>NC_051408.1:15838685-15839696 GCF_015228065.2 Penaeus monodon
CTCAGTTACCTGCTTTCTTCTTCCTTCCTTTCATTATTTATTACTGACCTTCTGTGGCTTTTCTGTATTTCTTCACTTTTCTCCTTCCCTCTCCAGGTGGCTGAGTATGCTCGGCGGTTTGGTGTACCTGTGATGGCTGACGGTGGTATTGCCTCCGTAGGCCACATCATCAAAGCACTTGCATTGGGTGCATCCACAGGTATATTGTGAGGAATTGTTGATAGTGAAATGAAGAAATGAAGAAAAAGTATTTTTTATGGTAGATAAGGTAGATTATTAGATATATAGGCTTTCATAAGATATCCATTGATAGGTAGCATGGGAAATCTTAACTGATTCATCTGTGGTGACTTTCAGAATAGTCATAGAATAGTTGATAATGAGTAAAACATAAGTTCTGTTGTTATGGATAGAAAATAGGGTTCACATTTTAATGAAAAATCACTCGGATCCTTTATCCTGCTTGCCAGCCTCAAGGCTTTGTTATCGAGGGTTATTATTCACAGGATTTGCTATGAAGAGAGAGAAACAAGTGTATATGTGTATATGTTTAATTGATTTATTTTTTTCATTTCACTGTAATCCAATATAGGTGTCTAAAAAGTAATCACTGTATACGGTTCAGTAATATTTCCCAAAAGCCCTTTCTCAAAAACACACTATTAACCCATTTGTACCCTTTACAGTAATGATGGGTTCTATGCTAGCTGGAACTTCAGAAGCACCAGGAGAATATTTCTTTAGCAATGGTGTGAGGCTCAAGAAGTACCGCGGTATGGGCTCCCTGGAAGCCATGGACCGTAAGGATACCCAGGGCGCAGCTGCTGATAGATATTTCCATGGGTGAGCACTTCAGCTTTGGTCTTTCTTATGGTAGTCATTGTGATTGATGTCTTCCTTTAAAAATCTTCATACTGTGTATAAACATTCCTTACTCCACATCACACTGACCAACAGTACATCATTATTCATGTACAATTGCCTGATCTCGGTACAGACATCTTGGATTAT
>NC_051408.1:15840433-15840930 GCF_015228065.2 Penaeus monodon
GTCACCATTCACATTGTTGTTAGTATATTTGTAAGAACAAAGAAATGGAGTAACTGTCAAAGAAGAAAATGGGCAGGAGTTGGTCAAAGACGGAAATTTTTTGTGATAGATTTTTGTGAGGCTTCTTATATCTAGAGTTTGCAGAAGAAGCAGAAGGTGAGTTTTTTTCCCAACTAAATAAATTTGAGGGTAGATTACAACCTGACTGGAGAGCGTTTTTGGTTATGATGCATAATTTACTAGTATAAAGGGACAAAATCATACAAATATGGTATAAACCAGAATGCCGTGATAAGATAATGGGGTAAGTGAATTGGATCGTGGGTTAACATATGTGTAGTTTAGGGCCCTGCTTAGACTCATGACACAGAAATCTAGGAGTTCTAAAATTCAGAGAATGAAATGACTGCTTGTATGATTTAAAAATTACAAAAAGATCAGAGATGGATTACATTTATACATCATAGCAGTACATAGCATTGATGACTTCCAGTTCT
>NC_051408.1:15840991-15842195 GCF_015228065.2 Penaeus monodon
ACAGGTGCCATGTTTTTTTATATACACTAAATATAGATGTATCACTCCTTAAAGATAGATCACAGTAGTAATGCAGTTGATTGTATATTTATTCTGTTAGGATTGGAATCATTTCCCATGAATCTATCCTGAATATTGTCCATCTATATCTTTTTTAGTTTATTTTCAATCTTGATGTACCATAGCATTTGATGTCATAGAATGTGATGCATAGATTTTTTAGATATGATGGTACTCTTGTTCTTCCTTGAGCACTTTAGTTTGGTGTCTTTTTATTTTTAGTTGAAGTGCAAATGGGTGATTTTTTGTGTAGGGTTTTTAAATTGTTTTTCCTTTGAATTGTCAGTTTTCTTTCTGAAACTGAGTTGCAGGAGTAGAACAGTCAATGACACTCAGCATTCTTAACAAAATTTATTTAGCAGAAAGGGGCAAATCACTGTTTACCAAAGTTTTGCACTTTGTCTGTTTAATTGTAAATTCCTTGTAGTTTATAAAGAGTGAGATTGAAATGGTAACATACTGTACATGCAGGCTACATCAGCGATTAGAGCAAAAGACCCAAATTCGTAATGTAGCATATGTGTTGTTGGTGAGTTTGGTACCTTGAAAAATGTTGCATAAAAAAAAAGGGGAAGCACATTTACTCTGTAATATGGACATGTATACCCTGGTAATACCAGCTGTTTGTATGTGAACAATTTTTAAGTAGTTACACAATTTCTGGTGTAGTAAAAGTTATCCTAGAGGTTACTAAAACTCTGATGCTTTAGATTTTGACCAGATTAGAACTCTGTTCATTATAATGATTATTTGCTCTCAAGAATCACTCCATGGTGTTATTAGTTTACACAAAATGTTTCATCATAAATTTAGTTTATGAGAACTAGGAAAGCCACGCCTCAAAAAAGTCAGCTTGTCTCAGATCAAGAATATAGGGAGTTTGTGGTAATAATCACTTATCTCTCTTTTTTTTCTTTGTTAGTTTTTGTATTTTTCCAGATTTGTCTATCAGTTCATCATTAACAAAATATTTACACTCCAGATATATTTTTTGATATTTCATTGTTTAAAATAAAAGGAAAAAGAGACAGAACTAATGTATTTTAAAACAGATGGTTACTTGCCTAGCACTGTAGAGATTGTTACCGTGTATGTTTGACCTCAATGACTAAATTTCAATATCACTTGATATGGCAAGGTTTCC
>NC_051408.1:15843766-15844286 GCF_015228065.2 Penaeus monodon
ATGACATACTAATACATGATATAATTTTAGACAACAGTGATAATATATGCAGTCTTTTGCATGTTGATCATTGTGTAAAGTTATATTTAGAAGACTGTAATCATATTTTTAGTTTTTAAGAGCTGTATGATAATCACAAACAAAATGCGTTTGGACTTTAAAAGGTTTCCTTTGACAGTTTTAACCTGTGATAAACTAACCAATAATTGTGTTCAGCGGCCCTCCTAGTGGGGTCAACTGTGCATGCAAAATGCAGTCAGGCCCAAGTAACCCTGCATCAGTGGCCCACAGTCCTAACTGTATCATGTATTTAGGGGGGTAAGACTAACCTGTAAACCAGTTTTACAGTAGTTAGCGTGTCTGCGTCCCAGTGTATGTTGTACAGCTAAAGAGCTAACAATGTCCATAGTTTGTAAGTTACATTTGTATGTCTCATAGGCTTTAGGGTACAAGTAATAGCTTTTATTTACATTAGTTATTTTTCTGGTAACAGTTTTCTTGCATTTAAACCTTCTGTACA
>NC_051408.1:15844315-15844752 GCF_015228065.2 Penaeus monodon
GTGATCCTGTTGATTGAATATTCTAAGTAATTTGCTCTCAGAATTAACACACCATCTGCACAAATATATATGTACATTTCTATCTCTCTTTGTCTCAGAGTAAGAGCTTTATGATAGTGGTGATTTAGAGAATATTTCTATATGTAAAATGTGTACAACACCTTAGAGAAGTTGGCACCTTGTTGAGTCGAGTCCTTATCAAAGGAGGTATCAGTTACTGCACTTGCACTAGCAAGTAAACCAGAAATGTATCTGTTGAACTTGTAGCACTAGAATGCACAGCTGTGGAATATAGAATGTCCAATTTTTATAAAGTTTTGTAATGCACTGTTGTCAGTTATCATGTAGAGATACTTTGATATAAATATACTAAATATATTTAATATTTCAAGGTCATTTGCTTTCAACTGAGAGTATAAATTGGCTTGTCATGGAAG
>NC_051408.1:15844797-15846837 GCF_015228065.2 Penaeus monodon
GAAATGGATATATTATTTCATGATTTTATTGAATTCATACTTTTTAAAATGGCTTTGAAACTGTGGTTTAACTCTGCACTAAATTACATGGCATCTGCCTTCCTTAAGCAAAGACCCTCCCTATTTTTATTATCAGTTTTAGTTGAGTCTGAGAGCCAATGCAATAATCAGTACTTATCCTCATCCCAACAGAGAGGGAGACCGCATCAAGGTTGCACAGGGAGTCAGTGGTTCCATTGTGGATAAGGGGTCCATCCTAAGATTTCTGCCATACTTGGTGTGTGGCATTCAGCATGGCTGTCAAGACATCGGTGCTAAGTCATGCTCAATGCTCAGGTTAGTGTGTTCTTATGCTGAAGCCAGGAGAGCAAAAACAGCCTGAAAAATCATCCGATAGTTTGTTGTTTACTTCTGTAATTCATCCATTAACATGATCAGTGAGTTCATACATCTGTCTAAAATACTCATTCAAGCACAAATAGAAATATACAATCACACGCAAAAAATTAGTGATATACACTTACAGATGCCCAGATGCAACAAATATAAAATGCACAAGCACATTACTGTATATATGAATAGACATGTATATGGTTATCTAAGATATTTTATACTTGAATTTTTTTTAGAAAAAGCTTTTGAATTGTGTGATGAATAGTGATTAAGACAATGAGTATAGAATTCAACAATTTAATATGGAAGAATGTACAGAAGCACTTAACCATAGTAAGTATGTGTGTAGTTTTAAATGGTACTCGCTTAGTACTAAAAACCGTTGCATGCTTAACTTCCATCCTTAGCTTCTCTTTATCTTTTGGTGTACTTCATTGCATGCATCTGTGTTTTGACATCTTCATGTAAGAAAGGTATCATTGTTGATTATACATATTTTTGTTTTTTTATAAAATGAAGGTATTATAAGGAAATAAGTTTAGAGAAGTGCAGAATGTTAACAATCAATTATTAGAGAAACATAATTTTATTTGGTAAAGTATTTTGAGTCTGTGGCAACATATAGTGTCATGTTCCAAAACATCCTATTGGTGTGTACACCAGAATGTGCTTGTAAATAAAAAGCATGGTACTGCACATACACAACCATAAAAATAGCATAGACATAGAAATAAGTAAAAGCACATGCACATCATATACATTTGTTTAATCTTATCTCTACCCTAGTATGTTCTGAAAACCTTAGAAGTTTGAATGGAGATAGAACCTTATATAGACAGATTGATAGCAGGATGGAAATATAAACAACTTTATGGTTATAAATGAATCGCACAGCAGCGAAAGTTGTTAAATTGTGACATTGGTGTTTATTACCATTAGTAAGAAATACTGGTTGGTTCTGCTAGAAACGTGTGAGTTATTCAAACATTTTTTTCTTCTCACATACCAGGAATGATTCAAATGCTCTAGTTTAGTTAAAAGCAAAATTATATCATATGATAAAAGAAGTGAAAACATAACCTGCTAGTTTTTGTTTTTGCTTACTCTACCGCTGATAGAAGATGAGAAGTTGAAAGTAAAAAATAATAACTTGAAATGTCTTCAAGATAACTCTGTCTGGAGCATGTGTTAATAGAATTAACAGTCAAGGTAATTTAAGAATTAATCCAGAAATTGCATTTGGTGTGCCAAACTAAACCAATTATTCAAGATGCTGTGGATGATTCTGTTTTTGGAACAGCAGGACAGATAGGGATGGCATTCTCTTTAGTAAATATTACATTTTGTGCATTGGTTATGTGTATTGTGCAATATGTAGCTATTTGTGACAAAATTATTGTATATATATAATAATTTATATCACTTGAGTAATCAACTGTCGTACATTTATTATCCTCATTATTACTACTGTACAGTTGACTATTGTTTAATATGATTATTGTTACATACATGTTTGAGTCTGATGTAACTTTTAGGCATTCAATCAGGTACATTAATGTTGGCCTGAAAATAGATGTTGTTAATGCTACAAGGAAAGGGATAGTTACAAGTCCTCTTCCAAACATCTTAGAATACTTATATGACTAC
>NC_051408.1:15846861-15847161 GCF_015228065.2 Penaeus monodon
GTTACCTTTCTCTTCTTTGCCAAGCATGCTATTGGTGAATGGGACAACATTCAGATAGCGTGTCGTTTTAGATTGTTCTCTCCGCTGGTGGGGGATTTTGCCTAATGGTGTCGAAAAAGCAGGTGAAAGAGACGCGGGATGCGTGAGAAGAAATTGGAGGCGGTAGTGAACCGGTATAAGGACCATGGGATGCATGTCGTAATGGGATTGGCAGCAAGGAGGGTTTAGCTTGTGTTGGTGAACTTAATAGAAGAGAACCAGGTGGGATGGGGTGCAAACTTCACCATGATTCGCACGTTG
>NC_051408.1:15852239-15852581 GCF_015228065.2 Penaeus monodon
GTTCCTGACCACTGTCTGGACCCAAGAGAAATTAAATAGAGGCAGTTCTCTTATCCCGTTTTACTGACCAGCCAACTTGAAATACCTCTCTTCTGGCTGTTTATTTCATGTGGATGACTATCCACTTAAACAGCATTATGGTGCAGCTGAGTGCCAGATTTATTACAGTATATACTGCACTTCATCTTCCCCCCCCCACCTTTTTTTAAAATCATGTGATGATAATAGGCCTCTGTATTGCTGTAGGAATATGAATCTTCCTGTTGGCTTTGTTACCCAGGCTGACATGCAGGCCAAATGTTGCATTTTAAGTGCGTCATGAATGTGATAAACTTAGATAAC
>NC_051408.1:15852621-15852742 GCF_015228065.2 Penaeus monodon
AAATGCAGCTTTCAGAACAGTAAAAGGTCAAGTAAGGAGTGGTTGTGTAATGAGTGTTAATTTGAAGAATAGTGATTGATGACAACTGAATTAAAGAAAACATCATTACGTTTAGATGATT
>NC_051408.1:15853264-15853832 GCF_015228065.2 Penaeus monodon
CTTAATGCCTCAAGATAATTTGGTTGGATGTCGCTCAGAGGATTTTAGGGAAATGAAAATTGTGTATGGTAGAAGCTAGGCATAGAGCTTGACGGTTAAGGGTTATGTCATGATGTGCAAGCAATATTTAGGCTAGTGTTTGTAAAATTGTGTTAATTGAAAAAAAACATTTGAATTTCATCATATTCCGTGATTTCCAGCGTGGTTTTCCCATTCAGGGATTATGCGGTTAGTATCTTTTGTGAATTCCAGACGTCCTTTATCTCTTTTTGGTGAATTTTTTTTTTTTCACAAACTCTACTTGGAAATTTGGCAACTGTTTGTGACTCTCTTCATTCTTCTTCAATATTTACTTTTTAGAGATAAGAGGACTGCTTTTCTTTCGTTATGATTCCTTATGACTTATTTACATTTCCTTACTAGTTCAAGTTATTTGTGGTTGATTATAATGGGATAATAAAAATGAATTGTTCCACTGTTTTTTATAATATATACAAAGCTATGGCAAATCTGTTGAAAATTTGATTTTTGAATTAAGATACATAGTCTTGATTTTATTTTTAAAGTA
>NC_051408.1:15853858-15856678 GCF_015228065.2 Penaeus monodon
TCTCAAACCCTTGGTCACTTGTATGTTTGTAAGATTAATGTTGTTAAAAATTAGTTGTATTTCTATAGATTTTTACTAACCCTACTGGAAGACATTTTTTTATAAGGGGCAGGAATCACTCTGCCCTGTTTGTCTTGCATTCGGTGAATGTGTTGGTTTCTGTTCATGTTGGTAAGATGCTGAGTTTGTGTTGTTACCTACTGGAATCAGCCAACGGAATTGCCTGTCCTAATGCTTAGCTGGGACAGGGTTTTCCATGAACTTTTTCATCTTATGGAGAAAATTTCCCAACACATTCAGAGTGTGATTTTACCTATGTACAGGGTCGGCTAAAAACAATCCCTCTCAACTGACCAGGGCCATTGCTTATAGTGGTGAGCTGAAATTAGAGAGGCGCACTGTCTCTGCACAGAAAGAAGGTGCAGTGCATAGTCTCCATTCGTACGAGAAGCGGCTTTACTAATCACCAATCAACGTGCCAAAAATCTGTTGTCAGGGACTGAGTGTAGCAGGAGGTTGAATGCATAAAGAATTTTTTTTATGAATCTTAACTACATTATTGATTTGCCTTCTGCATATAGGAGCTTGATCTGTGATGTGATCATGTGTCAGTGATATGATATTTAACTACAGAATTTTTCTTTGTGGTACAGTGTACAATTTTAGTAGTATGAATGAATGAATACAGTTGTATATGCAAATGTTGAATGAAGTCAGCACAATACCTATTGTACAATAAAAGCAGTTGGACATGACATTTTACGAGCACAAGGACAGATGCAGTTTGTGAAATATGATATTTGAAAGTGTTTTCTGTTATAGGAGTCGAAGAGGCTTGCAATATGTAACTCTACATTTTCTTCCAAAAAGATATACTTTGATTTTTTACCTATTTATAGTTTGATTGTCTGAATAAAATTGAAAGCAAAACACCTAGTGATTTGAGTCTAAGGTTATAGCTTACATATTATAAGGATGTTGAGTTTGTTTTGAAAAGCCAGGCAGAATGCAGCAACATTTTAAATTTGTCATCATCCTTAAAGTGGTGTTTATGGGGTGCATTTGGTGTTATATTCTTTTATGCTACATTTCTGAGTGTGGGATTATCCTTCTGGGCAGTTCTTCTGTGTGTGTGTAAAAGACCCATGGGTATGCTTTAACTGTCCCATTAATTGAGCCCATAATTTATAATAATTTTGACACAACATTATTTCTTCTAGAAAATTAATCCATATCATTTGGAATTCATTGAAGATAGCCTGTATGTGGTCCATGCATTGTTTTGTGCTTTTTTCTTTTAAATCGCAAATCTTGATTGACTTCCCAAGTTCTAGTCTTGTAACTTGAGTGGGATGTGACCCCTGTATGGTTATGAGCAATCTCAACAGGCATCCTTAGAGTATACTTTGGCCTCTTCTTGAAATATATTTTGATTACTTGGCACAAAATAGCTGCTATTCATATGAGATATGGACTGAGATTTGATTACGTTATCTACAAAAGCATTTTATATCTTGCTTGCTATACCATACATGCAAGTACAAAACTGAAAGACACTTCCATAACGTAGACATGTTGAGGGAGTGTATGTTTTCAATTATCACTAAAATAGAATAGCAAGTCACTCAAGTGTTTGGAAAGTGACTGATCTTTCTATGGTCATCATAGGTTGCTTAACGTTTTTATGTGTTTATTTAAAAAGTAGTTTGCAATAATTTTTGACTTTGTTCCATTACTGAGTAAGGCATCTCTCTCCTGTACTGGCCAAATATGTAACGTGTGCATTACTCTATATATATTGAAGACTGATGAAAATGTGATGAATATACTATACTATTATTTTTTAGCCTGGTTTGATCTATTTTTTTTGAGTATTTAGCCAATAATATAAATCTTCTCAGATTTAGTAATAAACAAGATATTGTAACATTCTATAAAATAAAAATTTTCATTCTCTTTCCAAAGTCTATTATAGGTTCGATTTTTTTTGTGAGGCACAGTTGTCCTAGTTTTGCTGGTTCAAGCATTCCATGATGTACCATGACCAAGCCTGAGTTGTTAATATTAAATGACTAGTGTTCTGGTGATTTTGAGATGACCCACTATATTATTACAATTGTATTGGATATTTTCTATGTCTTTCAACAGATTTTTTCGATATCCCATAACCTTTAATTTCCAAGTTTTTTCACTTTCATGGAAATTTGATCTTTGACCTTTGTAGCACTGTGTGTTTAGTAATCTTGTTCTTGATAATTGCATAACGTTAGTTGGTTTTACAGTGATTACACCATGTCTCTGCTCTTAGCTCTATGTGTTTTAATACCTTTTATAGGGTCAAAGCTATTGAAGCAGAAGTTTTGGTGAAATGTAATATGATATTTTGTTCGTCTTTTAATTTGATTCTCTGATGTATGTGTGGGGCATGTTCAGACCTAATTTGCGAACATGTATGTCTGACATAATGGCTGAATCCCGGGGAAGATGTGGTGTCTACATATGAGTGTGTTGGGTAGGTACATCCTGGAGCCCCTTTGTCTTAAATTTTTAGAGGATATTTATGCTAACCAACAGGTATGCTTTAAGGATGTACTTTGAAACAAGAAAAGAAGATTAATACATAATTCACAGGGTTGGGGAGTCGTTAATGGGATGGTTTTTAAGAGATAATTTTTAACAAACACCTCTTTTGGTCTTTTGTTTGTTTTCACATACGTGGTTCAAAACGTTTTTACGTTTACGATGTATTACTTAGTGTAATCATACTTGATAGATCACAATTTTTTTTTTTTTGTGTGTAAATTAAGGGTTAAGATCTGT
>NC_051408.1:15856726-15858263 GCF_015228065.2 Penaeus monodon
TCTGATTCAAAGTCCAGGTATAGCCATAGAACCGTGTATCCTTTTACTCCTATCAACCATTGTGTTTTGCAGATCCTGAGTCAGTGCATTAACTGAAGTTTGAAACGCACAGTGTTCAGCTCAGCGTGTGTTACTGTTCCATTCTGTTTAACTATCGAAGAGGCCTTCTAAGGTACACCATGCTTTGTAGGGCATTTCTTCTCAGTTCCCCATTGAGCAATGGTACAAGAAGGGTATTAAACCTGAGAATCTTCATTTCTTGTATCAAATATAATATGCATCCCCATTATAGCTTCTTGCTTGAGTATGTTTACAACCACAGTGAAGGTACAAGGCATTTCATATTTTCTGTATAGATTTCTAGATACATTAACGAAATACTGTGGCTGTATTGGTGTTTCATGGAATTTCCACTGCATAATGACCATTTTGCGCTAGATATTTAGTAATGTTTAAAGTGATTTGGACCATACGTACCATGGCTCTGTTAAACATTTACAATAGATTATTTAGCTTGGGAGACGATTACACATATCTTCAGGTGTTCCATCCTGCCCTTTGTGATATGGATTTCTGTACTTTTCTGTACCAACTGGATTTTGCTCTTCCGACCTTTTAATATGTTTCAACTTTATACTTACTTTATTTAGTTGAACGTTTTATATGCTAAGTTGGTGCCAGTCACGAATAGAATTTGGTTTCCCGGTATTTGGATGGCATTATCTGGCGTCCCTGCTAGTGATGTCCTTATAGGATTGTGGTGATCTGATTGCAACATTTTGAATTCGTTCTAGACTTGTGGTTTATTTTGCAGTTCATAATTATTGACAATTACTTGATTCCTCAAAATCAATGCTCCAAGTCCTTTGAAATATAGTATTTTTTTTAGTCAGGGGCACACCAAAACATCAGGAAGTTTTTGTTATCCAGATCTGATGCCACGACTATGGCAGAGAGAGCTGTGGTGGAGATTCTGGCGCTGCTGTATTGGGCAGGGTTGTGAATTTCCCTTGTATTTTTTGTTTTCTTCGCGCGTCCTTCTTCAAAATAATTTGGACTAAATGGAAATAATCTTCCTGGTGTCATCCTCGCTTTAAAGCCACATCGTTCTGGATCAGAATTGATACAAAGTAAGGACAGTGTGCCATAAAGTGTGATACAAAAAATAATGTCTCAATTTTTCTATAACCCTACAAGTGTCCAAACGACAACAATTTTCTGATATTATTGTCCAAATAGATGGCTTTTCAATTCTTCACACTTCTGTTTTAGTGGTCTAGATAGTAGCTAGTATGGTTGTTTCCTTTGTAAACTTTGGGTCAGACTGTTTTCCTACTAGAAATAACTATACAAGTCATTTCTTTGTTGTTGTGTTTTTGAGATTCCTTTTTGAATAAAATGTTTAGGCTATTGTACACTTATAAGTTTTAGGAGACCCTAATAACTAGTATCAGTGGTGCAATGGCATGTATTCTTACTCATTGATCGTATAGCCACAGTAATACGTATCTGTGTAATGAGTATCTGCCACACACAA
>NC_051408.1:15858893-15859063 GCF_015228065.2 Penaeus monodon
GAATAGAGATCACCTGCTACAACTGACTAGTATTAGGGCTGATTCCGGTCAATAGATGTTTCACAGGTCAGAAATCACAGTACCCGGGGTTTACCGAAGTGGCAGCCACCTGATATTCTGACGGTATCATACTGCTATAATAGTTTTGTTGGTTTACACAACGGAAAATT
>NC_051408.1:15859963-15860799 GCF_015228065.2 Penaeus monodon
GTCCCCACCGCGTGCATTTCTAAACTGACATCCACTGCCAAACTACATATAACGCATACCTTCCTCCATTAGGTCTATCACCTTTGCCCCGCAATTCTCACCTTAAAAACCCCATTTTCTCATCCTCATTCCCTCCAATCCCTCATAGTTCATTCAGTACCATACTATCCTAACTGATATTGGCTTTTTGACGCTGTAGCTCATTTGATCACACCTCGCACCCCCCTTTACCCCTGTAGCTACATCTTTCTATAGTGATTATAGATTTCGATGTCCTTGCACATTATTTTGCAACACTTCAGAAAGATCAGAAAATATACATAAAGTTATGAATGATAGCATTGTTTAATCGATACCTTGGATTTGTTGTATGATCTCAGTCTAATTTGGGAAAATCGGCACTCAGATTTTTAGAAATGCATTTAGAGATAAAAACCAAACCAACAACCAACAAATGGTAGGTCTAAAGAAATCGCAGGAACAAAGGGAGTTGAAGATACGCCCTCCATACTAAGAAAAATACGAGGAACGATAAATTTGCACAATGGCTACCAGTGAAGGACTGCCATTGTAAGAGCACACCATCAGCCCAGCAAAGGGACTATTTCGAGATTAATTTTCATAGATTGGCTTATGAGTATCCGGTAACAAAAATACCTTAATAATCAAATTGTTGGCTACGCTGAACTAAACAAGAAAAACGTAAAACGTAAGAAAAAAAGACAATTTATAATAATGGTTTCCAACCCCCGAGCAAGGATTAGCTAACCACCAAGCTGCACTGAACACTTCTCATATTGAAACCGTGTCATGCAGGAAGCAACCAGCTTTTTGCG
>NC_051408.1:15862703-15863737 GCF_015228065.2 Penaeus monodon
TACTGCGATACTTATTATCTTTATTTGATCATACTATTTATAATTCCTATCCTCTTAATATATGTCTCTTTACTAATATTACTACATATCTTATATAGATTATATATATATAATATCATACTATATTATCTCATTATCTTATATATATATCTTATCTCATATGATTATACTATTATCTCTCTCTGTCATCTCTAGACATTACTATCTCTTATCTTAGCATGTATATCTCTTATTATATCATACTTTATATATTAGATCTATATAGCTTTCATTTATAACACCTATGAATCTAATATATCTCGATACTTTAATATCTACTCATTTATCTCTTTTTTATATAATATCATACCAATAATCAAAATACTTTACTGATTAACTATATAAATACATTTTATATATATCTCGAATTATAATATAATATCAGATTATCTCTCCCTCTCATCTCTGATCTAATATATATTATTAGACATAGAGAATTGATACGATAGATCACTACATAGCTACCTATATATTACCTATATTATGAGCTTCCATCGATGTAGATTTCTATATATCTTATCTCAAATAATCTATTATATATAAGAGTTATATATTAGACCTATCGCTCGACTTGTAGATAGATAGCTACAATAGATAAATATATAATTAAATATGTTATGGGAATGTATATCTATAGATCTATGTTACTGTATTCCCTATGTCTCTCTATCATACCGTATAGTCTCATATCGATATTATTTCTCTAATTATATATATATATAGCATATATCCTAATATAATATATTCTATATATATCTAGATATTACTATATACCTTATATAGACCCTACATACATCCTCGACTCATACTTACATATATTCTATCATTATCTACTATATAGACATCACCGAATGTAATATATCTCTATCACTATCTCACATCGATAATGAATATATATGATATATTATATTATGCTATACCCCAATATGTAGATAATGATCATCATATTTTATGTCTGTATGTGCGTATGTATGTAATATATACACAGTAATCCG
>NC_051408.1:15864661-15864763 GCF_015228065.2 Penaeus monodon
CACTAAGAGAAAAAAAACAAAGTAAGAAAACGGAGAAAAATGGACAAACAGCGAAGCCCAAATCGAATTCCGAACCCACCGGCACAGTCCGCTTCGAAGCTT
>NC_051408.1:15864799-15865267 GCF_015228065.2 Penaeus monodon
TTGTCGAACGCCGATGCTAAATGTCGCTTGCTCAATGCAGCAGCGACGTCGGCGGCGAGTCAAGTCCTAATTTCACGACCGCCAGGGACAACTTCTCGAGCAAGGCCGAGGACAGCGTCTGCAGAGTCAATGTTGCTTTGCATGTTGCTATATGTGGTTTTTTAGTGAGTGAGGACTGGTGTTGCTGTTCAAATAGTAGGAAGGAGATCAGTTTGTGTGGTTTATCTCGTTTTTGTGTATTGCTCTTAGCGGTTTATTGTTTCCATTTTGTAGAATACGGAGCTTTTTAACTAGACACTTTATTGGTGATTGTTCTAGTTTTTCAAGTATCCTTTGTCCCGTCTTCTAATAACCTTCTTTTTGCCCATCCTAAAGACTTTTCCTTCAACTGACATTTACGGTCCTTTACGTTTTCTCGTTATGTCGTAGTGTTTTATTTTCTTGTATTTCATCTATTTCTTATTCTTT
>NC_051408.1:15866225-15866812 GCF_015228065.2 Penaeus monodon
TTCTGATTTGAATTCCTGTTTTTGCAAATGACACCCTATCTAAACAAGGTTTTGTACCTGTCGCATACGCATTTCGAATGATTTCAGTGTTGTGGAAGATTTTTTTTCTTGTATATACCATTTTGAACATAAAAACGGTGTAATGCATCAGAATACCAGACCTACAAGATTACGTTCTACTCCAATATTTGTTTTTTAGAAGATTTGACGAATACAGCTGAATCCCAGTACGGTATGTTTTCTGCAGAAGGTCCTGCGTAATAAGTCGTAAGCCATCATACTGAAATCTCGCGGTTTTATGTTCCAAGACTGACCGGAGCCCTTCACGCGTCCTCTCACATCACGGCACAGCTCTATCCGGCGACCAACCGTGGAGAGAACAGGCCCTGAAAGTAGACATAAGAGAGACAATAGACGATTGTTAATAATTGCCGAAATGAGTCAGTGTCACACTGTCATTATATGTCGATTTGTTGCAAGTAAGTGAAGAGAAAAGGTTCACGGATTATCCTGCGATGGCTTTGTATTTTTATTTATTGAAATGGTTTTTGCGGTCCGAAAAGACAAAATAGTGTAATTAGGAGGAT
>NC_051408.1:15866953-15869619 GCF_015228065.2 Penaeus monodon
GAATAAGGAAGGAAAAGAAGGAAGAAAAAAAGAAAAGGCATATATAAAAGAGAAGCAGACGACCTGTCAGTTATCGAATCTCGCCACTCAGCCAAGCTGCAGCGACGCATAGGCCTAACCACCGCCCACCATCATCGAAGTCACTGACCCGATGAGAGTTAAAGTCCAGCGATAACGAGCTCGAGGCCTTATCTTCGACGGAGGCTTGGAGGCACGGTGTCGATGTTTGGTGATCTCCCGCTTCATCCACAAGTCGATCGAGCCGGATTCCTTCACCCTCTGAATCCTGGTTGGGAGATTAGAGGTGGGGCAAGAGAGAAAAGAGTTCGTTAAGGATACAGAGGTCTTACATGGCCCATGATGCTGATAATACCAAATGTTGAAAAATGTTAAATCGTAAAGTCCTGTGTTATTTTTATGTTTTGTATATGTTTTTTCCTTTATTCTCAACGGTTTTTTTCTGTTATTATTATTTTTTTATTCGAACCAAACTTTTCGCCATTTGGTGTAAATCTATTGAAAATACTTACATCGACCATTAACCACACCGCATCATAAATTATCATAACCCCATCATACCGCAAACAGTACCCCAGATTCCAGAAACTACCAATACCCTTAAAACCAACCACTAACCACAGGCCACCAATACCAACAACACGAAAACTATCACTTCACCACACATACCCCAAACCCAACCTCCACCACACGCAGGCACACGCCAAAACACCAGTCCTCTCTCTCTCATCCACTACCCCAAGAAATACACTTCTTTTCTTGTAAGTCGAGTTCGTTTTGTAAGCCTGCGAATCTGCGTTGCTTAGCCGGTTCCAGGCATAGAGGGTGCATTTACCCCGTTGTGCTGCGGGGGGAAGGGGCAAGGTAGATCCCGCAGGTAGTTAACAGATGAAGTATTGATACATTTCTGTATGTCACAAGAAATGGAAGAGACATTAGTGATGTTTACAAAGTAAAAACTAAGATTAAAGTATGTAGTCTGAAGTAACTCAAAATGGATGAAATTAAGGGTGATTCATATGTATTAAACGAAACCTGTCGAAGAAGAGTAAGTGATGAAGTTAGGTTTACACAGTAAATCACTAACACGACAGTGATGAGATGTGTGTAAGAATCAAAATGGGCTGACAGAGATTCATGATGAAATAGCAGAGAAAACAATGAAGGAAGGAGATAAGCGTGAAAAGCAAAGTCACTGAAAGCGAGAAAATAGGCAATCAAACCAGTTGTAAAAATACATTATCGATCGGAGTTAATTAGTGCATTAGTACGAAACCACACACAACACAACAACACAGACATGACGATTACCCGAGGAACTTATTAGTGGAATCAAATGAATGAACGAAGATTGAGTGATGAAAGACGTCACTGCAATAGGTCATTAAAAAAAAATTAGTATGGACGTAAAAGAAAATGATAAGAGTTGAATGACAAATAGATGTACTGAACGGGGGTGATGAAAGAGCTAAGTGAAGATAATGATAAAAATATATGACGCTTCATACTCATATCAATACTAATATCTCATAAGTTCAATATCTATACTAATAATAATGCCACTATAATCCATAAAATCTAATACTGATCATCCATCAATGACAAAATAATATGATAAAATATATACAGAATAAGATAAGAATAAAGATTATTGTTATAAAGCGTTAGTATTATTTCATTTCATCATTTATCATTATTATTATTACATTTCATTAATTCTCATAATGTGTATTAACTGACTACTACACAAATCTGATACTCATATATAACTATCAACCCATATCTCATAATAATACATAATATAATATACTAATTAATAATGGATAATAATAACTAATCTAATCAAGAATCAATCCCTAATAATAATACATATAATGACATAGTAGAATGGTATCTAAGATACTTTATCATTATTAATATTATTATAATCTGTACTATCATTGTTGACATGATCTGGACTATAAAAATAATTATCCTACACAATCATGATAACTAAATGACCATAATAAGAACAATCATGAATAATATTTGTAATAATATATAACACTAATCCTGATACATTATAAGATAATGACGATTTGGATGATAATAATACAATATTAAATCGTATAATAATACTTAATATAAATATATAATACATCATATCTACCCATACCTCTATGAATAATAATAATATATGATCATATGATAATAATAATACATCCCATAATAATAATAAGTAATATAAAATATACTGAGAAAAGTTATGCACCTAAATAATCATATCAATAATTTTGATTACCCCTACTGACTCGACCCTCGCCCACCTAATTCCCCGACATGCCTTCTTCAGTGGTGATGTCACAGCTTCAGCGACTCGCCCCTGGAGGATTGGCTCTCTCGGCGGCCCAGCGTCCTGAAAGGTGTTCCTTCCGTGGCCGTCGACGCCCTGGCTTTCCTCTTTGCTCACGCCTTCCGTACCATCCTGCAGGTGCAGTGGACAAAAGCGGTCAGTGACGCCAAATTGGAAATCCGGTCATTTTATGTTCATTTTCACTCCTTCTTTATTTTCCGCATCTTTTTTCCTTGGCAGTTTCGTTTGGTGATCAGCGGCCCTTAAGAATCATCTTTCCATAAACGATAAATTATGCTGAAAACGTAAAACCCGC
>NC_051408.1:15869644-15869802 GCF_015228065.2 Penaeus monodon
CTCATATTTGGACCGGGTAACGGGTACATCATGGACCCTTTTCCAACGCCCGGCAGTCACCCTGAGAACCAGCCTCCACGGAGTCTAGGGGGATGGTGCCCCTGGGCACGTCACTGGCCGTCGGATGCCGCGTAGGACACATAACCGGGGCCCCACAG
>NC_051408.1:15869846-15870633 GCF_015228065.2 Penaeus monodon
GTGCCGGGGCAAAGCGTTTCGTTCGAAATTTCGAGAAAAATTATTAAAAAAGGGAGCGTGACTATTCAAATAGATCTGGTAAACATTCTAAATTTAAAAACAGATATAAATTTTGGTTATATAACAACAAAAAAAATTTTGGAACCCTTGGTATACATTTAAACAAAAAAATCGTCATACATTTGTGTTAAAGGTTACTGAATCTTTTTCAAAAGGGTTTTTGGGGATAGTTCTAATTTCAAATAATAAATTGTTATTTTTACGCAATTTATTTTTCCTGCGTGAGAGTTTTGAAAAACCCCAGGGCGCTTCTCCCCGGCTTTCTGGGAAAAACCTAACAAAAGGGTCGAAAAAAACAAGAACTGCGTCATTTACAAAACGCTTAACAAAGAAAGATTTCCTTTTTTAACTTTGAAAAAATCCAACCGTATCTCCGCCCTCGTGGAAAAAAGGAACCCACGCTCGAACGAGGCCGAAGATGTTGGCCTCGCATTTTGACCCGCTGTAAAGCGGGGCAGATGTCGGGTCG
Organism: Penaeus monodon; assembly: GCF_015228065.2. NCBI lineage: Eukaryota > Metazoa > Arthropoda > Malacostraca > Decapoda > Penaeidae > Penaeus > Penaeus monodon. The sequence goes on from NC_051408.1 coordinate 15,870,376, forward strand.
GGGCCAGGTCGCAGCCGACTGTCGGGGAAAAAAGGTCGGTAAATTTAAAACGGGGAAAGGGAAATCTAAATTTACAGTTTTTCATCTGGCATTCTGTTCAGTTTTTTGTTTATTCAAGGTTTTTAAATTCGTATTGTATTTTCGTGTTCTCAAACAAAAAATTGGTTTTATTTTCTTTGGACAAAGTTTTCATAATTTAAAATTTAAAAAGATAGATAACCCAAGCTCTTTTCCTTCGTTTGCTGGTTTTTGGGAATC
>NC_051408.1:15870661-15870916 GCF_015228065.2 Penaeus monodon
TTTCCTACTCACCGACAAAGAAATAAAACACCAAATACTTCCAACAAAAAAGACATGAACCCACAAAACATGACACCCCCTGAGGATGCCTGTTTAAAAATCCATTTGGGCCAGGGTGAAGGCATCAGAAGCCACCAGCTCGCTCGCGGGCTCGACGCACCATGACCCGCCATTTCTCGCTGTACAGGGGCTCCGAGAATCGCACCGTCTCAGGGGCGCGGACACGCGAGGGACCCACTGCCATCCCCACCTCCT
>NC_051408.1:15871102-15871248 GCF_015228065.2 Penaeus monodon
AACAAAAAGCCAACCAAAAAGCCTTGCCTCTCGTGAAACTCCCCAACATTCCAGTCCGTTTCCCCTCGGTTTTTGGCCACCCCCACACGCGTTTTTCCGGGCTGCACAACTCTATAAAAATTGACTAATTTGACAAGGGGGTTGAT
>NC_051408.1:15871469-15871922 GCF_015228065.2 Penaeus monodon
GGGAGAAAACAGAGGTAGACGGGGTAAAAATGGTACGGGGAACAGAGAATAACGCGTTTTCCCCGAAATAAACGTGCTTTCCCCCCTTTACCTTTAAAGCTTCCTCACTAAAAGTTCTTTTGTGGGCGAGGACCGCGGGGTTGTCCTAGGTCCTCGGTGGCCGGGTCCGTTGTCCCACCACGATCTTTGTCCCCGGCACCCACTGGTTAGGTGTTTAGATTAATGGAGTTGGTTTCTTTTTTTTACATTTTAAGTTTTAATGTGAATATAACTATGTACGCATGATATATACACGTAAAATCCAATTTTAATGATCTACTTTCTAGTTATTTAAACTCGTACAAGAGGGGTGTAAACAGGCAAAATGTACCAAACCCCGACTTCGACCTTTTTTTTTTCCCCAAAAACAATGGGAAAGCCCAAAAGAAAAGCCCCTTTAAACGAAAATATCTG
>NC_051408.1:15871957-15872317 GCF_015228065.2 Penaeus monodon
CATTAAACTCAACCTTCGGCTCACCCCCCCCCGCCAAAAATCTCAGAAGTTTTTTTCATTATGCTTCCAGCGTCGAGGACCAATGATACCTTTGTTGGTATGGGGGTGTTGTGTGTAAAGTTATACCTTGACCATGTGCCATAGAGTGTCATTATTCATTAAAATACTTGTTTGTTCAAAAGGGTTTTTTTGGTTTGGATTTTTTTTTTTTTAATTCATATATAAAATTTTTTTTGTTTGTAGTGGATTGATTTTGGTTTCAGAATTTGAAAGTTCCTTTTAACGAATTTCTGTGGTTTTTTAAAAATAGGGGAAATTTCATTCTGTATCTTGGAGAAATTAATCCTTTCGAAAAATTAA
>NC_051408.1:15872382-15872509 GCF_015228065.2 Penaeus monodon
CACCACCCCTCACTCTCTTTAAAAATGCGCAACAACACTTTAAAAATGGAGCCCCATTTTCCAAACTGCAAACCAGTTATTGCTTGCATGGTAAAATAGGCCATTTGAATGACGTCCTGTGATTCAG
>NC_051408.1:15872699-15873239 GCF_015228065.2 Penaeus monodon
CTACCCTTGTCTTTACATTTTGGGGTTGTCCCCTTTTACTTTTACATCATTATAATCCCATTATTCAATCATTGGGGGTTTTATTTGCATTTTTGTAGCGGCGCTTTATATATTTTTTCAGGTATGGGGTACAAAATATTGTTTAAATCTTCCTTTCTTGCATTCGCACAGTGCAATATATCAAAGATGTGGTATCCCCTGTCTGAGGCTGGTTTCGTCTGTAACTAGTAGGGAGTATAAAAATAACGATTTTGCAAGGGGAATACAAATCGGGACTGTGATTTTCTATTCTTTAAAAAGGGGCGGTCCCTGATACCAACGACTACTGTGCCTGAATTTTCATGCCATTTATAAATAGGGAAAACGTATAATGAAATTGGCGGGATACTATTATTTATTTTTGAGTGTTCAGTGAAAAAAAACGAGACTTTTAAATTTCGGTACAAATATCTTGGTAGCTGTTCGTTGATGCACAGATGTTTTAATGATATTCACCCAAAATGATAATTATTTTTGAATATAAATAATAAATTGTGGGTG
>NC_051408.1:15873275-15873432 GCF_015228065.2 Penaeus monodon
GGTGTACATATCATTACTTTTTGAACGGGCACGTAAATGAATTTTTAAAAATTTTTTCCTTGTTAAAAAAAATAACTTTAAAACATTTTTTTTTTCTCTACTATAATTCCGGAAAAGTAATAGTTAAAGATTGCTAAACCTTAAATTTCCTTCAGAA
>NC_051408.1:15873579-15873805 GCF_015228065.2 Penaeus monodon
TTACTGTTATCCAACTTATAAAATAGGGAAAAAGTCGTTTATTTCGATTTCTAGATCAGTGGTTCCCAAGCCCTCATTCAGTGGAACGCCTTTCTCAGCAAGAAAAGGTATGCAAGTGGGGAAAATGTACTTATTTCCCTTTATTCGGGTTTGTTGGTGTAAAATGGTATCAAAAAAATTCCATAGTAAATTGTCAAAACTGTAAAAATTTTCATGTAAAGGGCCC
>NC_051408.1:15874046-15874599 GCF_015228065.2 Penaeus monodon
GCTAAACGGATGGGGCGAAATTCCTTGAAATAGCTCCTCCCCCCGTGTGTGTTTTTCCCCGTTGTGCCCCAAAATGCCCCAAAACCCGCCCCTTGAAGAAGCTCTCTGCGCCTTTCCCACGATGGCCGCCCAAAACTAAGCAAGTCCCGCAAGGGTAAGCGGGGGGGGTAAAAATTTTTTATATATAATGTAATAATAAAAAAATCAAAAAGAATGCTTGAAAAATTTTTATCCCAAAGGGGTTCGAGAAGTGCTTCCTTAAAAAAATCAGCTTAGTATTTTTAAAAAAAATCCTGCAGAAGTATTTCGTACGTGAAGATGTTTAGATATAAAATTTTATTTTTAAGAAAAAGAAAGGGGAAAAGAATAAAAAGAACCTGTGGGAAAAAAAAAAGAAAAGACAGGGAAAAATTTTTTTGTGGAAATCGTGAAGAAAAGGAGACCCTATATGACCGGCGAAAAAAAAAAAAGGGAACAATTTTTCCTGATTTTGATAAAGGTAAAAAAGGGGATTTCAAAATCTTGATTTAAAATCTTGATTGTTTTCCCCTCC
>NC_051408.1:15874842-15875096 GCF_015228065.2 Penaeus monodon
TCCTTCTTTGGGTTTTAATGTTTCTCCCTTCCTCTTTTCCCGTTATTTCTTCCTATCCCCAAAAATTTCCGCTTTCCCTCGCCCCGGGGCCCCCACCTTTCCCCCCTTTTTTTCCCCTTGTCTTTTTTCCCTTTTCCCCTCCCCACCTTTTCCACCGACAAACCACTCGCCCGAAAAGAAAACCGCATTTCCTCCCTGCTCCCTTTCCCTTTTTTCCTGTTCCCCGACATCCCCGCCCGCCTCCCCTTGCCCCC
>NC_051408.1:15875568-15876045 GCF_015228065.2 Penaeus monodon
TCAGCTCACCGGCTCACGACTACATCGGCCCGAAGAAGGACTCGGGTCGAGGGCGGAGATATCCTCGCGGACCTGTCTTCGGAAGGGGGATTGAGGCCTGATGTGTTGACGATCCTCGTTTTCTGCCAGGCCACATGTCCAAGTGCCCGATCCTTAGCTTCTGGATCCTGAGGAGAGGTAAGCATCCTAGTGATTGATAGTTCTCTTTCTCTCGAGATTCACTTTATAATGACAGTTTATTGGTTTTTTTTGGCAATTGTTACACTTCTTATATCCTTTTTGCAGATGAAGCTTTATATTTGTCTTCTTTATATGCAGTTTCCCGTTTATCTAGCAGGATAAGGGGTAATGAATCTACCCATAGTCTCCTCCTCCTTATACGGCGAGTCAGTTCCTGAAGCGACGGCCGAGATTGAGCTGTGGATCACCTCTCGGGAGGATGTACAGGTGTCACGACACCGCGAGTCGCGGGAGACG
>NC_051408.1:15878054-15878525 GCF_015228065.2 Penaeus monodon
CCCGCAGCACCTCGGGGTAGTGCCCTTACATCTCCGAGATGTGATCCACAGCTTTCAATCTGGACGTCGCCTTCAGGACTGCCTCGCCGTATAAGGAGGATGGAGACCCTATGTGGTAGGGGTCATACCCCTATCTGCTAGATTGGAAACTGCATATAAAGAGACAAATATAAAGCTTCATCCGGAAAAAAAAGGATTTAAAAGTGTAACAATTGCCAAAAAACATACGTCATTATAACCGTGAATCTCAGAGAGAATATCAATCCACTAGATGCTATACCACGCTCCTCAGGATCCAGAAGCCTTAGAATCGGGCATATTGGCCATGTGGCTGCAGAACGAGATCGCAACACCTCCCAGTGCCTCAAGCCCCCTCGCAGACAGGTCCTCGCAGGATATCTCCGCCCTCGACTCGAGTCCTTCTTCGGGCCGATGTTGGTCCTGCTGCGGTGATAGGGACAGGAATGACAA
>NC_051408.1:15879063-15879457 GCF_015228065.2 Penaeus monodon
ATTTGAATTTCATCATATTCCGTGATTTTCAAGGTGTTTTCCCATTTCATGGATTATGCTGTTAGCTTTTGTGAATTCAGACGTCCTTTATCTCTTTTGGTGAATTTTTTTTTTTTCACCAACTCTTACTTGGAACTTGCAACTTTTTGTGATCTCTTTCATTACTTTCTTCAATATTTACTTTTTAGAGATAAGAGACTGCTTTTTCTTTGGTATGTATTTCCTGTATTGCTTATTTTACATTTCCTTTACTAGTTCAAGTTATGTTTGTGGTTGATTTTAATAATAAGAATTATATTGTTCCCACTGTTTTTTATAATATAACAAGCTATGGCAAACTTTTTGAAAATTGATTTTTGAAATGATACATAGTCTTCATTTTATTTTAAAAGTA
>NC_051408.1:15879483-15882340 GCF_015228065.2 Penaeus monodon
TTCTCCAACCCTTTGGTCCCTTGTATGGTTTGTAATATTAATGTTTGTTAAAAATTATGTATTTCTATATATTTTTTTACTAACCCTACTGGAATGACATTTTTTATACAGGGCAGAATCACTCTGCCCTGTTTGTCTTGCATTCTGTGAATGTGTTTGGTTTCTTTCATTTGGTAAGATGCTGAGTTGATGTTGTTACCTACTGATCAGCCAAAGGAATTGCCTGTCCTAATGCTTAGCTGGTCAGGGGTTTCCATGAACTTTTTCATCTTATGGAGAAATTTTCCCAACACATTCAGAGTGATTACCCTATGTACAGGTCGGCTAAAACAATCCCTCTCAACTGACCAGGGCCATGCTGTATAGTGGTGAGCTGAAATTAGAGAGGCGCACTGTCTCTGCACAGAAAGAAGGTGCAGTGCATAGTCTCCATTCGTACGAGAAGCGGCTTTACTAATCACCAATCAACGTGCCAAAAATCTGTTGTCAGGGACTGAGTGTAGCAGGAGGTTGAATGCATAAAGAATTTTTTTTATGAATCTTAACTACTTATTGATTTGCCTTCTGCATATAGGAGCTTGATCTGTGATGTGATCATGTGTCAGTGATATGATATTTAACTACAGAATTTTTTTTTGTGGTACAGTGTACAATTTTAGTAGTATGAATGAATGAACACAGTTGTATATGCAAATGTTGAATGAAGTCAGCACAATACCTATTGTACAATAAAAGCAGTTGGACATGACATTTTACGAGCACAAGGACAGATGCAGTTTGTGAAATATGATATGTGAAAGTGTTTTCTGTTATAGGAGTCGAAGAGGCTTGCAATATGTAACTCTACATTTTCTTCCAAAAAGATATACTTTGATTTATTACAGATTTATATTTTGATTGTCTGAATAAAGTTGAAAGAAAACAAACTAGTAGATTTGAAGTCTAAGGTTTAGCTGACATAGTTATAAGATGTTGAGTTTGTATTTGAAAGAAGGCAGAATGCAGCAAAAAATTATTATTTGTCAGTTCATCCTTAAGTGTTGTATGAATGTGGGTGCATTTGTGTAATATGATGTTTATGCTTACATTTCTGATGTGGGATTATCCTTTTGAGGCAGTTTTCTGTGTGTATTGTAAAAGACCATGGGTAATGCTTATAAACTGTCCCATTAAGTATGAGACCATAATGTGAATATAATTTTGAACATCAAATTATGATCTTGAGAAAAATTTAATCCATATCATTTGGAATTTCTTGAGATCAGCCTGTATTTGGTACATGCCATTGTTTTGTTTTTTTTCTTTTAATCCAAATCTTGATTGACTTCCCAAGTTACTTAGTCTTGTTAACTTGAGTGGGATGTGACCCCATGTATTGTTAATGAAGCAAATTCTCAAATAGCATCCTTAGAGTATAACATTTGCCTCTTCTTTGAAAGTATATTTTGATTACTTGGACAAAATAGCTGCTATTCATAGATAATGAGGCTGAGATTGATTAACGTTAAATCTACAAAGCATTTTAATATCTGCTTTGCTATACCATACATGCAAAGTACAAAACTGAAAGACAACTTCCATAACGTAGAATGTTGAGGGTAGTGTAATGTTTTCAAGTATACAATAAAATAAAGAATATCAAGTCAATCAAGTGTTGGAAAGTGACTGAATCTGTACTTAGATTGTCAGTCATAGAGTATGGACTGTAACGTTTTTAATGTGTTATTTAAAAGTATATTTGCAATAATTATCTGTGACTTGTTCAAATTACTGAGTAATGCATCTCTCTCCATGTACTGTGCCAAATATGTGAACAGTGTGCATTAACTCTATATATATTGATGAGCTGATGAATTTTGAATATACTTACTATTATTTTTTAGCATGGTTGATTATATTTTTTGATATATTAGCAAATGATATTAAAATCTTTCTCAGATGTATTATATAAAACAAGATATGTACATTCTTAAAAGAAAAAAATTGTTCATTCTCTTTCAAAGTCTATTATAGGTTATGATTTTTTTTGTGAGCACAGGTGTCATATTTTGCTCGAGTTCAAAGATTCCATGATGTAACATGACAGCCTGAAGATTGTTATATTAAATGACTAGTGTTATGTTAGTTCTGGATGACCAATAATATTTCAAGTGTATTATGTGATATTTTTCATGTCTTTCAACAAGAATTTTCAGATATCCCATAACCTGTAGACTTTCCAAAGTTTTTCACTTTCATGGAAATTTGATCTGACTGTAGCACTGTGTGTTTAGTATCTTGTCTTGATAATGGCATAACAAGTAGTTGGTTTACAGTGATTTACACCATTGTCTCTGCTCTGTAGCTCTGTTTTTTAATCCTTTTATTGTCAAATGCTATTGAACAAGAAGTTTTGGGATGAAATGTAATATGTATATTTTGTTCTGTTTTATTTGATGCTCTGATGTATGTGTGGGGCTTTTCAGACCTAATTTGAGAACATGTATGGTCTGACATAATGGCTGAATCCCAAGGGTGAAGATGTGTGTGTCTACTTGAGTGTGTTGGGTATGTAACATCCCTGGAAGACACTTGCATTATTTTAGAGGAGATTGATGCTAACCAACAGGTATGAGCTTTAGATGGTACTTTGAAACAAGAAAAGAAGATTAAATACATAATGTCAGGGTTGGGATGTCTTAATGTGGATGGTTTATAGAGATAATTTTTAACAAATTCTTTTGGTCATGTTTTTTTGGTTTTCACATACGTGTTCAAACTTTTTACATTACGATGTATATACTTAGTGTAATACAGACTTGATAAGATCACCAATTTTTTTTTTTTTTGTGTGTAAATGTAAGGGTTAAGATTCTGT
>NC_051408.1:15882387-15883869 GCF_015228065.2 Penaeus monodon
TACTGAGTTCAAGTCCAGTTATGAGCCTATAGAAACCTGTATCCTTTTAACTCTCTATCAACCATTTGTTTGCAGATCCATGATGTATGCAGGTGAACTGAAGTTTGAAAAACGCACAGTTTCAGCTCAGCGTGAGGGTAATGTTCACAGTCTGTTTAACTATGAGAAGAGGCTCTTCTAAGGTTACACCATGCTTTGAGGGCATTTCATTCAATTCACACATTGAGCAATGGTACAGAAGGTAATGTAAACCTTGATATATCGTCAGTTGCTTGTTCAAATATAAATATTGCATCCCCATGATAGCTTCTTGCTTTGGAGTATGTGTACACCACAAGTAAGGTACAAGCATTCATATTTTCTGTATAGATTTTCTAGAATAACATTAAAGAAATACTGGTGGCTAGTATTGTGGTTTCATGAGAATTTCACTGCATAATGACCAGTTTTGATATTTTTAGTAAAGTGTTTAAGTGATGTGGAACTAAGTACCAGTGGCTTGTTAAACATTTACAAGTAGATTTATTTTAGCATTGGGAGAATCATTACACCATATCTTCAAGGTGTTCCATCTGCCCTTTGTGATATGGGATTTCTTGTAAATTTATCTGTAACAAATGATTTTGCTCATTCCAGAACCTTTTATATGTTTTCAACTTTATACTGTACTTTTTATTTGAACTTTTTTATATGCTATAGTTGGTGCCAGTCACGAATAGAATTTGGTTTCCCGGGTTTTGGATGGCATTATAGGGCGTCTGCTAGTGATGCATTATAGGGATTGTGTGATCTGATTGCTAACATTTGGAATTCGTTCTAGACTTGTGGTTTATTTTGCATTAAGTCAGTATTATTGACAATTACTTGATTCCTCAAAATCATATGCTCCAAGTCCTTTGAATATATTATTTTTTTAAGTCAATGGTGCAAACCAAAACATCAGGAATTTTTGTATCCAGAATCTGATGCACGGACTATGGCAGAAGATAGCTTGTGGTGAGAGATTCTTGGTCGCTGCTGTATTGGGCAGGGTGTGAATTTCCCTTGTATTTTTTTTTCTTTCTCGAGGCTTCTTCAAAATATATTGGACTAAAATGGAATAATCTTCCCTGGTGCTCATCCTCCTCTAAAGCCACTCGTTCTGGATCAGAAGTTGGATAACAAAGTAATGACAGTGTGCCATAAAAGTGTGATAAAAAATAATAGTCTCAATTTTATCTATAACTCCTACAAGGGTCCAAACTACAGACATATTTTCTGATATTAATGTCAAATATGATGTCTTCAATTCTTCCATCTGTTGTAGTGGATAAGATTAGTGCTAGGATGTTTGTTCCTTTGTAAACTTTGTCAACTGTGTTCAATACATTAAATAACCACAAGCAAGTTCTTGTGTTGTTTTTTTGAGATCCTTATTGAATAAAATGTTAGGCTGATTGTAACAATATAATGTTGGACCCTAATAACTAGTATCAGTGTGCA
>NC_051408.1:15884773-15884935 GCF_015228065.2 Penaeus monodon
TAGGGCTGTATTCCGGTTCAATAGATGAGTTTTCACAGGTAGAATCACAGTACCGGGTTACCGAAGTGGCAGCCAACCAGTATTCTGGACTGGTACCATTACTGCTATAAATACGTTTGGTTGGTTTTACCACAAAGAAAAATTCCCCCATATCCTATGTCC
>NC_051408.1:15886269-15886799 GCF_015228065.2 Penaeus monodon
AACATTCAAGAAAGATCAGAAAATATACATAAATTTATGAATGATAGCATTGATTTAATCGATACCTTGGATTTGTAGGTTCTCATTCTAATTTGGAAAATCGGCACTCAGATTTTAGAAATTCATTTAGAGATAAAAACAAACAAACAAACAAATGTGTAGGTCTGAAAGAATCGGCAGGAACAAGGGAGTTGGAAAGATACGCCTCCATACTAAGAAAAATACTAGGAAACAATAAGTTGCACAAGGAATGGGCTAGCCAGTGAAAGGACGCATTGTAGAGCACCAGCAACCAAGCAAGAGGGATTTTCGAGAAGTAAAATTCATAGAATTGCTTATGAGTTTCCGGTAAAAAAAAGATACCTTAAGAAATCAAATTGTTGGATATTGAAAACTTAAACAAGAAAAACGTAAAACTTAGATAAAAAACAATATTTATCATATGTTCCAAAACCCCGAGAAGACCTTAGCTAACCACCAAAGAGCACTGAACACTTCTCATATTGAAACCGTGTCATGCAGTAAGCAAC
>NC_051408.1:15889368-15889811 GCF_015228065.2 Penaeus monodon
TTGTCGAACGCCGATGCTAAATGTCGCTTGCTCAATGCGGCGGCGGCGGCGAGTCAAGTCCTAATTTCACGACCGCCAGGGACAACTTCTCGCGCAAGGCCGAGCGACCAGCGTCCTGCAGAGTCCCATGTTGTGCTTGCATGTTGCTGATATTTGGTTTATTTTTAGTAGTAGGGCTGGTGTTGCTGTTCAAATAGTAGGAAGGAGATCAGTTTGTGTGGTTTATCTCGTTTTTGTGTATTGCTCTTAGCGGTTTATTGTTGTTCCATTTTGCAGAATACAGAGCTTTTTAACTAGACACTTTATTGGTGATTGTTCTACTTTTTCAAAGTATCCCTTTGTCACCGTCTTCTATAAAGCTTCTTTTCCCAGTCATACTTTACTTCAAACTGACATTTACGGTCCTTTACGTTTTCTCGTTATGTCGTAGTGTTTTATTTTCT
>NC_051408.1:15890707-15891270 GCF_015228065.2 Penaeus monodon
GATGTCTGACTTTGATCCTGTTTTGCAAATACACACTATCTTAACCTCTAAAGTTTTGTACCGTCGCATAAGCGCATTCTAATGAATTTCAGTGTGTGGAAGATTTTTTTTTCTTTGTTTGTATATGCCAGTTTGAATATAAAGCGGTGTAATGCATCCAGATAAGACTACAAGATTACTGTTTCTCTTTCAATATTTGTTTTAGATTCGACGAATACGCTGATCCAGAGTACGGTATTTTATATGCAGAAGTCGGCGTAAAAGTCGTAAGCTAACCATACTGAAATTCTCGCGCGGATTTTATGTTTCCGAAAGACTGAACCGAAGCCTTCCACTGCGTCCTGCTCCATCCAAGACACAGCTTATCAGGCGACCACCGTGGAGAGAACAAGGCCTGAAGAGACAATAGAGAGACAATAGACGATCTGTTTAATAAAATTCCGGAAAGAGTCAGTGTCCACGCTATTAGAGTGTCTTTTTGTTGCAAGTAGGTGAAGGAAAGGTTAACGGATATCCTGCGATGGCTTATGTATGTTTTTCTTTATTGAAAGGGTTATTGGTCC
>NC_051408.1:15891506-15891862 GCF_015228065.2 Penaeus monodon
CGACCTTTCAGTTATAACGAAATCTAGCCATTCAATCCAAGCTGCAGCGACGCATAGGCCTACTCACCGCCCACCATTTACGAGCAACGACCCGATGAAGGCGTTAAAGTCCAAGCTGCTAACGAGCTCGAAGGCCTTATCTGCTGACGGAGGCCTGAGGCACTGGGTCGGTTGGTGACTCTCCCTCTTCAGCCACAATCGATCAGGCCGATTTCCTTCACCCTGCTGAATCCTTGTTGGGAGAGAAAGAGGTGGGCAGAGAGAAAATAGTTTCGTAAGGATCAGAGGTCTTACATGGCCATGATGCTGATAGATACCAAATTTTGAAAAAGTAATCGAAAGTCTGTTTTATGTAA
>NC_051408.1:15891929-15892601 GCF_015228065.2 Penaeus monodon
ATTCGAACAAACTTTTTCGCCATTGTGTTAAATTCTATCATAAAATCTTACCTCACATTTACCACCCCGCATCATAAATTATCATAACACCATCAGTACCTCAAACAGTACCACAGATTCTAAACTACTCAATACCACTTAAAACAAAACCAACAACACCAGCACCGCCAACCAATACCAACAACACGAGAAACTAGCCACTTACACCACACATACCCCAACACCACTCCACCACAAGCGCAGGCATATGCCAAAACAAACACCAGTCTCTCTCTCTCTCCACTAACCAAAAATTAGCTTCTTCTTGTAAAGTCGGAGTTTCGTTTTTGTAACCATAGCATCATGACGTTGCTGTAGGCCCGGGTTCCATGACATTTAGAGGTGGCATTTCCCCGTTGTGCTGGCTGGGGGAAGGTGCAAGGTAGATAAACAGGGAGTGAAAGATGAAGTGAATAAATGTAGATGTAAAAAAAATGGATTGAGAGAAGATTAAGTGATGTATGTACAAAGTTAAAATAAATTTAAAGGATGTATGTGAGAGTTAAAATCAAAATGATGATAGCATTAAGGTGTATTGCATGATGTAGTAAAAGAAAATGTACGAGAGAAGATTAAGTGATGAAGTAGTTTAACAGTAATAAATAAAAGATCAAGTGATGAATGTCGTTGTAG
>NC_051408.1:15892656-15892808 GCF_015228065.2 Penaeus monodon
TGGTGGGGTGAAAGAGGATTAAGTGAGAAATCAAATGCGGAAAGGGAGATAAAGTCCGTGAAAGCCAAAAGAAAATGAAAGAAGAAAATAAGTCAATCAAACCAGTTTGTAAAAAATAAATTAATCGAAGAGTTTAAGTAGTGATTAGTACG
>NC_051408.1:15892840-15893062 GCF_015228065.2 Penaeus monodon
TGAAATGATTTAACTCAGGAAATTATTAGTGGAATAAAATGAATGAAAAGAAGATTGAGTGATGAAAGAATTTCAAACCTGAAAATCGGTGAATTAGAAAAAATAAGTATGGAAGTAAAAAAAATGAATAAGAGAAGCTAGAGTGATGAAAATAGATGTAAATGATGAATGAAAGAGGTTAATTGAAGATACTGATAAAAAATAAATAATGATGACGATATC
>NC_051408.1:15893762-15895315 GCF_015228065.2 Penaeus monodon
CTACTGACTCGAACCCTCGCCCACCTGAAGTCCCACGACATGGCCTCTTCATGGTGGTGATGTCACAGATTGCCACGAACTCGCCCTTGAAGAATTTGGGCTCGCTCAGCGGCCCAGCAGTCCTGAAAGTTCCTTCGTGGCCGTCAACCACCTGCTTTCTCACGGCCTTCCGTAGCCTCCTGCAGGTGCGTGGACAAGAAAGTGGTCGTGACGCCAAATTGGAAATTGGTCCGATTTTAATTTTCCATTTTTCACGGACGTCCATTTTTTTTAATTTTCTCATCATTATTTTCCATGACATTTTCGCTTGTGATTCATCGTGCCTTAATCATCATTTTCCATATAACGATAAATATGCTGATAACGTCAAAGCCGCATAAAAAAAAACTAGCAAATAACAAAAACATCAGTAAGTGGACCTGGTAGTACTGATACATCATGGACCCTGCTTCCATACGCCACGGCAAGTTCATTTCCTTGAAGAAACCAGGTCCTCCACGGAGTCTTGGGGATGGTGACCCTCGGCACCGTCAGCATGGCCGTCAGGATGCCGCTGTAGGACGACCAAAAAAAAAAATGAACACGAGGGACGCCAGCAGCCTACGCGCCACCCCACGCGCGCGCCGTCCGTACCGGCAAGCCCCGTCGTGCCTGGCAAAGCGGCTTCAGTTCAGAAATATTTCAAGCAAATTTATTTAATAGAGGAGACTGCGTGACCTATTCAATAGATCTGGATAAACAATTCTAAGATTTTTACAAACAAGATATCAATTTATGGTGTTTATATAACAACACAAGTATAGGGATCTTGGTATAAAAACGATTTAAACAAAAAAATCGATCATGGACATTTGTGTAATGAAAAGGTTCTGAATCAGTCTTTCATAAGACTGTTGAGGATATGTTTCTATTCTCATAATAATGATAATGATTATTTTTATACCGCAACTTACTTTCCTGCGTGAGAGGCTTTTGATAACCCACATGGCAGCTTCTCCCCAAGGCTTTCTGGTGAGAAGAAAAACCTCAAGCATGGCTCGACAAACGAAGAACATTGCGTCATTTGACAACAACGCTTAAACTAAGAAAATAAGATCTTCCTTTTTTAACTTTTACAAATTCCGTTAACCGTATCTTCACGTGACCCTCGTAGGATCAAGGGAACCCTCTACCTCGAGTCGAAGGCCGAAGATGTTGGCCTCGCAACTTGACCACGCTGTAGAAGGCGAGGCAGATGCTCAGGGTCGCGGCCAGGGTCAGCAGCCAGACCTGTCGGGGAAAGTAAGGTCAGGTAAAGTTAAACAGGGAAGGGAAATCTGAATGGTACAGCTTTTCATCTGGCAGTTCTGTTACAGTTATGTTGTTTATTCATAGGATTTCAATTCTGTGATTGTATTTTCGTGTTCTCGAAACATAATGGCTATGTTTATTCTTTGGACAAAGTCTTTCATAATATTCAAATTAAGAGATAGATAACCACAAGCTCATTCCTTCAGCTTGCTAGGATTTTTGGGAATCATAAAAAAAAGTAAAAGACAACAGTAAAAATTCCT
>NC_051408.1:15895393-15895618 GCF_015228065.2 Penaeus monodon
GCTAGAGGAATGCCAATGCTTATGAAATCCAACTTGCCATCGGGGTGAAGGGCATCAGGAAGCCAGCCAGCTCGCTCTGCAGGCTCGGACGCACCATGAGCACCGCCATGTTCTCGCTGTACACGGGCTCCGAGAAGTCGCACACGGTCTCACGGGCGCGGGACACGGCGAAGGGACCCACTGCCATCTCCACCTCCTGAGGGAGGACGGGGATTGGGTGAGGTA
>NC_051408.1:15895836-15895957 GCF_015228065.2 Penaeus monodon
CGCAAACCAAAAGCCACTTGCCTCTCGCTGTAACATCCCCAACATTCCAGTCCAGTTTCCATCGGCTTTGGCCACGCCCCACACGCGGTCTTCCGGCTGCACTAACTCGTAGCTGAAATTG
>NC_051408.1:15896258-15896758 GCF_015228065.2 Penaeus monodon
GGGAGAAACAGAGGTAGACGGGCAGTGAAAATGGATACAGGAAGACAGAGAATAGACAGCGTTTTCCCCGCAAATAAACAGGTGCATATTCCCCCTTTGACCTTTAAAGCTTCCTCACTCGAAGTTCATTTTGTCGGCGAGGATCCGCAGGAGGTTGTCCATAGGTCCTCGGATGGTCACGGTGCCGTTGTCCAGCACCACGATCTTTGTCCACGGCACCCACTGGTTAGGTGATTAAGAGTTAATGGAGTTGGCTTCTGTTTTTCAGCAGTGTTAAGATTTATATGTGAGAGTATAACGTATGTACGCATGATATATACACGTAAAAAATCGATCTAATTTTAAGTGAATCTACATTCTAGTTATTTAGAGCTCAGGTACAAGAACGGGTGTAAACAGAGCAAAACAATGTACCAAAATGCCAGACTTACGACCTCTTTTTTCCCCAGAAAACGAATCGTGAAGACCACAAGAACAGCTCAACTTAACGACAATATCTG
>NC_051408.1:15896794-15897172 GCF_015228065.2 Penaeus monodon
CACATTCAACTCAACCAGTTCAAGGCTCACCTCCCCCGCAGCAATCCTCAAGAACGTCTTTTTCATTATGTCTTCCAGAACGTCGAGGACCAGATGAATACACGTTGTTGGTATGCGGGTGTTGTGTGTACAGTATATATACCTTGACCATGTGCGCAGTGAGAGTGTCATTATTCATTAAAATACTTGTTTGTTCGAAAGGTTAGTTTTGGTTTGGATTTTTTGTAATTCATATATATATTTTTTGTTTGTAGTGGATTGATTTTGGATTACGAGACAATTTGTAAGTTCTTTTACGAATTTCTGTGTGAATTTGAAATGATGGGTAATTTCATTCATGTATCTTGGAGAAATTAATCCAAGTTTCGTAAATTAAAG
>NC_051408.1:15897256-15897380 GCF_015228065.2 Penaeus monodon
CTCTACTCTCGTCTAAAATGCGCAACAACACTTTAAAATGGAGCTCCATTTTCCAACATGCAAAGCACACGTTGATTGCTCTGCATGGTAAAATAGGCCATTTGAATGACGTCCTGTGATTCAG
>NC_051408.1:15897717-15898168 GCF_015228065.2 Penaeus monodon
CGGCGCTTTATATATTTATTTTCAGGTATGTAGGTACAAAAATATGTAGCTTAATCTTCCTTCTTGCATTCTGCACAGTGCAATATTATGCAATGATGTGTGTATCACTGTCTGAGGCTGGTTGCAGTCAATGTATACGTAGTAGGCAGTAGTAAAGATAACGAATTCGATAACAAGGGAACTACAACTCGGGCACCTGTGATTATCAGTATTTCTTTAATGAAAGGTCGGATCCGTGATATCAACTAGACTACTGTGCCTGATATGTTTCGACTGCCATTTATAGAATGGAGGGAAATCGTATAAATGAAATTGGACGGCATTACTATTCATTTATTTTTTGAGTGGTTCAGTGAAAAAAATAACGAGACTTTTAATTTGCTGGTACAAATGATACTTGCGTAGGCGTGTTCGTATGATGCACAGATGTTGACATAGATATTACACACTC
>NC_051408.1:15898253-15898452 GCF_015228065.2 Penaeus monodon
GGTGTACGATATACATTACTTATGTGACAACGGTCACGTAAATGAATTATTTCAACAATTATTTACTTGTTAAGTTCTTGTTACCAAATTACCACTGACACAAATTAAATAGCATCATTTTTTTTTATCTCTACTAATAACTGTGACAGGAAAAGTAAATAGTATACTGATATAGCTAATCCTTAATTCACATTCAGAA
>NC_051408.1:15898606-15898842 GCF_015228065.2 Penaeus monodon
TTATCTGATATATCCAACTATATAGAAATAAGGAAATAGTCGTTATTTCGATTTCTAGATCAGTGGTTCCCAAGCCCTCATTCAGTGGAACGCCTTTCTCAGCAAGAAAAGGTATGCTAGTGGCGAATATGTACTTATTTCCCTTCATTCGGTGTGTGTTGGTGTAAACTGGTAATCGTGAAAATTATAACCTATAGTAAATTTGTCAAGAAACTGTTAACATTTACATGTAAAGG
>NC_051408.1:15899030-15899654 GCF_015228065.2 Penaeus monodon
GAGCTAAAACGGATGGGCGAACTTCCTTGAGAACTAAGCTCCTCCCACCCCCGTCGTGTGTTCCTCGTTGTGCCCAAAAGATGCCAAACACTGCCCCTTGAAGAAGCTCTCTGCGCCTTCCACGACGATGGCCGCCAAAGCTAAGCAAAGTCCTGCAAGGATAAAGCGGAGGGTAATATTTTCGATAATGATAATGATAATAATAAAAAAATCAACAAGGAATGTCATTGAAAATTTCTTATCCGCAATAGGGTGTTCATGAGAAGAAATACGATCTTCACTTAAAAATACTCGAGGCTTAGTATTTATAAAAGAAAATCCTGCAGAAGTATTTCGTACGTGAATGATGTTTAGATATAAAGATTATTATTTTAAGAATAACTTCCCTGTAAGTGATACTTCTAGGACTCATAAAAAGTAATTCCTCGTGGATCAGTAACTTATAAAATCACTTTAATCAGATCTTTAATTAGTATTTTCTTTACTGATGCCTATTCATTCGGTTGCTGGTCATTAATACGTGAACTTTGTAATGGAGACACTATATGACCTGGTTTCGACGTTGATTACTATTTATTTATCTCCAGTGTATTTATGAATAAATTGGTAAGAAAGTGGGTAGTT
>NC_051408.1:15899989-15900219 GCF_015228065.2 Penaeus monodon
AGAGCTCCCTTACCAAATCTTGGAATTGCCAAAGATAAATTGATTGCTGTCCATATCACCTCAAATATCCCTTTAAAAACCCCAAGAAAAACCAGACAGCCCCCCACCTTTTCCACCCCTTTTTTTTCTTTAAAAATGTTTAAAAATATCCCAGGGTTCCGCAATCCCCACTTCTCCTAAACCCGTACTAATCCCCCCTACTACCCGAAAACCACAAGACAAATGCCATT
>NC_051408.1:15900747-15901161 GCF_015228065.2 Penaeus monodon
CACCGGGCAGAAAAGGCCCAAACTGGGCCCCGAAAAAGGGACTCGAGTCGGGGCGGAGATATCCTAGACCCGTCTGCCGAAAGGGGGCTTGAGGCCTGGAGGTGTTGACGATCTCTTTTTCAGCCCTGTCCAAATGCCCGATTCCCCTTGCTCTGGGTCCTGAGGGGGAGTGGGGATAGCACCTTTGATTGTTTTCTCTCGGATTCCGGTTTTTATGACAGTTATTGTTTTTTTTTTGGCAATTGTTACCTTTTTTATCCTTTTCAATGAAGCTTTATTTTGTCTTCTTTTTATGGGTTTTTTCCCTTTTCTAGCAGGATAGGGGGAGACTCCTCCATATCTCCCTCCTCTTATACGGCGGGCAGTCCGAGGCGACGGCCAATTGAAGCTGTGAAAACCACCCCTCTTGGGGGG
>NC_051408.1:15901261-15902513 GCF_015228065.2 Penaeus monodon
GTAACTTAGACCTACTTCCCACAGTCTGGCTGCTGACCTGGCCGCGACCCTGAGCATCTGCCTCGCCTTCTACAGCGTGGTCAAGTGCGAGGCCAACATCTTCGGCCTCGTTCGAGCGTGAGTGTTCCTTGATCCTACGAGGGCGTGAGATACGGTTACGGATTTTGTCAAAGTTAAAAAAGGAATATCTTATTTCTTAGTTTAAGCGCTTGTTGTAAAATGACGCAATGTTCTTCGTTTTTGTCGAGCCATTATGCTTGAGGTTTTTCTCTCACCAGAAAGCCTTGGGGAGAAGCTGCCATGTGGGTTATCAAAGCTCTCACGCAGGAAAGTAAGTTGCGGTATAAAATATATCATTTCATTATTATGATAATTAGAAACATATCCTCAACAACTTATGAAAGACTGATTCAGTAACCTTTCACTACACAAATGTATGATCGATCTTTTTGTTTAAATCGTATACCAAGATTCCTATACTTGTGTTGTTATATAACCATAAATTGATATCTTGTTTGTAAATCTTAGAATTGTTTTATCCAGATCTATTTGAATAGTCACGCAGTCTCCTTTATTAATAATTTTGCTCTGAAATCTTCTGAACTGAAGCGCTTTGCCAGGCACGACGGGGCTGCCGGTTACGGACGGCGCGCGCGTGGTGGTGGCGACGTGGCTGCTGGCGTCCCTCGTGTTCATGTCGTCCTACAGCGGCATCCTGACGGCCATGCTGACGGTGCCGAGGGTCACCATCCCCATAGACTCCGTGGAGGACCTGGTTTCTCAGGATGACTTGCCGTGGCGTCTGGAAGCAGGGTCCATGATGTACCAGTACTACCAGGTCCACTACTGATGTTTTTGTTATTTTGCTAGTTTTTTTTTATGCGGCTTTGACGTTATCAGCATATTTATCGTTTATATGGAAATGATGATCTTAAGGCCGATGATCACCAAGCGAAAATGTCAATGGAAAATAATGATGAGAAAATTAAAAAAAGGAGTGAAAATGAAAATAAAATCGACCGATTTTCCAATTTTGGCGTCACTGACCGCTTTCTTGTCCACGCACCTGCAGGAGGCTACGGAAGGCGTGAGAAAGCAGGTGTTCGACGGCCACGAAGGAACCTTTCAGGACTGCTGGGCCGCGAGAGAGCCAATCTCCAAGGGCGAGTTCGCTGGCATCTGTGACATCACCACCATGAAGAAGGCCATGTCGTGGGACTTCAGGTGGGCGAGGGTCGAGTCAGTAGTTGTA
>NC_051408.1:15902992-15903138 GCF_015228065.2 Penaeus monodon
TACATCTATTTTCATCACTCTTATTCATTTTCTTTTACTTCCATACTTAATTTTTTTTTAATTCACCTATTTCAGTGACTTCTTTCATCACTCAATCTTCTTTCATTCATTTTATTCCACTAATAATTTCCTTAGTTAATCTTTCA
>NC_051408.1:15903171-15903988 GCF_015228065.2 Penaeus monodon
CGTACTAATTTCACTACTTAACTTCCTTCGATTAATTTATTTTTACAACTGGTTTGATTGCATATTTTTCTCTCTTTCATTTTCTTTTGCTTTCACCGCTTTATCTCCTTTCCTTCATTTGTTTTCTCACTTAATCCTCTTTCACCCATTTTCTTCTACAACTACATTCATCACTTGATCTTTTATTTATTTACTGTTTAAAACTACTTTCATCACTTAATCTTCTCTCGTACATTTTCTTTTACTACATATAATACACCCCTTAATCTTTCATCCATTTTGATTTACTTTCACATACATCCTTTAATCTTTATTTTTTAACTTTGTACATACATCACTTAATCTTCTCTCATCCATTTTCTTTTACATCTACATTTATCACTTCATCTTTCACTCCCCTGCTTTATCTACCTTGCCCCTTCCCCCCGCAGCACAACGGGGAAATGCCACCTCTACATGTCCTGGGAACCGGCCTACAGCAACGTCATGATCGCTATGGCTTACAAAACGAACTCGACTTACAAGAAAGAAGCTAATTTTTGGTTAGTGGAGAGAGAGAGAGACTGGTGTTTTGGCGTAGTGCCTGCGTTGTGGTGGAGTTGGTGTTTGGGGTATGTGTGGTGTAAGTGGTAGTTTCTCGTGTTGTTGGTATTGGTGGCGTGTGTTAGTGGTTTTGTTTTAAGTGGTATTGAGTAGTTTCTGGAATCTGTGGTACTGTTTGCGGTACTGATGGTGTTATGATAATTTATGATGCGGGTGGTAATGTGATGTAATGATTTTCTGATAGATTTACACAAATGGCGAAAAAGTTTGTTCG
>NC_051408.1:15904064-15904409 GCF_015228065.2 Penaeus monodon
ACAGACTTTCCGATTTACTTTTTCAAAATTTGGTATCTATCAGCATCATGGCCATGTAAGACCTCTGTATCCTTACGAACTATTTTCTCTCTGCCCACCTCTTCTCTCCCCAACCAGGATTCAGAGGGTGAAGGAATCCGGCCTGATCGACTTGTGGCTGAAGAGGGAGATCACCAACACGACCCAGTGCCTCCAGCCTCCGTCAGCAGATAAGGCCTCGAGCCTCGTTAGCAGCTTGGACTTTAACTCCTTCATCGGGTCGTTGCTCGTGATGGTGGGCGGTGAGTAGGCCTATGCGTCGCTGCAGCTTGGACTGAGTGGCTAGATTTCGTTATAACTGAAAGG
>NC_051408.1:15904656-15905169 GCF_015228065.2 Penaeus monodon
GGACCAATAACCCTTTCAATAAATAAAACATACATAAGCCATCGCAGGATATCCGTTAACCTTTCCCTCACCTACTTGCAACAAAATGACACTCTAATAGCGTGGACACTGACTCTTTCCGGAATTTTATTAACAGATCGTCTATTGTCTCTCTATTGTCTCCTTCAGGCCTTGTTCTCTCCACGGTGGTCGCCCTGATAGAGCTGTGTCTTGGATGGAGCAGGACGCGTGAAGGCTCCGGTTCAGTCTTTGGAACATAAAATCCGCGAGATTTCAGTATGATTGCTTACGACTTTTACGCCGACTTCTGCATATAAAATACCGTACTCTGGATCAGCTGTATTCGTCGAATCTAAAACAAATATTGAAGAGAAAGTAATCTTGTAGTCTTTATCTTGATGCATTACACCGCTTTATGTTCAAACTGGTATATACAACAAGAAAAAAAAATCTTCCACAACACTGAAATTCATTAGAAATGCGTATGCGAAGGTACAAAACCTTTAGAGTTAG
>NC_051408.1:15906161-15906535 GCF_015228065.2 Penaeus monodon
GTGTCATCCCCCCCCCTCCCCCCAAAACGCCAGGTGGGGGTACTGATCCGGGCCCAGCGCGTGGGGGATTTTCCCCGGTTTTCCCTTTCGCCGGCGGGAGGGTGGCTGAGGAAAACCTTTTCAGGGGGCCCCGGGAAACCCCCTCTGTCATGTCCGCTCTCTGGGGGGCCCAAGGCGCTCACGAAAGGAAGGGGGGTGGTATTTCGCTTTTTGGGGTTTTAAACCCCATTTTTGTTGTTGCTTTTGGGTTTTTTCACTGTTTTGGTTATTAGGGATTGTTTTGGTTTAATTATTATTACTACTATCTTTATTTTTAACCCACTATTATTTTTTATCATCATCCCCCCCCTTTTATAATTAGATTGGGAAAGGTT
>NC_051408.1:15906988-15907761 GCF_015228065.2 Penaeus monodon
CCCAAATTTTTGATGGGGATGAATATTAAGTATGTTTTCGTTTGTATTTTCTATATGAGTGTGCTCTTTGTTTTCTTTTTGTATGTTTAGGGTTTTGTGTGCGAGTGCATTTTTGTGTCTGCTGTGGTGTCGTGAAGCCCCCGAAAATACCCCCAAACCCCAAAAGAACCCGCTTTATTTTTCCTTTTCCCCCGCCCCCCCAGGAAACCGGTGGCGCCAAAGGGACAAAACCGGCGCGCGCGTGGTGGTGGCGACGGGTGGGGCGACCCGTTTTATGGGGGCCAAACCCCCGGAACCCGACGGCCATGGGAGGGGGCCCCGCGGGGCCCTCCCTATCGACCCCATGCGCGCCCTCGTCACGCAGAGGGGAATCCCGTGGCGGCTGGGTCCGGTTCGTGGATGTTTCAGAAATTCGGGGCGGGCACCCAATTTTTTCAGAAAACTTCTTTCCCCAATTTTTTTTGCATCTGATACTAAAATTTAACTCGTTTAAATTTATTTTTCAGGGATTTTTTATAAAAAATTCATATTTTCCCTCCCGTTTCTCTGGCCGAAACAGGAAGCTCCTGACGGCGCCCGGCAGGGGCATTTTCAAAGGGCCACACTGGACCTTCCCGACTGGGCGGGCGAGGCCCCTTCCCCCGGGGCGGTAGCCCCCCTTCGGGAAACCAAAACCACCATGAAAAAGGCCATGTCGTGGGACTTCGGGTGCGGCCCTGGGTTTCAGACCCCCCCCCCGGAAAAACGATAGTCTATTCATTTTATATTGAAAA
>NC_051408.1:15908378-15908445 GCF_015228065.2 Penaeus monodon
TACGTTTAGTAGTCCCCCGACTACTGCCTTCTTTTTCAGTTTTGTATGGTAAAGATAGGGAGGTGGG
>NC_051408.1:15908607-15909356 GCF_015228065.2 Penaeus monodon
TTTTTGATTTTTACAGGGGTGTGTAAATGTATAATATATATGTATATATTTTTATAATATATATATTTAAAAATTATATATATGTGGGTGTATATATATTATATTTTATTATATATATTTTATATTTTAAATATATGAAAGCATTTTTTTATAGATATTAAATATATAAAAATTATATAAAATTTTACATATATACACATATATAAATTTATTAATATATATAAATTTTAAAAATTTTATATAATAAAATTTTAAAAGGGGAATATTATATAAAATTATATATATAATATTATAGTTTTTATATATGTGGTGGGTGGGTGTATATAGTAGGTTTATTTAATATATATATATAGATATTTTATATATATATATAAAATTTTAATTTTATATTTTAGAAAATAAAAAATAAATATAAGGGAAAATATCTATATATATAATATATAGATAAGTATATAGATTAGATATAATTTTTAAATTAATATATATTTTAAAAATATTATATATATAAAAATATATAATTTTTAATATATAATATATTATATATAAAATTTAATTTACAGGGAAAAAAAAAAAATACTCTACGTTTGATACTGTGGTAGAAAAAACCCAAAAAAGCAAAAACGAGAGTTTTTTAAAAAATAGTAGCATTTTCAAAATTTTTTAACCCTAAAAGGGAAATCCATGGAAGTGTAAACTTTCCTATTTTTTAATAAACTCGTTTGGCATGTCTTTTTCCCATTTTAAAAATA
>NC_051408.1:15910610-15910741 GCF_015228065.2 Penaeus monodon
AATACATATATGTATTAAAAGGTATATGAAATTTTATATATATAAAAAATTAAAATTTTAATTATATATATAAAACCATTATTATTATTATGGGGTATTATATTAGTTTTTTTATATATATAATTAAAATT
>NC_051408.1:15912010-15912485 GCF_015228065.2 Penaeus monodon
CAAAATGTGGGGCTCCCGCAGCACCTGGGGGTCGTGCCACCGGTACATCTCCCGAAGGGATCCACAGCTTCAATCTGGCCGTCGCCTTCGGGAAACTCCCTCGCCGTAAAGGAGGGGGGAGACTTTTGGGTTTAGGAGTCATCCCTACCCTGCAGATAAGGGAAACTGCATTAAAAAAGGGAAAAATTTAAAAGTTATTAAAAAGGAAAAAAAAGAAGTGTAACAATTGCCAAAAAAAAACAATAACTGTCAAAAACCCGTAAAATCTCGAGAAAAAATTTTCAAACTAGGATCTATCCCCACTCTCCCTCAGGACCAGAAGCTTAAGGAATCGGGCATCTTGGACATGTGGCTGCAGAACGAGATCGTCAACACCTCAGTGCCTCAAGCCCCCTTCGGCAGACAGGTCCTCGCAGGATATCTCGCCCTCGACTCGAGTCCTTCTCGGGCCGATGTTGGTCCTTGCTGCCGGTGA
>NC_051408.1:15912550-15913085 GCF_015228065.2 Penaeus monodon
GAGCTTCTCTCTTCCTTTATCCCTCCTTCATTGTCCCTCCGTCCCTGCCTTCCTTGTCCCTTCCTGTCCCTCTCACCGGCAGCAAGGACCAACATCGGCCCGAAGAAGGACTCGAGGTCGAGGGCGGAGATATCCTGCGAGGACCTGTCTGCCGAAGGGGGCTTGAGGCACTGGGAGGTGTTGACGATCTCGTTCTGCAGCCACATGTCCAAGATGCCCGATTCCTTAAGCTTCTGGATCCTGAGGGAGAGTGGTATAGCATCCTAGTGATTGATATTTCTCTCGAGATTCACGGTTATAATGACAGTTATTGTTTTTCTTTTGGCAATTGTTACACTTCTTATATCCTTTTCAGATGAAGCTTTATATTTGCCTTCTTTATATGCAGTTTCCCTTATCTAGCAGGATAGGGGTATGACTCCTACCAATAGTCTCCCTCCTCCTTATACGGCGAGGCAGTCCTGAAGGCGACGGCCAGATTGAAGCTGTGGATCACCTCTCGGGAGATGTACAGGTGGCACGACCCCGAAGTGCT
>NC_051408.1:15916896-15917533 GCF_015228065.2 Penaeus monodon
CTTCAAATATAAAATGAAATAGACTATCGTTTTCGCTCTGAACCGAGGGCCGCACCTGAAGTCCCACGACATGGCCTTCTTCATGGTGGTGTGGTCGCAGAGGGCGGCATACTCGCCCCGGGAGATGGGTCCTCGCGCCGCCCAGCAGTCGGGGAAGGTGCCAGTGTGGCCTTCGAAGATGCGCTGCCGGACGCCGTCAGGAGCTTCCTGTTTCGGCCAGAGAATCAGGGAGGAAAATATGAATTTATATAAAATATCGTGAAGAAATAAGTTGAGACGAGTTAATTTCAGTATCAGATGCAAAAAAAAAGTTGAGAATGAAGTTGCTGAAAGAGTGATGCCTGACCTGGAAGTACTGAAGCATCCACGAACCGGACTCCAGCCGCCACGGGATGTCCGTCTGCGTGACGAGGTCGCGCATGGAGTCGATAGGGATGTCCACGCGGGGCACCGTCAGCATGGCCGTCAGGATGCCGCTGTAGGACGACATGAACACGAGGGACGCCAGCAGCCACGTCGCCACCACCACGCGCGCGCCGTCTGTCTTCGGCAGCCACTCGGTGCCTGGGAGTCGCGGGAGACGGAAAAGTAAAGCGATGTTACTTTGGGGTTTGGGGATATTTGCAGCGGCTTCACG
>NC_051408.1:15918092-15918286 GCF_015228065.2 Penaeus monodon
CCAAGAGCGAAATACCAGCCCACCTTCCTGCGTGAGCGCCTTGACCACCCAGAGAGCGGACATAGACAGAGGGTTCCTGGGCCTCCTGAAGAAGAGCTTTCCCTCAGCCACCATCACGCCGGCGAAGGCACCGAAGATCGCCACGACGCTGGCCAGGATCAGTAGCCACACCTGGCGTTGGAGGGAGGGGGGGG
>NC_051408.1:15918949-15919775 GCF_015228065.2 Penaeus monodon
CATAATATACAACCAGCATAAAATAACATAGCCTCTTTACAATACGGCACTATTTACTCAACAGCACCACAACTACAATTATGTTCACATAACAATGCAGTACCAAGACCACTACAACAGTCATACATTGGTATGATGCTACAACTCCCAGACAAAACCATTCTCAGAATCGCACAGTGCCGCAGCTACTACAAAATTCACAAAATACTACAGTGCCGCAGTCACACTACAGTAATACCCATACAACAACACAGTAACACACCCTATTTATCTAAACCCAGAATCACCTGCCGCTGCAGCATCCCCAGCATCCCGGTCCAGTTGCCATCAGGGAGAGGAACGCCCCACACGTGATCTGGAGGCTGGACCAGTTCGTAACTACAAGCGGCCCAGGTAGGTGGAGGAAAGGTCGTTGAAAGTTTTTTGGTTACAGTTTGTAAATACTAAATGATATAAACAATTTGGGGGCGGATTAACTGTGTCGGGTAAGGATATGAGTTTATAACGGAATTGTCTGCAATGTACGGTATTTATCGAATAGATGTACAATATATTCTTTGATTTAAAAAGTGTCGATATGGAAGATCATATTAAGGGCAAAAATCAACAAATTAAATGTAGATGGACTCTGCATGAAAAAAAAGCAAATATTGGTAAGCTATGTACTCACTCAAAATTCATCTTCTCAGCAAAGACGTGCAAAATGTTGGCCATTGGACCTGTGATGGCCAGCTTTCCGTCCTGGCCAGCTCGCACTCTCACCCACGTCCCCCACTGGCGAGGACGGGAAGGAAAGCGATAAGAAATCACGTAAAATGAAGAAAAG
>NC_051408.1:15919866-15920110 GCF_015228065.2 Penaeus monodon
GCACAAAGAAAGAAGAAATATAGAGGAAACATAGAATGAAAGAGCTACGCTGGGTGTTCAACTAATTTTCATTTATCTATTTCTTAATCTTCAAAATTCTTAGTGTTAATCTAAGCAATACATTTCTTACTATGACATTAAGCTTAGTATTTAATTTTAAGAATGAGAGAGCTATAATACTCCATGAAACAAGGCACGCACATCACCGTTGTCGTTTCTCAGTGAATGAATTTTATGCACACGG
>NC_051408.1:15920378-15920732 GCF_015228065.2 Penaeus monodon
AAGTACTTACACAGCCACACTAACAGAGCCACTCCCCGCGAGCGACTCTCTCACTTACTTCCTCGACGGCCACCCTGAGGAACGTCCTGTTCCCTGCCACGGCGGCCGAGACCGGGTCACTCATGGCGTTATTTCGAGCATTATGGCCCGCGATCGGAGGCGCTTTTATATATACACACGAATCGGGATTCTTCCAATCGAAATCAATCATATATTCAAGTGGTGATGAGCTGCCACGAGAGAGCTTCGTTAATTAGGCGGAAATGAGCCCCGCGATTGGACGACGGCTGTTGACGTTCCCAAAGAGAGAAACATCGGGTGTAAATGTTTTCATTCGTGAACTGGATGCCTGGG
>NC_051408.1:15922503-15923372 GCF_015228065.2 Penaeus monodon
CTCCCACTAAGAATCAACAAATTACCATAAAGAGGCTGAAACGAATAATGTAAATGCAACTAAATGTCAAGAAGGTAATTATTGCCATGATCTCATGCATGACAGACGACGCTCATGACTGCCTGATGACAAAGCTTGACAGATGGCCCACACGCGCCGACAAATCAATTATTCTTCAAACAATTTTGAACAACAAAGGCAAGAATTCGATTATCAGTCGACTCGTTTATGATGAATTAACTTTAGAAACATAATTATCATGATGAGAATCATTTTTGTGGTAATGGTAACGGATCTTACTTCCTTTAAAGTCCAGGAAAGCTTATACTTTTTCTATATAGAATTCTAGGGATTTTACAGTACAAATATTGAAAATAGCATCCAATTTGCCAGCTAATTTATCTTGTTTTGCTCATCATCCGCTGCTGCTGATTTTTCTTTCTACCTTTTCTCTTTTGACCATCGACCATCTTGGTAAATATCTGAAAAAATGTTTAATCTATGTTGCATTAATCAGTCGAAGGAGAACCCCCATAGTTATATCCCGCCCCCTCTCCCTCGAGGATTAATGAGCATCCGGGAAATACGTCGTGTCCTTTAAATCTCGCTCATCCGATCACTTTACGTCTTCTCGGCAGCAATGAATAAACTTGATTACAATTCTCGTGTTTTCTCTTCTGGCTAGTTTTGTTGGAATGTTCGTAGTTTTTTTTTTCTCTTTTATCATTCTGTTGCAGGAATTAGATTTTGGCAGTAATGATACGTGTGATCCATATATAACTTCAATTCTCTCATGGTTCGAAATAATGTAAATTTCAGAAGACCTCGTTATACTTCATGAATATTCTGGAACCGGATGATTTTTTACC
>NC_051408.1:15923410-15923693 GCF_015228065.2 Penaeus monodon
TTATATGACCGGAAATGTTTATATATAATACATATCCTTTGGATTTGTATTATATATAAACTGAGAGCAAAACTCTCGTTACTAATTTCCTATCGCAATGGTAACAACGGTTTTCTTACACGCCAGAAAAAGTATGTAAGCTGGATTAGAAACATTTCCCTGAATAACTTGCACGATGTACGACCTTACTTCATGGAGAATATAGAATGGAAGAAAAAATGATGAAGAAAGAAAAGACCAAAGAAATAAAGGTTAAACATCAGTTCTTTTAAGAATTGATGTT
>NC_051408.1:15923910-15924297 GCF_015228065.2 Penaeus monodon
TGGCTGGTTTGTGGAACTGCCTGGTTGGCAACATTGTTTACCCTTGCCGCGAGGTCGACGACTCATCTCTGAATGGAAATTGCTCTGTCATCGTTCAGTGTGAAGCTCGTGGTGATTATGGCCATGACGATGACGATCGCAACACCAGTGATCAAAATAATAATACTCACAAAAAATATAACTTCCCTAACGCTTAAAATGCCTTTATCTATCAAGCGAAGTGTTCAATGGTTTGATATTTCTGTAAAATGAAAAAATAAAAATCTAAAATCAGGCCACAAGGGCGAAAAAACATCAGCGCATATCATCTACGTTAAAATGTTCTCACTGACTTTCCTCTATCCTTGAGTAATGATTCCGAACAGATTCTTAAAGAAAAGGTATCTT
>NC_051408.1:15924327-15924435 GCF_015228065.2 Penaeus monodon
AAAATAAAGAAACTGAAATAAAGACTTGATACAGGCGCCAGGGTAAAGGGTAATGAAATATTGCTGTGTAAGGGTAGAGATCAAAGGTGTCTGACCTGGTCTGTAATC
>NC_051408.1:15924779-15925539 GCF_015228065.2 Penaeus monodon
GAGCGGCAACTTCCAAAGAGGGGGAAAAGACGGGGACTGCGGGAGCCCGAAGGGACAAAGAGGAGGGGCGGCTGAAGGGGCCACAGGAGGGCAGAGGTCGCCAATGAAATACAATACAGGCGCCGCCGCCACCTTCTCCGAGGAACAACCACCCTTATGGCACGCTCATAAGGTCAAAAATAGCTCGCGCGATTGAGGGAGCCAGAGGAATCTGACCCTTACGAGCGCGCTTTAAGGGTCAAACTGGCCCGCCGGATGGACACCCCGCCCCGAAAACACGCCCCTAATGACTCCAGAACAATGGGAAGGTAATAGAGCGTGAAGAGATAAGTGGGGATTAAGGTAATTACACGAAGGGCCTGTCAACACCTCCTCAGCGAGTGATGGACGAGGGTCGACCCCGAGACCCGCGTGGCCTGTGACCTGGACCTTCGCCTCCTAATCCCTATGGCGGGGTGCATAAGGCTCAGGATAACTTGTGAAATGTTGTCATCGTGTTATGCCGTTTACATTCATTCTTTATTTATTAATCGATCGTTTCTCTTATTTGAAGGTTGACATGGAACAGCCTATATAAATTATTAATGATAATGATAAGATCTTTATGCGAGTTATCTAATGAGGATGTCTCAGCGAAAGTGACTCGCATACAAAAAAACTGTATTACATTCTCTTAAAAAGAAGTCTAGACTGATATATTTGGCTGAATCTGAGAACAAGGATAACGGGTTTTATTGAGTCTTTTTTTAAACTCGTAGTC
>NC_051408.1:15926723-15927216 GCF_015228065.2 Penaeus monodon
AATTTCAACATTCACTACATAATTTCTCTCGATCCAAAAGGGATAAAAAAATGAATATATTACATTACGATATAATAAATCAGCTGCATCATCATATTCAGATTATGATTATATTTGCAACTTTGTCATTCAGCATTCGGAACCAGTAGTGCATGGTAGTATTATTGCATTTTTTTCCCGATCGGAGTTGCTCATAATATACAAAAGAGCATTAAAAAATATTAAAACGACCTATAAATCATCTTTCTAAAAGGTTTCTCAATACAAGTAATTTTGCATATTTGAGTAATGCTTTCTAAAAGTTATATCGATTCGGTCACCACTTCAAGGCGCTTCAAATGTTCATGGATATATATTGGGGCGGATATATACCTCTTTAGGCTTATTCAAATATACACGTTCGTAATATGCAGTGAAAGAGGAGGGGTTAGGAAGAGAGAAAAGGGAAGAGGCAGAACGAGAGGAAGATGGAGGCAAAGGGAATAAAGAAACG
>NC_051408.1:15927365-15928556 GCF_015228065.2 Penaeus monodon
TACTCAATTACGAATACGTACATATCTTTAGGCTTTTATGCATCTACCGCACGTCTGTTCAATGTTATGCACTGACTCTGGCAACCATTTCTTATCCCTGACTTATGCTACGAAGTCGGAGAAGGTCTTGCTAACTAAAAATATTTTCCCCAGCCATCGAATCCTGGTTCTTATATCCTATATCCTATATCCAGCTCTCTTTTATTCTAGTCAGCTGACATTTTATATCTATGTTTCCATATGTTTGGAATGCAATACCTTTATTGCTTTACACCACTTCATTCACTTTTTTTTTCTTGAAGGGGATTTGGCGAACGGATTACTTCAGAGCCTTGGGTGAGTTTGTCCTTCCCTGAGACTGGACGCACTGTAGTCAGACAATATTTCAAGAGCATTAAAAGGGCTATTGTGATGTTTTTTTTGCAATTCACATAACGTTTTCATCAATAAATCTACATTTCGTAATTCCCTTATTTGAATCCCTGGTCGCTTTCATCATCACGTGACCATATAGCAGTAGATATATTAAGATAACTTCATTATTCATTGTTATTCTGCATGCAGAGAAATGGTAACTTTTTACTAATAAGTTTTAATGTATTTTCTTCTCATTGATGATTATATTCCCCCACGAACTTTCTGCTGTCAAAGTATCCACAATAACATTGTCATAATAAGCTCGTATGTCATAAATTGTTACAAATAAATAATAGAGATCATCCTTCCTTGGCGACTGCCATGGTTTATATACACAGCTAACTGTAAATATTTCCATACAAATTTTGTTTACAAGATTTTGCTTCGATCTGTGTTCTTTGTATTCATATTCCTTTGCAATCGAGTTTTAAAGTTTCTGGGTTTTCCTTAATCTCTTAATGTTCATCTTTGTCAGAGGCTTTTCAATGTCAGTTAATGTCGCATACTCTTCTCCTACGCAATTCTGAATGGCATTTTCTGAAATCATTTACAATAGTTTTTTCTTTCAAAATAATGTAAATAACACTAAAAGGGATCCAAGATGTAATTAGGGGCATGGCCATCGACATGCATGTAAATCTTATTTTAACGACACAATAAGTTATTAGATTCCAAACAGTATGGGTTACATTGTGTACCATCTTTTTCATTATTCTTTCGGAGTATTAAACAATATTTCCTAAATGCTTATGTCTAGAAAGTATAGACTCGTTT
>NC_051408.1:15928750-15928917 GCF_015228065.2 Penaeus monodon
TCGATAATGGTAATAGCACAGTTATTTCAGTGATACTGGTTTTGGTACCACTGATTTAGAGGTATTAAAAGTTCGAAATTGCTTTTTCCTTTTATTGTAAGTTACAGTACTTGTATCTTCTATAACCAGCTTTCAGTGATAATAAGTTTCAGTTATTAACATACCAT
>NC_051408.1:15928978-15929291 GCF_015228065.2 Penaeus monodon
CGAAACTTTTTACATTTCCTTTCAGTAAAAATGAAATAAACTCGTCAATAAAATGAATCTAAACTCATCATTTACTTGAACAAAAAGAACGAAGGAATCAAAGACTATTCAGAGATCCATCCTGCTGCTCATAGATTCTACGCTCAAAGGCCCAACTTAGAACAGAGCATTTGGCTGCTCTCTCTATCAGTTTATAGTGTAAATACTTCAAAGCCGTAAAGTTCTGTGTTGGTGATTCAATTTGTTATATATATTTTGGGATCAGATGAGCATCTCTTTGTTCCTTTTTAGAATGTTTATGTGTTTCAAACTT
>NC_051408.1:15931631-15931713 GCF_015228065.2 Penaeus monodon
ATCAATATAAGAAAAAACCCCCACATGTGTCATCATCCCAACAGCCAAGTGCCTTCCAGCGCCAAATGTTCACTCTTGCCGA
>NC_051408.1:15931778-15931919 GCF_015228065.2 Penaeus monodon
CGTAGCCCAGGAACAGCCCGTAGAAGGCGCCCTGCAGGTGCTGGAGGCCGAGCACCACCACGCGGCCGCCCTCACTCTGTGGGGGTTGGCGGGGGGCTGATGGGTGGGGGACTGGATCTTGATGGTGGCGTTAATTGTTTA
>NC_051408.1:15933231-15933917 GCF_015228065.2 Penaeus monodon
CTGCAACTGCTTTTGTTCGATCTTCCCCAAAATCTTCTCTCGGTTCTGCTTGATCCGTGACGTCATGACCTCGTCCATCCAGTAGTCCAGGAGGCCGGACTCTCGCAGCCTCACCAGAAGGGATGCGAATCGGTGCTGAAAAGGGGCCCCTTTCCTGTGGAGCGGGAAGGGTGCTCGGTTGTTCGGTAAATTATTAGTCATTTCTACTTATTTCTATAGCACAAGATCCACACACTGATGTTCTACAATGATTATACTAATATATCTTATTATATTAATAATCTAAACGCTAAGAATACATAAACACACAGTATACCCAGACGACATACAAAACGCTACAAGGTCAATGTTTTCTACGCCAATAAAAGTGATACAATCTCAACTATTTATTACACTCACCTGAAACCCCAGCCGAAGCCAGACAAGATAGCCAAGCCGTTCTTGCCGATATGGAAGGGCGTGTCTCCCCTCGCGTCCGTGTACTCAGAAGCCACCGTCACCCGCAGAAGGTTCCTCCAGCCAAGGAAGGCAAACCCGCCGCCTCGAATTCGCTCCAGCCCTTCGTCCATACTCACCACCTGCAGAAGGGGTTGGAAGTGGGGTGTCTGGAGGAGGGATCAGCTAAAACTCAAAATTCATTTTTAGAGAAAGCTTAAAATCTCACTGTGACACGAAAAAGGCATAAG
>NC_051408.1:15934016-15934089 GCF_015228065.2 Penaeus monodon
CTTTATACGGAGAAGACGTTGTAGTGCAGCATAACATTATGCTGGTATTTTCCTTGGCAAGATCTCACCGGGC
>NC_051408.1:15934262-15935066 GCF_015228065.2 Penaeus monodon
AACGTGAATAGCAATGTAGAAACTGACGATGTTATGTTTCTCCACCACGAACAATCTACAATCTAAGAATGAACTTTGGAAACAACTATCAGAGATCCGAATGCTACTGAAGGTCAGAGACGGGAAGTGAAATAGAAGGGTGAAAAGCGATAGACAAAAACAAACAGGAAAGCAGCGTAACACAACAGAGCGTTTCTTTCATCTGTTTTCCCTTCGCATACTTAGGCATCCTCGAACCCAGGATCTCCTTGCCTCGAGCCTCCTGTAGATCTCCTTGATGTCGGGGTCGGACGTCATCTGGAAGTAGTGGAGCGGCGCTCCCGTCAGCATCTTGCTCTCCATGCCCCAGCGCCAATCCCTCTTCGCCAGGAGGTCCTTGAAGGAATCCACGGGCGAGGTCATGCCCTGCACGCTGAGGTGGGCCACGAGCGACGACTTGAAGGCGGAGGTGATGACGAGGGCGACCACCAGCCACCAGCCCGCCAGGACCTTCGGAGAAAACAGCAGGTAACGGAGATGAAACCCGTAGCATCAGCTTCCGCATCGCTTCCATATGCACATGAATGCATCCGTTTCTTACTCTCGCGCTCAGGTTCCTCGGGGGTTCGCTGGGCGGATCCTCCAAGAGGACTCCGAGGCTGTACATGAAGGCGGAGCTGAAGGAGAGGTCCTTTTCTCCCGAGAGCTTCAGCCACGCTTTCTGGACGATCCACAAGGCCAGGGTGAGCAATCCGACGCTAGCGCTCACCGACGCCCACACTTCGCCTGGCGAAAAGAAATGCATTCTTCAAAAGGGTCTACAGA
>NC_051408.1:15936308-15936801 GCF_015228065.2 Penaeus monodon
ATTCTTTCTCCCTTTCTCTCCTTCCTCCATAGGCGGGGAGAGCGAGAGGCGGGGAGAGCGAGAGGCGGGGAGAGCGAGAGGCGGGGAGAGCGAGAGGCGGGGAGAGCGAGAGGCGGGGAGAGCGAGAGGCGGGGAGAGCGAGAGGCGGGGAGAGCGAGAGGCGGGGAGAGCGAGAGGCGGGGAGAGCGAGAGGCGGGGAGAGCGAGAGGCGACGCACCGCTGAAGGGCCGGACGAGGGCCAGGTGGCGCGGCAGGGGCGTCGGCTTCAGGGAGACGATGCCCAGGACGTCCGCCGTGTAGATCCTGGCGAAGTCCATGTAGAGCATCCTGAGGGGCGTGGGCGCGAACACCGTGGAGAAGTCGGTGCGGTCGTGCTGGAAGGCGCCCATCACGCCCGTCCAGTTGCCGTTGTCGCCGAGCACGCCCCACTGGCGGTCGGGCGGCTCGCGGATCTCGTAGCTGTGGGCGGCGGAGGGGAGCGGTGAGGCTCATT
>NC_051408.1:15937006-15937196 GCF_015228065.2 Penaeus monodon
TTGACTTCGGTATTTTGGGGTAACCTTCAGCCCGCAATAAACTATTTTTCCTGGATAGTTTCTGGTCTCTGACGCATGCAAGCAAAAACGTGCTCGCAGACAAGTAAATACTAATATGTATGTATGTTAAGCGCTCCTTGCTACTATCAAGAGCAATAAATACACTTTTACTGTAGCATCAACTGCTTTA
>NC_051408.1:15937343-15937795 GCF_015228065.2 Penaeus monodon
GAAAGGAACTGAGTGCCTACCCTCGCATGCCTACTCACAAGAACCCATGAGAATTCACAATGATTTGCCCAAAAACCAGCCATTATTTTTACATTTTTTTATTATCTATCTTATCACTACCATCCTAAAGCGAAAGGAGGGGAATTGCCGTCTCCCATTTTCAAGCACGAGGAAACCGCCGCCCCGCCCCGGAGTTGCTTCCACTCTGCCTGGCCATTATATGAGTCGTTTTTTTCTCTCTTTATGTAGAGCAGTTGGCAGTGGGTCTTTCTGGTCTATTTTCGTAACTGGTTCCCATCGCAACAAGGATTAAAGAAAAAAATAACCCTAAAAGTATGTACCTGTCAATTATGGGAAGCAACTTTTTTATATACTTTATCCTGCTGCTGATATTAAAGATGTTTACAGAATTTACTGGAAAGGCTAGACAGATTTATGCGTTTAATCTCAAG
>NC_051408.1:15937892-15938452 GCF_015228065.2 Penaeus monodon
TAAAGAACGATGAAAATAAAAGGTGATTTTTCCCATTTATGAATAACACTACAACGAACACTCAAACAGCATAGAATATGCAAAATAAAAACCAGGAATGTCTTGAGGAAAAAGAGAAATAAACAAACAGAAAAAATGGGTTGTAGTGCACATAAAGGTAAAACATATACGCTACTGAAACAGTAACAATAATTTCAAATACTCTAACATACATTCCTGTGCAAGCTCCGAACACAAGTGCACTCGAATCAGTCTGTGTAAAAACCCAGATTACGGATGAGTACGCATAGCAGAAAAAATACAAAAAATACGGATAAATTTACAAAGCATCCGACATAAATCAACCCACAACCAAAAACTATGAAGTAAGAACAAGAACAGTTAAAACAACAGGTAATCGTTGTGAGTGGTTTAATCGCCAGACCCCGCGGCTGACTGGGACTGGAACCTGTCTCGCAGGAGCCTTGCCTTATCGAACGAGGAACACGGGATGGCGTAGGTGCCTGCCTTAGATGGGCGTTGAAATCCAGGAGCATTTCGAAGCTGCGTGCGTTGTTGTC
>NC_051408.1:15938617-15939141 GCF_015228065.2 Penaeus monodon
TTGTCTTTCTCTGTGTGTGCGAGTGTATTATATATGGCCATGATTATATCATCATATATATGTTTTGCATGATTACATATGCGTTTAAATGAAAATATGACCCTGCATATGCATATCTAAACAAAATGACATTACCCACCAACGAAGACTGAAAAAAAAAATCATTACACCGGACACAACGAACCTGAAATTGAGCACGGCAGAGAGAGCGGTGAGGACCCTCCTGTCGAGGCAGTCCAGCGGCGTGACCGAAGTACCTGGTTCCTCGGTGTCTCGCTCATAATCCATGTACGGGAAATACGTCAGGGAGGCGACCCTTAGTCTCCGGCCATTCAGGGTCCCGACGTGTACTAGGGTGATAGGGTGAAGGGGCTATGATGTCAAGTGTGTGAGATGCGTTTGTGGAAGAGTAGGAAATGTTGAGAAAAACGTATTTAAGCTTGTCGGTATTTATCATATTCAAGATTTAGATGTGTAATATGGATAATGTATGAATGATATATAAAAATAGTCCTAGCTGTTAA
>NC_051408.1:15939601-15941191 GCF_015228065.2 Penaeus monodon
ATCGCAACTCACCATCGAAGAGTTTCCGTCGACTGCGAAAATCCCGATTATTGAGGCGTTCGATTTTAGCTTCGCCTTCATTGCAGTATAAACAGCGAGTATATGCGGACACCCAGTCACCTGTGGCATGAAGATGAGAATTAAAAAAAAAAATATTGGGTACACGGAAGTACGCTGAGTACACTGAGTACACTGGAAGATATGTCAGGTACACTAGGTACAGCGGTGGTCTGGGATAAGTACATCACATTGCATGAAGTTCTGGTAAAATATTGTCTCCATTACACATATAAAAAAAAGAATGTAAATGACATAACCTAAGGATACTCAGTATGAATATTAAGATATGCAGATAGATAAAACTATAGTGAGTGAAATGATAATACCGTGTACAACGAAGTATTTTAAATGAAGAATTTACCAAAGAAATTTAACATATCTCTACGCCTCTTTTCTATTCCGTTTCCTATTTTCTTTCGAAAGAAATGTAAAGTTATTGAAAAATCCTCCCCCCCCCCCTCAAAACAGTAAACATGTTTCCTACAAACAGCTGTTGGGCAATCAGGCCGTATATGAAATCGAAGTCGATTAAGAAACCAGCACTTAAATTCATAGTTGCTCTTGAAATTGTTGTCCTACTTGTGTAATCAGTCAATTTAGATTGGCCTTTTGTTTTTATAATGACGGTGGCAATGGTATAGATAACTATTATCGTTATTATCCTTATTTTCATTTAACTGGTCAGCAGGTAGTTGCAGTATTTTCTCCATTGTCTATTACTGCTTATTCTTTTATAATTCAAATCTCCAGATTGAGGGAAAAATATAGATTCTCCTCCAGAAAACTTACCTTCACCCAGCTCTTGATCTCGGTGGGTTTTCGACGTTGAATCAATTGTATGGCCCCTGAGATCTCGAGATGCAAGGTTATTCAAGGCGAAAAAGAGTATGCTTATCGTATTTCTGAGGCTGTGGTGCTTGAGGACGACCTCCACTCCATCCTGGAGTCCCACGAGCACCACTCGGGTCAAGGGCCTTTCCCATACCCCCGCTTGTTCGAGGAATCTGACGTGTATGGAGAAGGGGAGGTCATATGTCTGGCCCTTAGTCTTCTGAAGTTGTTTGTGTTGGTGCGTGTTCCTTGAAGTCAGAGTACTGTATTTATCCTTTAGTGGTATATTCTTATGATGTATGTATCATTGTTTATATCTGGAACTCTCTTGATAGTGTGAATGAATTGAGGTGATTGGTGTTGTATTATAGTTAAAAATAAATACTATCAACTGAATAAAAATGTAATGTTTCGAACTCGACCAGAGAGCCTGTTTATAAGCTCTATAAACTTATTGAAAAAATACAGTATATTCCGGCGTATAAGTCGACATCTTAAACCTATAAATATATCTCCAAACCAGGGGTCGACTTTTACGTCGAATATAAAAAGAGAACTTTTGCCATTGACGGATAAACAAGGGAAACCGACTGCCTAGCTCTCGTTGTACACCATTTCTCATAACACTCGCAGCAATTATTTCTTACCGTAACTCATCTTAGGTAACTCTATCTAACGTAGACATTATAAATACCGTAG
>NC_051408.1:15941316-15942236 GCF_015228065.2 Penaeus monodon
CGGGCATATACGGCATATCTCCATTTCAAAATCCTTGTTTTGTCACTTTAGCAATTACGAAAAAGAAGTAATCACACTGTTTGATATTTCTGATAGTAACATCTGTAACAGGGTTAATTCAAATTAAAGTCTATATGAATCTGAAGTAATTGGAAGTGAGAAGAATATAAACACATACAAGTACCTTCTCGCTATTCAAATATGTCTATCTATATTTGTGCGAATCTATCACTGCAGCTCTCTATATGCTATGCAGCTACATCCACAGTACTGTATTTTATTTTGCGAGAAGACATGAATACTGATTTCACTTTTCTGATCGCCTTGGTTTTGTAGATTCAAAGATAAAACATTGATTTTTGATTATTTGCGAATCCACTGCTTATTATTTAGAAAAATGAAACTGTAATAGCAACCATCACATTGTAGCCCATTTAGACAATAACGTTGATAAACAGAAACATAAATAACTAAACGAGGGAAGCGTAAGGGAGGGTAAACAAATACGGCAGTGACTTCAGAGAACTTAGTAACATTATTATCTTAGTGCATTCATAGGCATAATATCAGAGAATTTAGCAACAATTCTTTCATTGTTGTGCTGTTAAGACAACTTCAAGAATTTAGCAACAATACTTTCATAGCGTACTCACAGGGATTACTTTAGGAATTTAGCAACAGTACCTGAACAAGGATACATAGTCCCGGTCTGTCACATCGAGGAGGAAGGCTCGGCAGGGGGCAGTGCCAGTTGTCCCCCACAGTCCCTCGAGGAAGGACTCATTATCGAGGTCAGGAGAGGTCATCTCTTCGCCCGCCATCACCACAGCCCCTTTCCCGGCCTGAGACACCTGCCTGTGCGCAAGGAGGATGCTGAGTCATGGTTGATTGGCGATTATGATAGGTAAGGAAAACTTGGG
>NC_051408.1:15943194-15943486 GCF_015228065.2 Penaeus monodon
TCCAAAATTACAGACTGGTCAATATTTCTTCGTCAATTTAGAAATCCTTACTTCATATCAAAAGGCTAGTGCATTCTGTAATTTTCGCTTAGAGAGAAGTACACTTGTTATTTCTTAGACATTTCTAAATTATGGAGAGAAAGACGGCCTTCGATTAATATGTAAATATGCAATAAGCTAGTTTCGTGCGATTTTTCAAGGGTGATTGGCAATTCAGTGGCTTAATTTCATATTTTTACATTCATTGATTCCACATTCCACACATTTTGCCATTGTTCAGAATGAGCATTAC
>NC_051408.1:15945592-15945891 GCF_015228065.2 Penaeus monodon
TCATCTCTCCAAAATTACAGACTGGTCAATATTTCTTCGTCAATTTAGAAATCCTTACTTCATATCAAAAGGCTAGTGCATTCTGTAATTTTCGCTTAGAGAGAAGTACACTTGTTATTTCTTAGACATTTCTAAATTATGGAGAGAAAGACGGCCTTCGATTAATATGTAAATATGCAATAAGCTAGTTTCGTGCGATTTTTCAAGGGTGATTGGCAATTCAGTGGCTTAATTTCATATTTTTACATTCATTGATTCCACATTCCACACATTTTGCCATTGTTCAGAATGAGCATTAC
>NC_051408.1:15949103-15949680 GCF_015228065.2 Penaeus monodon
CGAAAAGATAAGAGAGGTGGCACTCGTCGACCCAAGCACCAAGTGGCACGCACTGAGGTCGCCTTCCACCAGCTGCTTCACCATCCTTCCCAGCTCTTCACTCATCCAGCTGTCCACCTGCGGCTCTGACACCTCTCCCTCCGCCTTTGCCATCAAGATCCACATCCACATGAGGCCTAGCGATACCCGCATGGTGCCACACACTCGGGAGACGCGACGCCGAGTGCCGGGGTGCCAACGCTGGGGGTCACTTCGCTCTTGGACATAGAAAGCCCCGCCTTCTAGAAGAATGTTATGGTCGATGGACAGTTTTTGATGTGTACGTGCAGGGTCACGACACACCAAACATACAACCCCACAAACCCCACAAACATACACACACTCGCCAAACACAACACACGCACTACTCACATCTTTACCCCGAATAACTTCTTGGGAAAAACGAAAATCCCTTTTTAGTAAATCGTTCCATTTAGGTGCCAACAACAGTATTCGAACGCTGATGGGCTGAAAAACCCGGGTTTTACCTCTTTTAAAAAAAGGGAAATTTGGGGAAGACCAGTTTTAGGGAAATGCC
>NC_051408.1:15954892-15955126 GCF_015228065.2 Penaeus monodon
CATAAAAATCAATGGCGTAGACGATATTGACTTTCTTCTGCAACATTTCATGAATTAGAAATAATGATTTATTATATGTCAACAGAAATAACCACAATGTCGAGCCAGAGGCAACAGACGCGCTAGAAATTCCGAGGTGAGTAAACACAGATAATACATAACTAAGAGCAAAGCCATGGGTTAAAGGTAAACATACCTTTCGGAAAGAATATGTTGATGGTAATGGCTAGGATA
>NC_051408.1:15956086-15956159 GCF_015228065.2 Penaeus monodon
GATACAGTAATTGCAAAGAAAAACATTTGCTGTATTTTTAGGTGATTTAAGTCGAAATTTTGTAACCAATGAA
>NC_051408.1:15956529-15958421 GCF_015228065.2 Penaeus monodon
AATTCCCCTTTTGAATAAATGACATGCACACACAGATATCCAAACATAATCTTTATTACAGGAAATCAGAGCCAAATACATCGAGTGCCACTCCGCCCGAGGCGCCCGCGCCCTCCCGCCTCCGACGGCGAAGGCTCAGCGCCCGGGCACCGCGTGGCTTCCGTTCATTTGTCGTCGTCATAGTAGTAATAGAAGGTGCGGGCGGGCTGGGTGGCGGTGGCCGCCCGCGTGAACTGGGTGTAGCTGGGCTGGCTGTACATGACGGCGAACTTGGCGTCGTCGTCGTCGTCGTAGAGGTCGAAGTCCGCCGAGCGCTTCTTGCGGTCGAAGTCCGTCGAGCGCTTCTTGCGGTCGAAGTCGAGGAAGTCGTCGTCGTAGTAGCGGACCCTGACGGGGGCGGGCGCGACGGGGGCGTAGGACGTCCTGCCCCGGATGGAGTAGGTGGCGGGGCGCCCGAAGGAATACCGGAACAGTTTCAGGTCGTCATCAAAATCGAAGTCAGCTGATCGCTTCTTGCGGTCGAAAATATCGTCGTCGATGTCAGCGTAGTAATAAACGGGCGTGGGCATAGCGCGGGCCGCGGCAGCGGTGGTCCTGGTCTGGGTGGCGGTGTAGGTGGCGGTCTGCGGCTGCAGGGCGCGGTAGAACACGTAATCGTCATCGTCTCCATCAAAGTCGAAGTCAAGATCTCTCTTCTGGCGCTGTGGCGTGCTGCGCTTCTTGCGGTCGAAGTCGAAGAAGTCGTCGTCGAAGTAATAGAAGGGCGTCCTTTGGCCGCCAAAGCTCTGCCTCGGCCGGAAGAACGACCGGGTTCGCGCCCCGACTGGCGAGCGCCGGGAGGCCAGGTACAGGAGCACGTCGTCGTCGTCGGGCGTCCGCTTGTCCCGGGCGGGAGACGCGGGTGCGAGCGCCGCCTCGGCCGCGACCACGCCGATCACGAACAGAACCTGAAACAGGCGGGAGATCAGTCATGATTCGCCGACGCATTGCTGCTCAAAGGTTCCTGCGAGAGCGTTTCAAGTTTACCATCGGTAATGGGCATGGCGTAGTTTAGACCATGCAAACAATGACGGATTTACTTTTCTCAGCTCTCTTAAATTACAACATACAAAATAGATAAAATTCGTAATTTTTTCACAGTAAAAAACCAGCAACAGTTTGCACACTGCAGACGCTAAGAGACATTCACATCTATGCCAAAGAGGAAGCAAAGGACTAAAGATAAACCCCAAACGCACATCGAAGCAGACCAACTTACCAATGCCTTCATGTTGCTAAGCTCAGCTGGCTTGTGTCGACGCCTCTCGAGCTCATCCTTATATATCCCGCTGCACCTCTCCGCCCCCCCCCCCCCACATCCCCCTTGCCGTGAGCGATCTGGTCATGCAGATCCTACAGTATGCAGGGATTTTCATACTTAATGGTACTGCATGAATAAAGAAATACCTATCAGTGGCAACAGTTGGTAAGTGTCGCAACGTACACGTGCGTTGAATTATTTTTATTAAAAATAAAAAAATGCTTCACAGAGGCAGTATTGCCATAATTTCGAGAACCGGCGATTCTCAGGAGGCACAAAAACGCTGCCGTCGATGGCGAGATATCACAAGGGAGGGATAATAATGTCGCAAGAAAGGGATAACCCACGCGGATGGATGGGTCATTTAGAGTGCATATTGTAGCCGAAAATGGGCCTAAAGGGCAAAGGAGGCTGTAAACTCCAGGATAACTTGTCACCTGTTGCCACCGTTCATTAGGCTAGTGCTGCGTCTGCTTTTGTGAAGTAAATATAAGGGTTTCAGTGGTTCTACAGGGATATGCAATTTTACTGTAGATTGTATGTATATCCTTGCTTGCGTTTCCTTGCCTGCTTGATTATCTGTTTTATTATT
>NC_051408.1:15958531-15958674 GCF_015228065.2 Penaeus monodon
CATCAAGCAGGGAGTTCCAATAATATCTTCATTCATTGCAAAGATCATCAACACACATTTTGCCATTTGAAACTAGTCGAACTTTGTGACTTTGCTGGTAATGCAAACTGCAGATGTCAGTATCAGTGGAAGCTGTTTTTATA
>NC_051408.1:15958779-15959473 GCF_015228065.2 Penaeus monodon
TTCCTGTCGTGTTAGGTATTCAAGCGAGTATTAAACACTCAGTTATCAAGGTATGAAATTGATATTAAAGACACAAATTATTATACTAAATACAGTTGCATGGTTTGCTATTAAGCTTGTTTGCCGGTCAAGCCTGTTATCACATTAAGTGCTTGTTAACGCATTCAATGTCACTAGTTTTTACTTTTACCTTTTGATATTGAGTTTATTGAGGTTTGAGTTTATTGGGTCTTGGTGTGTTCACGTGTAAATTATTTCATGAAATCAACGGATGTCGAGAGATTCAACAGATTATTCGCTTTACATAATGATAATCTTATGAACATCTTTTCAAATTTGAATGAATAGTTACGGAATTGCTTCGATTTTTGCTAATCCAAATGTCCAGATACGTTATTTATATACCACACCACGTATATACACACACCATTCAGTGTTAAAAGGCATTTTTATCTGCCCAGTTTCAGCCATTTTTTAAAAATAATATTGTTAATCGACGTATCTAACAAGCCCTTGGGCAGTGATCGAATGTAAATGATTGTGAAAACATTCTCATCATCAGTTATACTTTATCTTTAAAATCAGGTTTATGCATAAAGTCAGAATGCGTCATTAGATGCAGTATTTTATCCTTTACTCATTAGAATCTATTCTGATCTTTTGTCCATCTCCCCGTGTATCTGTATATCTTCGG
>NC_051408.1:15960055-15960746 GCF_015228065.2 Penaeus monodon
CACACACACACCCCCAACACCACAACATTCCTTCTCTCGCCTTTCACTCTTCCCATTAAATATTTTCTTTCATAATTGGAAGTCAATTTTTCAAATTTAATCATACTTTCTCTTCTTCATATTTACTGTACAAAAGAGAAACCCTCTCATAACAACAAATTTTACTTCGAAAAGAGAATACAATTTCCAAAAATTTTAAACTTTTCAACCGGGACAGCTCCAAGTTCTCACACTATATTATTTTTCGACACTTGGACTCACACTTATGCATATACATGAGGCTGTTTTTATGGCTCCTCTGACAGCCAGCCCACACGGCGCTTGGAATAGTCCACGCTGCGGGTGCGTGATATCCGCTTTGTTACCTGTGGCTTCCCGGATGGCCTACTGGGGGGGAAAACGAAAAGAAGGACGGATGATAAAAGTTGAAGAGAGTAAGAAATAAATAAAGGGAAGTAAAAAAACTGTTAAAGAATTTGATATTGTTGCAACGAGCACATCTTAAAAACCTTCTTTACTTTATTTTGGAGCGTGAAAACCTGATCTTTCATGGAGGATATGTTCCAGAATCTTTTGCGCCAGGGGTGATCTTGCAGCAAGATTGTTTTTATAACTTAACATTCCAGTATGACAGGTCTGGTTTATTGTTAAACACTAACTAAAATAGAAAATTGAGTAAGCATAATTCTTG
>NC_051408.1:15964479-15964930 GCF_015228065.2 Penaeus monodon
TATTTACTAATTTTTATTTTTTGAGCATATCTATATGGAAAATTATCTATATTTGTTGATTTGCTTGAAGGGGGGGAAAAAGAAAATTTTTTAAAATCATCATCCCCCTTCTAAATTTTGGGTTTTTGGCTTTCCTCCCGCTCACAGAGAGAGAAGGAGGTTCGGGAAAATTCGTGGCGAGGACAACACGCCATGATTCGCCAGCCCAGTGTCCGTAGATTTTATTTCTTTTTTCTCTAACCTTTGGCATGGATGCAACGGAATCAGTCAGACAGTTACTGGGAAAGGGAACTATAAATCAGAAAAATGGGGGAAAAAGGGAAATTCCCGGTAAAATTTTTGAATCATTTACTTTTCGTCCAAAAAAACCCGGGGGGGGGTTGACGGGTTTTTCGACCCCTTAATGTTTTTTTTTAAATTTTTATTATTATATTTTATTTTATATATTTTA
>NC_051408.1:15965735-15966104 GCF_015228065.2 Penaeus monodon
TTTGTTACAATATGCATTGTGATTTGCCACCTGTTTCGGAATACTGCAGCATACAGCCTCAGTTCCTCTGACCGCGAGGGGATGGGAGGCCGACTCGCCCCCGAGGGAGGCTGCAAAGGGTGGGCGTGGTCCCGGGGTTCACGTGCAGTTCTTCATCTGTGGAAAATAAACCCGTTTGACTTGATTCCTCCGTCCTTAGCTAGAGGTTACTGGAAAAAAAACGCCTGCTCTTGGGAGTCCCCGGTCCTACATATCGAAAGTCCTGTAAATTAAGCATACGCAAAAATTCCCTTTCGTCTTTTCTCTCTCCTTTTCCCTCTTCTCTTCTCCCCCTCCCCTCTATTTTGTCCTTTTCCCTTCTCCTCCCCA
>NC_051408.1:15966553-15966833 GCF_015228065.2 Penaeus monodon
CCATCTTAATAAGGTTAATTATATGATGCTTTTTCTTCTGATATGCATTTCTTGTGCATTATGATATACTTTTGTTGTATTTAATGAAATATAAGACGACTTGATTTTGATTGTCTTTTATCATTAATCTATTTTATCGTAAATTTTACTTATTTCATAGTTTCTATGATTAATATAATATTAAGTGTACTTAAATACTTAAATTCACTACATCAATATATTGTATAACTCTTAATCTAATCATGATCTCCATAAATTTTTTACAAAGAAATGTCTGTCT
>NC_051408.1:15966882-15967075 GCF_015228065.2 Penaeus monodon
ATATATATATTATGAAAAGAAAGAAGTTACGATGTGTCTGTTAACATTGCTCCTGAAATTCATATTTTTTCTCAGTTGCTACTATTAAGAAAAGGTATGGTGGTCAAATGTTAAGAACTTATAGAAATTATCAGAAATTCACATTTAAAGAGAATTTTTTTTCTGTCAATGTTAGAGTATGTAAGTTCTTCCA
>NC_051408.1:15969711-15970651 GCF_015228065.2 Penaeus monodon
TCGAAGAAAGAAAGAGGATAAAGTGGAGACAGAAGAGCAGGCAAGGCGAGGGTGAAAATTGGGCCGAGACACGCCCACCAGCTGCCCGCCATCGCCTGCCCCTCCTCACTCCATCCAAGGTCGCGGGCGATTCTTTTTTTTGTAATTTTTTCTCTCTATTTTTTTTTTTTTTTTTTTTTAATCCTTTTTTCTTTTTTTTTGTTCTCCTTTTGTGCGGTCTTACTTTGCGTGATGTATTTATGGTTCGTTTTTTTTCTAATTTTCTCGTTCTTTCGTATATTCTCATTTTTAAGATTTGTATTTCTGTGTTTTGTTGTTTTATTAATCTTATATATTCATCTTTCGATTATTATTTTTTTTCTCTCTACATCTTCCTGATTTCTTTTCTTTCTTATATTGTATTTCTTATTATTTCTTATTATTACAATAGAGAAAATGTGAAAAAGTGTTCTCCATACTTAATGGGGTTTATCGAAATATTCACTTCTTTTTAAGTAACTGAAATGCATCATTGTACTTTCTTTTCAACGTCATTTTTCTGTGAAGTAATAACTATGTTTTAGGTGATAGGAAAAAACAATATAGCAAAAAAAATTGTATTTCTTTTCTGTTCTCATTTTATGTGTGCATTACTCCATAAAAGATCATCCATAAGTATGTCTGTTAGTGTTAACTCACTGTTGAAGACAAAAGATGGTATAGCTTATTACGAAGAAAGGGTGCATTCAAAAACAGATGTCAGTGTAGAAACGTGCGAGAAAGATAAAGGGTTATAGAAACCTTTTTTTAATAGGCCTCCCCAGCACACTGAACTTCAGAATTAACGATTGATAACAATATGATTATTTCCACATCGTTAGAAACACAACGTTTTTACGAAACACAACAGTTGATGGCCACGAAGCCTCAGCTACCTTAGCCCCTGAACAGGACGCAATCT
>NC_051408.1:15970692-15970786 GCF_015228065.2 Penaeus monodon
TGTGTGTCATCTCTTCTCATCGCTTACTTGCGGTCATCGTCATCAATCTCGAAGTGATCGTCGTCGTGGTCACCTGCGCTGTAGAAGAGGACTC
>NC_051408.1:15970836-15971422 GCF_015228065.2 Penaeus monodon
GTCTCAACGATGATGGGGGACGACACAACAGTGGTACGTGGCGCAGAGTGGTACACTGTGGCAGCCGGTGCGGGTACCGCCTGGGCGACGTACTGGGTAGCTGCTGGGATCGTGTATTGGGTGGCTGCTGGGATCGTGTACTGGGTGGCTGCTGGGATTGTATACTGGGTGGCTGCTGGAATCGTGTACTGGGTGGCGGCAGCCTGTGTGTACTGGGCAACGGGAACGGAATACTGGACTGCTGGAGCGGGCACGGTGGCTACTGGAGCGGAAACGTGGGCTATCTGGGCAGAATAGCGCGTTGCAGCGTACTGTGTGGCTGGGATAACATTCTGGACGACCGGAACAGAGTACTGGACACTAGCAGTCCTCAAGGCGGGGAACTGGTATGTGTACAGCAGGCCG
Organism: Penaeus monodon; assembly: GCF_015228065.2. Taxonomy (NCBI): domain Eukaryota; kingdom Metazoa; phylum Arthropoda; class Malacostraca; order Decapoda; family Penaeidae; genus Penaeus; species Penaeus monodon. The sequence continues at coordinate 15,971,242 of NC_051408.1, forward strand.
GTTTTGCCAGCGACCACGCCGGCCAACACGAGCAGAACCTGAGGAAAATGGATGGAGCTAGAGCAAGGGAGAAAGCGAATGGGAGAAGAGAGGGATGCGTGAGAAAGGAAACAAATTACAATGAAATTAGACCTAGAGAGTTCTATGAGAAAATTGCGTCCTTTTCTAGGAATGAATTTTT
>NC_051408.1:15971485-15972616 GCF_015228065.2 Penaeus monodon
CTATACGCACTTCTCAAAAATGACAAACGGATCAATAAACAAAAAAAATTACCTAGTACTACTTACAGCAGCAAAATAAAAAGAGAAGGTCCAGAGCTGGAAGCAAACCAAACGCCAGCTAAAACAAAAACACTCGCTTGAGGGACACAAGCATGCAAAAACTGCGACAAAAAGCGACTTACCAGAGCCTTCATGATAAACGAAAACGCGACTGCGATTGCTACAAGTGAAGTCCGGTTCTTATATACCCTCCTTCCCAGCTGGTGCTCGATGCCCATCCCGGGCACTCTGGCTTCCATGCCTTCCTCTTGCTTCGGGGCAAAGACACGCTCGCCCCTCCCACCGCCTCTGCACCCGCGACACACCCTGCGCTGTTACTGGGTGATTCCTCGCCGAGGCTTCCTTCCTTCGGGCGGAGAGGGATGGGCGTGAGGCTCTCCGGGCGGATGGTGGCGCTCGCTCAGTCGTCTTGGCTCTTGGCTGGGCGTGGTCGCAGCAGACACGCAGTCTGTTATACATTTGCTGCTCGGCGAGGCCCGCATGAATAAGTGCACAGGGGTATACAAGCATACAAATATTCCTAAACATATTCACACACCTACATCCGTAAAAAAGGCAAACACCCACATGCAAGACTTCCATCCCTGTAACGCCTACACCTCCACGAGCATGCAAAGAAGACACAAGAACATGCAAAACGAATTTCCCACACTCAAACAGCAACCCAGGACCACATTATGTATAACCTTTTGAATCGCGCATCTTCAAGGTCATTCCATCCGAGACACCATCCGAGGCCTTTCTGACGAGGCTGCTGGACGCATTGGCGAGTAGCTCCCTCTTTCCATTCATTGCCCCGAGGAGGCTGCTGCAAACTGTCCACATGATCAAACAGAGACAAGTTTAAAAAGCATAATCCATCTTGCGAAGAAGGAACCTTGTCCGTGAGCAGATGTTCCCCTATGAAGCGCTGTTGGCATTTCAGTCTTTTTTCTGGCATTACTGGTCCCGCTCACCTTGAGGTCGGCTGCCTCGCTCCGGGACCTTCGCCGAATGACGGTCATTTCGACATGCGACGCCGGATCGAAGGAAACCGTTAAATCTTATTTTGCTGCGGACATCTTTTTCTTA
>NC_051408.1:15973464-15973563 GCF_015228065.2 Penaeus monodon
AAGAATTTTTATTAGAGAAATTGAATATAACTTTTTTTTCTAGATTCAAGAGTGATACATCGTCATAGAGCTTTTTAGCGATTACGGTTTCTGTTTTGG
>NC_051408.1:15978041-15978940 GCF_015228065.2 Penaeus monodon
TCCTTCATAAGACTGACGTCAGTAATACATACACATTATCATAATGATAACAACACTGGCTGTAACAAAACGCAGAACGAAACTGAGACATTTATAATTTTCCCGAAAACTCTGCCTTGTCAAAACTCCTTCACTGTGTATTTCTTAAATCGGAAGAGTTGAGCGAAGAAACAGCTGACGGGGCATAGTAGAGCGGAGAATGCAGGCGGCCGAGGAGGGGGTTCCCCGACTGCCAGGGTCAAGTCCAAGGCCGACTGCCCTTCATCGCCCCCTCCCCGTCAGCCTACATAGCCCTCCTCCCTACCTGTCCCGCTTGCCCCTCTTCCCTATCTCCCTGGCCAACCCAACCACCTTACGAGCCTCAAATACCCCTCTCTCCCTATCTCCCTTCTCTACCCAGGCCCCTGCCCAAGGAAACGCCCATGCCCGGGGGTACGTCACCGCCTCTGCCGCTTTTTGCTCGTTCCAGCTCAAGGGTCCCAAGGTTGCAGCCGGGACAGGTCGTACAGATCACTTTCCTATGCTATCTGTGCCGCCGAGCCTGTGTTTGGTGTTGATGGAGTAAAGATAATGCTGAATCTTATAATGTGTGCAATAATGTAAAATGTGTCGGTTGTTTGTTGCAATTCGGGGAGGGAAAATACAGGTGAGAGTTGAAAATAGTTTTGATACTGTAAATCGTAAGGCTCTAGTATGTAAATATAGAATTACTGTATCATATCATTCGCTCTAACAAACGACACGGATTAACTATACAAATAAAGAACGAACGAGACAAAGTTAAAACTGAGTGAGGATATCACAAGTGTGTGCGTATGATCATGTGTACGTGTTCTCTCTATTGCTTACACTGGCTAATTGTTTAATGGAATAAGACAGCTGAAGTGTCATTATGGGCC
>NC_051408.1:15980412-15981135 GCF_015228065.2 Penaeus monodon
GAGACTGTGTTATGACGGAACAGAGGAAGACAGAGAGATGCAAAGTAACCGCGTAGTCCCTTCTGAGCCTGAAACCTAAAATATAAATGGTACCTTGTTATTTTTGTTGATTCCCTTCCATGTTGTGTGATGAAATAGCCGAATAGCGGTCTTATGATAGTACATGTGTATAATGGGTGTATCAGCAGCTTTAGTATGGAATATTAGTTAAATCTTTAATCGCATTGTGAAGCTGTGACAATGGCAATACAGATGATCTCTTCTCCGTCCGATCAAAATCATTATGGTGACGAACAGATATCAAGTCAAATACTCCCCTCAACTCTCTCTCTCTCTCTTACAGACACTTGCAAAACTAATGGCTAATCAAGCTGAAAGTAGGACGGCGAGTATCCATGCTATAGAGGAGCCACGCCTACACCATGTAAATATAGAAATTGCTCATTGCAAACCTTGGCGATCGTCTCCACAGACACACAGACGTGCACAGTTTACGATAAGGTGTGATCAATTAAAGCCCTTTGCAATGTTCATGGAATAACACAAGATATCAATCTTCCATGAAATAGTCAACAATCAGGGATGACTTTACATTCATTCATAAGTTTTGGTACATATGTAAACACACCCTATGCTGCCATCTGGACTGGTTGGGAGATCCACCTGTGGTTCCTAGATCAAGGTCGCAGCATAATGGCCTGTGGGTTGCCACGTCTCAACTAT
>NC_051408.1:15981170-15981287 GCF_015228065.2 Penaeus monodon
GCGCTCTCCCAGACTCTGTAAGAGAAAGGAGAGCTCATTCGCCGCAGACCATGTGGGGAGGAAGAGAGAGAAACACAGAAAAGAAATAATTTTGCTGAAATGTCTGATGAATTGCAA
>NC_051408.1:15981383-15981501 GCF_015228065.2 Penaeus monodon
CAAAGAACAAAGGTAACAGTTGCAGAAAAGGATGGTATATACTGGGGACAGTCATACATATAATAAGTACAATCTATTGTTATTCAAAACTTTCTCTAACCCCCGGTCAGAGGTGACG
>NC_051408.1:15981813-15982068 GCF_015228065.2 Penaeus monodon
TGCAGGAAGCCCCCCCCCCACACACATACAACAGGTCACGTAGCCAATCCTCGCCGTTTCATAGATATTCTGTCTACCATACTTGATAAGTAAATAATAATTGAGAATCAAAACAAACACTATTATGTATGTATAAACATATCTATATTACGATTTGAACTATACTCTTTTATGAACAAACTAACAAGGTTTAATAGTACTTATACCTGTTATTTTTCATCAAGCAAATATTATTTTTTCTATCTCTCTTTATTA
>NC_051408.1:15982195-15982293 GCF_015228065.2 Penaeus monodon
CCTCACCGCGTGACCTGTTACCGGGAGCTTCTCGTCTTGCCCCTTCTCTTCCAAACTTATCCACCTCTATCACTTTTCCCATCCCAGTACCTCCATTT
>NC_051408.1:15982567-15982636 GCF_015228065.2 Penaeus monodon
TGAAACGAATTAGAGATACTGTTTTAATAATCATCACCATATATTGACTTCGTATTTCCGAAGACGCTG
>NC_051408.1:15985195-15985269 GCF_015228065.2 Penaeus monodon
ATATTGTAGCGTATTACAGGGATGTTGATAGGATGACAACAAGAGCTTGGTTTTTGGTGGAAAGCACTAGACAC
>NC_051408.1:15989453-15989522 GCF_015228065.2 Penaeus monodon
TTAGAAGTAAATGAAATACGAAGGGATCGCCCCGTAGAATCCTTTAAACTTTGTTAGCATATATTAATC
>NC_051408.1:15989613-15990045 GCF_015228065.2 Penaeus monodon
CCTGTGAATTTTTTTTGCGGATGATATTTTCCACACGATGCATTTTCGAATATTAGCACATCAGTATCTCACATGGGATATCCTGTCACATGATATAATCTTACTGGTATAGTGAAGAGACAATCCAGACATCCCGTGAGAAACTGACTTACGAGTATTGCATCTCCTTCTCCTTTCTGAACCGTGATTCTTTCTAAATCTCCGTTTTATCTTTGCTTGGCCAGAATTTCAGCTAAACATTGCCTGGTTTTTCCTGCTCGCTGATAAACCATTCTTGCAATATTCTTGAAAGTGAATGATATATTTTCATGACCTAAATTCCCTTGCCGTTCATGACTGACCTTGACTTATTTTCTATTGTTATCAACCAACTAAATGACCTCTTACCCCTCACCACCGCCACCATTCCTACGGTTAACCCACAATTTACCT
>NC_051408.1:15990167-15990435 GCF_015228065.2 Penaeus monodon
GAAACATGCACACAAACATATAAGTTCATGTGTACATGTACAGTCGCGTACAGTCACCTATCCGCTTTTAGCCTCTGTCGCCGAAAGACCCCTTTTCTGGCCGGCGAGGAATCCCTTTTGTCGTCGATCCGAGGGCGTGGCCATCTACAACGAGGGAACCATTAAACATATACTGCGATTAATACTTCCTCTTGCATTTATTTTCATGGTATAAATTGGTAAGTTCGTAATGTTTAGTTCGATTGCCTGAAAAAGTGTTGGTCGTACC
>NC_051408.1:15990671-15991155 GCF_015228065.2 Penaeus monodon
CTTTAGTCATATCATGCACTAAATGAGGCCAGTACCTGGCTCTGTTTATTTTGTTATTTTTTGCTTACTGATATAGCAAATTATCAGCATAAATAAATCTGGCGTTTGAATGGAATATAGTTTATTTCACCTCAAAATAGATTATGATGGAAATTGTAGTGATATCCACGTGCATATGGGGTCAAATATAATTTCTTGGGGGATGCCCAAATGAACACCATGCTAGGCACAACTTGCGCAGGTGAAGATAACGTCAAAGGAAGCGAGTCCCATTTTTTTTTTACGTATTTCTTCCCGTTCTGACCCCTCCTCTGATGTCATTTTCAGCCCTTGGTCGAAGTCTAGGTTTATATGCATGGTACGCTCATCTGAACATGTATCTAACACAAACCTTTTCATATAATGCCATGAAATCAGTTGGCATGATAGGATAATACTGAGGATATGTCTGTCATGGACACAAGCATGGCTGTAAGGACCAGAC
>NC_051408.1:15991351-15991536 GCF_015228065.2 Penaeus monodon
GAGAGAAAGTTAATAATTATAATTTTATATTTTTAAAAGTTTTTATGGAACACAACAAAAAACAATACGTATTTACTATTTACATGTCTCATTATTTGTAACTGTAATTCAACGAACAAAGATAGACTCTGATACTGGAGTAATTATACATTGATTTAATGTTATTTTAGTCACAATTAATATCA
>NC_051408.1:15991583-15991664 GCF_015228065.2 Penaeus monodon
CAGGCAGCGAACATAAGGTTCGCTGGCCATTTAGTATAAGACTTACGGAATTGGGAAACCAGTAGGAGGGCTCGGAAATCA
>NC_051408.1:15991724-15991966 GCF_015228065.2 Penaeus monodon
GAAACTTTTCCAACTCAGTAATCCTACGTTCCACAATGGCAATATAAATAAGAATATCTAGCTCGACAGCAGTTGTCACGACAGTTAATTAGTCTCAGGACAGCCCATGATATCACTGAGCATCTTAAGCCTGTTTTCCGGCGTTTGAAGTGTATGAAACATCAACAAATATAACACAAATGATTATTAAGCCGCCTTTAGTGCATGATCTGAGTGAAGAAAAAGACACCTAACCACATCAT
>NC_051408.1:15992995-15993109 GCF_015228065.2 Penaeus monodon
GTTTTTCTTTTACCTTATCCACCCTGCTTCTTTATGCTTCCCATTATTCCTACTATTTCCCTACTATAGGTACACCATAGCAATGCTGACCTTTGACCTGCAGTGCCCTATGAC
>NC_051408.1:15993779-15993902 GCF_015228065.2 Penaeus monodon
GTGTATGTTTTTCTTTTACCTTATCCACCCTGCTTCTTTATGCTTCCCATTATTCCTACTATTTCCCTACTATAGGTACACCATAGCAATGCTGACCTTTGACCTGCAGTGCCCTATGGCCCT
>NC_051408.1:15995585-15995856 GCF_015228065.2 Penaeus monodon
GCGAGAACAAAAAAGGTGAGAAGTGAATTTTAAAATTTTTTCCTCTGTATTAAGATCTCAAGGAAATAGAATAGTTACCTTACTACGTAATACAGTTTTCTTAAATAAAGATTACAGTAGAGTTTTCTTACATAAATTACATGGGAAACTACACCATTTTCTTGTCATATACCGATTGCTTTTTTCCCTTCGTTTATATATATTCACCAATTTGATGATTTTTTTTTTGTTATCCATACATTTATATTGATAAAACAAACGTCACAAATTT
>NC_051408.1:15996006-15998177 GCF_015228065.2 Penaeus monodon
ACATTAACCTCAAGATTTGAAGACGTAAGACTGATGTTCAAACTCTGTGAAAATCGCTAATACCGTTAATATATGCTATTCTTAAGCGGCCCGAAATTTGAAATTTGTTGACATTTTCGGAGTTCATCAGTGCCAATATGACAAACCATGGTAGGACTGCAAAGTGTGAAGTTGACAAAGTTTCTTACTTCTGTAAAGAAAGCTTTCAGAAACTTCCAGGCAAAAAGGAGTATACAATTAAAAATCAGGAAGGCTTCCGCAGCTGAGATATAGTCATCATACATCTGTCAACCTCATTACAACTTTACGTGAGAAATCATGTGTAGAGTCAGTGTCATGGATCTTGCTGCGGACCAGTTGCGATACCTTTACGAACGATAGAAAATAATATCCGTACGATACGGATAACCTAATACAGTTAGAAAAAGAAACTGACATCTATGCATAGGAATAGTTTACACTGATAACGCCAACACGAGTTATAATAATAAGAGACGTCAGGAGACACCTGACCGGAAGCGATGAAATAATAATAATATGATACGTTACAAAGGATATGTATATGAAAATTGGTGCAGACGTGAACATTGTTAAATCAGTGACACGAGACATAAAAAAAGCAAATGGAAGGGATGTTAGTGACGCCATTTCAAATAGTTGTTAAGACTGTTGGTGATTGTCTAGTCTTCAAAATATTTCATACGGTTTGATATAGAATTTTGTATTATGTTGAATCTGATAACCACCCGTATGTAATAAATAGACGAGTCATGGTTTACATGTTTAAGATATCCTTAACATTCAGTTGTTGATATAGTAAAATGTTTTAGAAATGATGCACTATTTCAATAATTGTGTATATGTGGATTTTTTTTCGCAACACGCATAGAGTGACGCAAATAAATAATGTATAAATGAAAATCAAAACCCCACGTGACATTTCATCGATGAAGCCCTAGGAGTGTTGCGCCGCTGCACCACAAGTTCGCCAAGTTCTATCTCACAATGTCGCATTTTATCCTCCCGTTACGTGAGCAGCCGTCATTATTTTTCAGTACAGTTTTATGAATAAACATCTGCTTGTCTCGAAGTAAATGAGCATTATGAACAGAAGTATATTTATTTGTATTTTGTCTAGCGAGTGTGTGTGCTACTAATTATACAATTAATTTAATTATGAATTTCCACAACGCCTATAGTAGGGGGTTCATCCATTTTCCATCATTTCCATGAGCGTACAACCCCCGAAAGCTGGAGGTTAATCTCTAACGTACGTTTTTTAGAACATCATAAGAAAATGACGACCCTGATCAAATTGGAGATTCTGTGGCGGAGGTCATCATTTTTATCTTTTTTGTCTCTGTACACTCTGGCGGGAGGAAGGGAGCATAAGGAAAAGAGTACTTTTTGCGAAAATAATGACCCCCTAACAGGAAGTGATTTCACCCTTAGAAAAACTATAGGCGAATATGTTTTATTTTGTTGTCCATTTAAGGACTAATAAGTTTCAGTTGTTCGTTTCTCCCTTTTACGAAAGCTCTCTTTAAAAAAAAGAGAGAAGAAAGAAACATTTTTCTCCATTTTCCCACCAAATTCTCTGTTTAATGTTGACTCAGAAAATGAAGAAAACAATCAATCGAAATTAACAGTGAGATACACCGTGACTCCGTCTCCTTTTTTAGCGGACGACTTCCTGTAACGGGACTACGTGAAGAAATGCCAGATTTTCCCATGAGAGCACGAGGCACTTGACACATTCCCGCGTTTAGTACGCAGACAGCGACAATTTGTTCTTGTCAGGGTGAATAAAGGGTTGATATTTACTTCATGTAAACTGTTCTGGGAAAGCCGAATTAGGTGTCACTTGTTACTCTGCACATTTTTTAGTGTACCTCTTTGTTTGCGTTTGCTCTTGATTTCTCCCCCTCCATCCTTTTTTCATTTTTTGTGTTCCATTATTTTCTCTCTTTTTCTCCCTATATTTCTCTATATATATCTGTCACATGCACGATGCCGTTTTTGCAATTTCTTCATTATATACCCAAAGTGCAGGAGAAAAAAATACTACAGAAAAGACAAGCTATACTCGGAACCTTGTCCCACTTCGGCGCCTTAACCATAGGACAGAATTTCTCCAACTTGGGAGGATTAATGCAGCTAAACATTTTGCC
>NC_051408.1:15998479-15998833 GCF_015228065.2 Penaeus monodon
AGTTGACTTTGGATAGCAACCGTATTTTATTTCACTGCAGTTTGTAGTAGAACTTCAAAAAATATCAGCTAACAAATAACGGTCTACAGTGGCTATGAGCATACCGGTATTAGCAGTTAAAAAAAACAAACAATAGTCATGTGTTACAAGATTGGTAACAAATAAGCGTATGTTTAATTGCTAGATAAGTTACCAAACGAAGATACCACTATATTGCAGTCCTTCTGGGACGGTTATGTTTGAATATGGCCCTCAAATCAACAGAAGTTCTGGCAGATTGAACATCATTTTTGCAAAGCATGCAAACCGTTCTGTAAAGACACATATCAGATCCAAAGCGTAGATTACCCCCCT
>NC_051408.1:15999109-15999458 GCF_015228065.2 Penaeus monodon
TATCTTTCTCCCACTGTTCATCTAGCACGTAGCGAGCTTTGACTCCCCAGAACTCACTCCGCTGACTGTCGACACTTCTTGCTGACTCATCTATCAAGTACCATCTTCACGAAGTAACTTACCATGTTATAAGGATTTTACAATTTTTTATCAATGTATTTTTTTCAATGGACAGGAGAGGACGAAGAGAATTATACGAATAAGGAAAGAAAGAAAAAGATAAGTAAAACTGTGTAAGGAATAGGGAGGATAGAGGTTAAGGTCACATCTAGACACCTTGCACTGTGGGTGGTTTGAGTCACATCCTTATTATTAAAGGTCAGGCTGAACGGACCAGCGTGAGAACATC
>NC_051408.1:16000405-16000692 GCF_015228065.2 Penaeus monodon
GAGGAGGGAAGACGGCGCCGGAGCCAGGGCGATGACCCCGAGAGCGGGAAGGCCAGGTAAACACTCCCCGCTGCCTACCTTACACCGCGGGTCAAAGGTATTTCCTGGGGATGCTTCTCTCCCCTACCGTGCCAACGTACGTCAGACACTGTTTGTGTATGCGTGAAGTGTAAGTGAGTGGAAATGCAGTTTCACATGCTTTTGAGCTTGTCCATGCTTTAGCATATATTATTTTCTCTTCGTATCTTGGTCTTCCGACCCTTGAGAATATGCATTTCATTTATAAT
>NC_051408.1:16000916-16001330 GCF_015228065.2 Penaeus monodon
AAAGCACGGATGTGTAGCTAAGCAAAGGGTCGCTGGAGATACCTTCTGCCTCCACCTGTTCACTCGACAGTCTCTCTCCGAATGAAAAAAAGGCATTGATGCTTACTAATATATATTGCAGAAAGATTCATCGATTCGGTTAGTCGATTTATAGGAAGTTCATTTCTGTGAATTAGCGAGCTTAGATTCTTTGTTGGGGATGCTGTTGGCCCGTGTATTCTAATGAGTACGTAAAGTCTTGCTATTATTTATACGTAAAGTCTTGCTATTATTTATACGTAAAGTCTTGCTATTATTTATGGAACTTGATGACCTGGGTCAGAAATTTGAAAGACACTGCTACTTCGCAATACAATCATTTTGCGTTTGGTGGATTTATGCTGCAAGGAGTGGATCTGATACATACATACATAA
>NC_051408.1:16001541-16002402 GCF_015228065.2 Penaeus monodon
GTTATGCATACCATAATAATATCATCCTGGAACGAGTAGCATCGTTGATTCTGAACACAAGTCTACATCTACCACCAACCGGTAATATACTCTTTTTTTCACCACTACCGCAAAAAACAGAGACACTAGTTATTTCGATTGTTACTGGAACTACCTCATGATCTGAAGCGAAATGACAGTGTTTATCCGCCAGATAACACGTGCGCATCGCGAGTTACCCCACCCGCTCGCGAAAGAGTGGGTGAGTCACACGACATAGCAGCAACAGCGTCGAGGGTCTATAAGCACGGACACACTGCCTTGTAGGTCACATTACGGTCCGCCGCTGCCCCGAGTTGACCGGCCGTCTTCTGCTCCGTCTGTTTCGCCTGCTTCGTCTACGCCATTTACTTCATCTGCCGTCAATTCAGCGTGTAGAGGGACTCGCTCTTGTAGGTGGTATTTTGTGCACTTGTGTGGTAATTATTTTTTTATCTTTACCTGTCGGCAATATGCTATTTAAATGAAATTTATATTTGTTTTGAATAACAGCGCCTGGTTTGGCATCAAAAGACGTGAAGGTATATTATAATATTATCAATTTGAGATAATGAAAAGGTCACACAAAAACAATCACTGATACAATAAGATTCTCGAAATATTATATGCTTTATTTAAATGATGCATTTAGGAAATCCCTTGTTTTGTTCCTGTTGCTAAGAAGTAACAATTACTTATCACTTACTTGCCTTAAGGAAAACACTGTACAGCCTTGCCTTCTGCTGAGGTTGTTTCTTGGAAAGAGATGAGCGCTTTTTCTTGGGTCACATTGGTTGAGGAAAAGGCGGTAAACTAAAGTTGATTGGTGCGTTAAGATTATTG
>NC_051408.1:16002450-16002775 GCF_015228065.2 Penaeus monodon
AATATGAGTAATGAAGTTAATTTTGTAAACAAATATGTTAACATCGTTAATAATGATTACAAACACATTGGCTAGCACCACTTTTACCTTGTTATTATTAACAATTACCAATATTATTGATATTATAGCAAGTATTAAACATCTTACCAACGGCAAGTGTCTCACGCAGCAGGAGGGACAAGATGGTGCCTTTCCACGAGGCAGCGCTGGCTCTCCTCCTCGCCTCGTCTCTGGCTGCGTCTCCTCGTAAGTCATCGCGGGGAGGATAAAGCTGTGCAGATGATGCGATTAGGAAGTTATAGAATTTCGGTGACGATGCTTTATA
>NC_051408.1:16002858-16003198 GCF_015228065.2 Penaeus monodon
CTCTTTACACAAAGTTAATGCTATTTATAACAAAAATGTCAATATCAACAACATTAAAAGTAGTGACAGTGGTCAAACAGTATTCGCAATGACAACAGTAACACCAACAACAGCTCTTCTTCACGCAGCGCACATCGAATCCCCGCCCAGTGACAACCGAGGGGACAGAAGGCCGGGCACTGCCATCGGTGACCAGTGCCAACCCAAGGGCGGAGGGCAAGGGGAGTGCCGGGAGCTCTTCTCTTGCCTTTCGGTCGCCAGGAACATCAGGAGGGCCACGCCGAACATATGCTCCTTCAGGGGCCACGCGCCTATCGTCTGCTGTCCGAAGGCAACCGGT
>NC_051408.1:16003510-16003768 GCF_015228065.2 Penaeus monodon
TGGTTGGTAAATTAGGGAAGAATGGTGAGGGAAGTAGAAAAATGCTGAATAAGAGAGACAGATTGGCAGTCTATGAAAAATAAATTCCTTTTTCACTGAACAGCAACTCACGAAGAGCCCGGACGAAACGCCTCTTTCACTCCACCTGGAATTTCTGCGCCTAAACTGGACTTTGGTAAGATATGTTAATAGTACTTTAACCGCTAGAAAACGTTCCGCTCTCTGTTACACACACACACACTACAATAGCTCAAGCGT
>NC_051408.1:16006000-16006134 GCF_015228065.2 Penaeus monodon
ATCCTCCCTTTCAGCCTGCGGGCGCCGGTCCAAGCAGAAGCACTCTCTCGCAGGCGATGTCGTGGGCGGCGTAGAATCCATGCCTAACTCGTGGCCCTGGATGGTGGGTTCCTCACAACAGGCTTTCATGCTTT
>NC_051408.1:16006611-16006962 GCF_015228065.2 Penaeus monodon
CGTTTTCAAACATCTTATTTTCCTCCTCAGGCAATATTAGGGAGGCTAGAAGCGCGGGGTCGCGTCACGTGGTTTTGTGACGGCGTCCTCATCTCGCCCTCCTTCGTCCTCTCCGCTGCACACTGCGCTGCGAAGAGGTAGGAGGAGTAGATATTGTTCTTCTGGGTATGGGGCAGCGGCTTGGTGGTTATCAACAATTTCTGATAAATATTGGCTTGAAGATATGCTCTGTCTCGTATATTTTTAGGTTATTGTTGGCTAATTGTTGATTATACTAAGTATAACACGGATTATTCATTCTAACTAAATATCTCTGTACGTATTCACAACGGAAATTACTATCATCGAATA
>NC_051408.1:16007062-16007736 GCF_015228065.2 Penaeus monodon
ACAACCTCCAACCCATCCTTCCACCCACCCTCCTACTCATCCGCCCACCCCCACCACAGCTCCGTGGACGTGGTCCGAGTCGGAGCCCATGATCTCAGGCAACGCGGGGCAGCCCAGGAGGACCTGCCTGTCGAGAAAGTGATCCTCCACCCAGATTACGCCTTTCCAAGCTCCTCCCACGACCTGGTTCTATTGAGACTTCTTAGGCCCGTCACTCTCGGTCCTCACGTGTGTTTCTCCGTCACTTTCTGTTCTGCGTGAGACCAGCATCTCTAATATCATACTTGATACCTGAATCTTAGGTCTTTGTTGTTGCTAATATGATCATCTTTGTAGGTAGGAATTAAAGGGACTAATTTTACTAACAATATATGCTATTGCTTTTTCAGTAATACATGATTCCTGTGCGAAATTTTGACGAAATTGTAATGCAAATTATATTTCTAGCATCGTAGTAATACCAATGATCATTCATACCTAATTCCCGCTGTCGCACTGAGCTCTCTCCATCTTTACCATCGTTATTTTACCCTCTTCTGTTCCCTATTTCGTATCTAATTCAGTTGCTTCGACTTCGCAGGTCACTCCCGCCTGCCTTCCCTGGACTGCCCAGGACGCGCCAGACCTCAGCGGGAGGAGGCTCATTCTGACCGGGTGGGGGGCGATGGAGTTCG
>NC_051408.1:16007780-16008149 GCF_015228065.2 Penaeus monodon
TATTTTTTCTCTTTTACTTCATGTTTCCCTGTCTGTGTTTTTTGTCTGTTTTATTTTTTCCTGTTTGTTTTCATTTTTTCTGGGTTTGTATTTGTTAATTGCTATCCCCTTTTATGCTGGATGAAACATTATTGTATCAGACTTTTTCCTGATAAACAGCACAGATGATTAATATATTCGTTATAATCTGTTCTCACAAAGAGCAAATACAATTTTTAAAAATCAGAAAATAGCTCATCTCTTATGCGCCCAATCACGCACCAGACGGAGAGATGAGTAACGTCCTGAGGGAAGTGACAGTGGAAGTGTTCCCGGCGAGCAAGTGTGCCTCTGCCTACGGGTCCGTCGCCCACTACGCCAGGCGGTGAG
>NC_051408.1:16008315-16008397 GCF_015228065.2 Penaeus monodon
GGGTATTAGTGAAGACTTTCTTTGCGCGGGTGACGTCCGCGGAGGCAAGGATGCGTGTCATGTGCGTTAACTTATGTTTGGT
>NC_051408.1:16008664-16009115 GCF_015228065.2 Penaeus monodon
CCAGTTAAACGATATCACTTTAATCTATAAAATTCAATTACAAGCACTTTAAAATAATGAAAATAACAATCCAGAACGTTGCTGTTTTCCATTAAAAAACAGCACTTTTTCTCTCTCTTCCCTCTCCCCCCTTTGCCGCACAGGGAGATTCCGGCGCCCCTGTCGTGTACAACCACTTCGGGGTCTACATGGCGGCCGGGGTGGTGAGCGCGGGCTACGGCTGCGGCCTGGCGGACTTCCCCGGCCTCTACACCGCCATTCGTCCGCGCTTGAAGTGGATCCGGGAAACGGCCTTCTCCGATTTTCCGTGATTTCTTTTTCCAAGTCCGGTTCATCACTCTTCTTTTGCCTGAACTTTCGCCTTTTTTGTTGACCTGTTTAACTTTTATTTTATATGTTATAATAGTTCGAGGTGGTTTATTTGAGAGACGAACAATTTACTGTGTTGTTA
>NC_051408.1:16009439-16009782 GCF_015228065.2 Penaeus monodon
TAAACATTCGTCTGTTTTGTCTTGTGAATGAAGAGAATGAGAGAGATTCAGCAAGAGACGGAAAAGAGTAGAGGAAAAGCAAATAAAGCGTTGACATTGTAAACTGTATTAAATAATATAAAATTAATTTCCTTCAGGTTAACATCGACATCTTTTATATCTTAAGGTGTCTTTTAAACCATTGACTTTGGAAGTTATTTTTGTCATGAATCTACACTTGGAGTTACCATAGAAAATGAAATATGCATTGAAGTTCAATAATAGAAGCGAGGATAGCAAAACCTGCCGTGTGATTTATACCAGTAAGTTATATATCATTCAAATATTCAATATATATATTCAG
>NC_051408.1:16009938-16010022 GCF_015228065.2 Penaeus monodon
TTTCAGTCCACCCACTTTAACTTTCATAATTTTTATCAGATAGGTAAGCTTGGCAGTTACACCTTATTCTTTGTGTTTTAAGCC
>NC_051408.1:16010053-16010280 GCF_015228065.2 Penaeus monodon
TTCTAAATGTCAGTGATATGAATAATGACGATGTGACGTGTTTTATGCTCTTAAGGTAAGTGTGATTTAAAAATCCAGTAGTGTTAGATCCACATTTGATAAAGGCATTGTCAAATATTTTTAGCTTTGACATAAAAGAGACTGATAAGTTTCTGTCAAAAGAATTGGACCGGAGTGATTTGTGAATGATTATCAAACTGTCCATTACCAGCTATTGGGATACTATA
>NC_051408.1:16010462-16011272 GCF_015228065.2 Penaeus monodon
GGGATATTGGTGAAGGTGATGAAACCTAACCTGGAAATTGTGCAGTCATGGAACGTGTGGCAGGTTGAACACTTTTGGCTCTTGCAGACAAGGGAGTAAAAAGAAATCAGTATTTTTACTGCTAACAAATCCTTGCCTCTTCTCTCTCCGTCCCTCCTTCTCTCTTGCTGGAAAGGTGAGAAAGCCAAGCAAAATGAATATATTCTTGCTTCTCCGTGTAGTCAACACATCCACGATCTAATAGAGGACAGCCCTAACATAAGGATATTTGTGTAAATCTAAGGTACATTCCGCCACGTTTGATTTACTTTTGTAGAACCTAAAACTAGGATAGACGATAACTACATAGGACCTGACCAATATGGTTTCTTTCTTTAGAATTATATCATCGGTATCATGAACTGCTATTTCCTAAATAGGTTGTTACTCTTTCAAATGGCAATGACGGGGTGGTTCCTGAATCAAATTTATTAGACATATTTCTCATCATATTTCTCCCTTTTTTTATTTTCATTACATTTATTTTGTCTGTCAATGACATTTCCTTTCCGAGTAGCATACATAATTGTACCAAATGGGTTACGGTTATTTTTGTTGTTTTAAGAGCTGATTCTTCTGGAACCTCATGTTGCGTATTTTATTTTCTAGGCAGTTTATATTCCCGATGTGCAGGGAAAGTTCTGTGGTAGCCACTGGTTTACATATGTGCTATGCCATGGAGGTTCTGTTCTCCTGTGGCGATTGCTTGGTACTGGTGTTCTGTTTAAGGTTTCCGTGATTGGAATCTTGCTTTATGTCTATGAAGAATTC
>NC_051408.1:16011470-16011842 GCF_015228065.2 Penaeus monodon
ATGCTAGTCAGTAATAGCAGATAAATCAGCCACGATCAGTTCTTCATTACCACGGCCGAATGTGTTTACTATAGATACAGCTGCGTATGCGATTTCTACATTTACAACTCATGTGGCCATGTTAACAGAAACTCTTTGGCCATTCCCTATTAATATTCCCATATTCATAGGCAGGTTTTTGTTACATTCGTCTATGTGCCACAAAAACGTAGTTCTTTTTTTTAGTTGTTTTGTGTTCAGTTTCTCATACGTTCTAGATTAGAGGTTCCGAACCGTTTTCATTCTGTGGCCTCCGACCAATTATGATAATCTCCGTGGCCCCGTTCAAATGATTCGGTTATTATCAGTTATGCATTGTGTATTGTTGAAATT
>NC_051408.1:16011869-16012112 GCF_015228065.2 Penaeus monodon
GTTGTTCATATTGCTCTATGGCCTCCAGAAAGTACCCCTTGGCTCTTAGATCGTATTTAAAAAAAATCAGTTTGTTTACATATGGTTATTCGATTACAGCCCAGGAGTTACGACTTTCTCTGATTATGAATAAGGATTAATATTTTTGTTTGTTTGATGCATTATTTAAATTTATATCTTAGGGTTTTAATCTTTTAACTGATAATTACTCATTATCGTGTTTAAACAAAAAGTCAGTATGGA
>NC_051408.1:16012381-16012548 GCF_015228065.2 Penaeus monodon
GGATATTGGTGAAGGTGATGAAACCTAACCTGGAAATTGTGCAGTCATGGAACGTGTGGCAGGTTGAACACTTTTGGCTCTTGTAGACAAGGGAGTAAAAAGAAATCAGTATTTTTACTGCTAACAGTCCTTGCCTCTTCTCTGCCCGTCCCTCCTTCTCTCTTGAT
>NC_051408.1:16013979-16014566 GCF_015228065.2 Penaeus monodon
CACAATACTACAGTAAACTACATTTTCCTGGCAGCATTGGGCCAAGAAGGAAAACAAATAATCTGATCTTAATTTTTTTCTAGAAAAAGTTGATCTGCAAGCATCCTTACTTCAAAAAGCCATATTGCTTTAAAATCCATTTATCTACATCAGTATTTGCTGTAGGAAAAAAAATTATGTAAGGAAATTTATACATTTTTACTTTTGTACCATCCATTCCACACTGTTTTAAAATGTTTTAATTATAAAAGAAAGTGTCTTTCTTAAAATCTTTATTGACATACAACGATAATTCTCTTCTAATTATAATAAAAATAATAGTAGAAAAAAAGGAATTAAATAGTGGATAGCATGCTTTAATTTTACTGAATCTTTCAAAACCAAAATTAAACTACAACTTCTGGTCTTGCACAAGCATTTTTAAGCTAGGGTAAATAATTTTTTTCAATAACTTACCAAACAAAAATACTGCAAAGTATAGATTGTCTTCAGTGAGAAGATACACTGCACAGAATTCCTCAATGTATTTATAAAGCTGTCAATTCTAACCCTAGTTTATAGCTCCTTCCAATATTCACAATAATCAA
>NC_051408.1:16014630-16014881 GCF_015228065.2 Penaeus monodon
TCAAACACGAATATCATTTAGATATTTGATAATCTCCCTCTGTGACCATCTAAAATACCTTTACAACTCTAGCATTGACGCAGACCGCATCAAGCATTACATAATGGAAGCTTGAGCTTATTGTACTTCAAGCATAGAAAATGCAAGAACACACAAAAGGTCTTCACCACTACAAAGGCCTATCAACTACCAGCACCAAGGTTTGAGCATACTCGAGCAAACTTTTTTCCTTGATCTAAGAGCTCCCTATT
>NC_051408.1:16014938-16015130 GCF_015228065.2 Penaeus monodon
GGAAAACTATTACTGCTGCTGCCGCTGCCAAATGAAGGAAAAGATTTGCCATGCCCACATTTGATTTAGATTGGCAGTTCTCAAAAAAATAGAGAGCCATGCCTCTAGACTAGCCATTTCTTTTGTACAGCTTCAAAATGTAACCACTCTTGGTTTCTTTCTCTGTATTCTTGAAAGTAATACTTCTCTCTG
>NC_051408.1:16015209-16016059 GCF_015228065.2 Penaeus monodon
GAATGTGAATCATAAATACATTTCTCGTAAACAGGAGTCCTTACAAATCACTGGAGATACTGCTGACCCTAATTTAATTTCAGACAAATTATTTAATATTTTTTGTTCCTTGGTTCATTTTCCTCCAACATAAAAATTAGCTTTAAGTAGGAAAAAGGACATGAAGGTATGAATAATGAAACTAAAAATATGAATCTTGTGTCAGGTAACAACATATTACCTTAACCTGGTGCTGAATTAACAAGTGAAATAATTATATACATACATTAGCAACTAACTTAATGGTGCAACTATATATTTCAGCAAAGCAAAATAACAAATTACTGTATATGCAAAAGATTCTATGTAATTTCCTTCAATATGAATAAAATATAACAAATGTAGTTAAAGCTAAGTTGCCAATTTAGACATATTAAAGCTAATATTGCCATCACTTATGATTACATAATGATCACTTATATAAACAAAAGGCACATTTTAACATGATCTTTTAAAGCAACTATTTCATACACAAGCGTTTTACATCTGTCTGATAGTATTACCACTATTGTTGCCATTTTCATTTCCTTTGGGCATTTAAATTTTGATTATCAATTAATTACAAAGGGCCTCTTTGTACTCATAAAATACTGCTAATACAATTTTTCATCCCTGCTCACTCATATTTATAAGTCATCTTTTCCTCTGCAGTTATTAATACTGTCAGTGAAAGAAACCAGGAGAAGCTTAAGTGGTATGAGGAAGTTGCAAGTTGCTTGAAGATTAAAAGGAGTACTTTTCTTCATGTGTTGGGACTTACTACTGCATTGCAGCTATTCTGAATATAGACAAGCATGTTCTATCAATGTTT
>NC_051408.1:16016538-16016633 GCF_015228065.2 Penaeus monodon
TAAAGATAGTTGCCCAAAATGTCTGAAAATCTGCAGTTTCCAAACACTGCTCCCACCTAGTGTTAGGGTACTTTATGCATAACTACAGTACAATA
>NC_051408.1:16016898-16017456 GCF_015228065.2 Penaeus monodon
GCGCGCGCGCGCGCCGTGCGTGCATTTGCATGTGCATATGTATTATAACAAGTGAATCCCAATTAAAGACTTGATAGAAAATAATACCAATGCAAGACACTACAATTCTCATTATCTATCAGACAAACTTGGACATGCATCTTTTCCATGTCTTTGTTTCATCATCCCTTAATTCCAACATAATGCCAGTATCTATCCCCATCCATGGCAAACAATGAACTAGCCAAAATGATAAAATTTCCACTTAACAGAGGACCAATATCTTTTAAATTTTTTTCTTTTAAGGTTTTTATTAACATTATTTATCCTATTTTTCATGTATTTCAAAGATCTTACTAAGGTACTGCTTAGCATCAGGCAAGACTAGCTAATTACTTATGAAAGGATTATAACTGTTTGTAAATATGCTGGCATACATGCATGTCTAAGCTTGCTGTTCAGAGATGTACACTATTTTCAAGAAATCAATACTGGAGTTGTACAGCCTATGGGCCACATTGTAATTCCAGGAAAAAAGTGTGATGTGTGGGTAAGTGTCAGAATGTGAGGGAGTCTGTA
>NC_051408.1:16017607-16018543 GCF_015228065.2 Penaeus monodon
AGAGAGAATGAGAGAAATACATTTATCTACATCTACCATTTCTAATAGCATTTTGGAGCAAAGCAACCTTTTGTCAAGTAAACCTTTTTTAATTTGTTTCTATCAGTTTTTGTATTACCACCTTCCTCATGCTGATGACATATAGTCATTAACACAATAACTGTTACATACATCACATGACTGAGAGCAAGTAGCTGCGACATACATCATATGATGGGGGAACTCCCCTACAAAATGGAAGCAAAAAGTGGATCATTCAAGCAGCAGTATTGATAGACGAAGTGTGGAAAAATCAAATCAAAGTGGTAATGGGAGAAACTTACGGCCCCTTGCAGTAGGGCTAAAAGCATGATCAACCCCCCAACCCCCCAATTAAATTATGTATGGGAGGATCCGTCAGAAAACCTAATGTACAGCTATCAGGTTAATGTGTAGCATACTTCTCTTTTATCACATGCTCTAATCCCCTACATCATTCTGAAGAAAATCCCTTTGAACACCCCTTAACAAGAAAAACAGCAAAGAAATACCCCACCCTCCTTAAAAAAAAAGAAAAATATATAAAGATAAAATAAATAAACATATAAACAAAACAGTTAACATATCTGCTTTCCACCCAGCCATTACATTCTTTCTCATATTTCGACCTTCAAAAGGATGAAATCAATGAAAAGATGCAAGTCAATGCACACAGGATAATTGTATGTTTTAAGTAAAAGTTCAAAATAGCCCTAGCATAGAGGGAAAACAATCAGCATTACAATATATACAATGCTTAATGTAAGTATATATACTTTACATGTGCAAAAATAAGAGTGACCCAAAGCAGTTTTTGGTATGGTTTAGTCACAGAGATACACCAACCATATAAGAACAGTGAAAGCAAAAATTCAGTGTGACATCGAAAGCTGGAAGAAAAGAAAGAAAGGAGAGGGG
>NC_051408.1:16018566-16018638 GCF_015228065.2 Penaeus monodon
TTAAATCATTCACTTATCTGTTACAAAATAAGCATTTAAATTTCATAATGTTCACTGTGCCAAAGGGAGAGG
>NC_051408.1:16018781-16019548 GCF_015228065.2 Penaeus monodon
CTTGACACACCATCTACTTCATATCAATATAGGTAAAACCATTCAATTACATTTTCATGTTCAAAACATTGGGCAGGGTCTTCATACATGACATAAATACAATAATCTTAAAGGGAAGATATATGCAATACAATTCTATTATGTAATACCTCAAGTAATCTATATACTTCATAAAATGATCATAATGTAATAATCCCTACAATCAAGATACACCTTTTTTAATTCTTTACTTTTCTTTTTTCCCTATTTCCTCTATGTATCTATTATTTTTATTATCAGTTTTCACATCTGGAGATAATATACATACTCTCAAGAATAAAAACTTCACGAACGATTTCACGGCATTGCTTGAAAGCTCCCCAATAATGTTTCTTTTAATTCATCCTTTCTCAACTTTGATCCTTTCTGTTAAAAATATATATGTAGACATCTTAACAAACTTTTTCTATTACAAAAATGCAGGTGAACATTTTTCCAAACTTCACTGAGGCTTCATGAAGTTGGTCTGAAGAAAGTCGAAGTTCATATCAGGGAAATCAGCTTCAGACAGGTTCTCCAGGAATTGATCATATTCATTCTCGTTGTACGGTGGCACTCTGTGTGGAGAGAGAAACTTGTCAGTCACAACCCAGTAGTACTGGCAGTGAGTCACAATCTTGTCCTATTGCCACCACCACAATTACCAAATCCATTATACTGTAATTATCACCACGCTAATCCCACCATCACCAATACCATATGTGTACTGAAAAACTAGCTGATTGAAA
>NC_051408.1:16019636-16020401 GCF_015228065.2 Penaeus monodon
CACTAACAATGAGAAAAAAATAACATTGAAGGAGAAAAAAAATTCCATAGCCTAGTATTTCAATGTATTTTGCAATTCATAAAATGATTTTTAGAACTATCCTTGCCTATTAAAATCTAGCCGCATGAGATAGAAATAGAAAAAAAAAAAAATCTTATGAATTATAAGAAGGTAACTAATAAAAACAAAAATTATCTTTATATTATATGTTCAACTTAACACTCAAAATACTACACCAGAAAAATATATCAAAGCAAAGTTGAGTTCCACGAATTAGTAACAATGCAGTGAAAGACTTCCATAGACTACTCAATATCTAAAATCAGGGGAAGTATTGTCATAGCTATATTTGGTTCCAAACAAAACAGATTTTATATGAACTGAAAGAAACCAAAATTAACAACATAGGATACAAAATAATAGAAATGAAGTGATAACATAGCCAATTTAAGCAAGGATAGGGTCTTTGCAAGGACTACTGTACATGGCACCTTACTGATAATTCTACAATTTGGTCTGCAACCTTCTGTATTTCAAGCTGGTTTGAGTGGATATATTTTAATGACTATTGAAATGGTCTCATAGTCCAAGTGTATGAATGAAAGGAGTGTTTGGTAGGGCTAAGTAGGGGGTGGATAAAAATTAGTAATGATCACTGCACACCAAAACCAAACAGCATAACATAACCATTTTAGATACTCTCTGGTCTTGATAATGCTAACCTGATTTACATATTGAGATGACAATCCCTACATACAAAATGTG
>NC_051408.1:16020492-16021443 GCF_015228065.2 Penaeus monodon
GAAGGAATAGGATATAATCACAATCAAGTATACTCTATAAAATAGTACTTTTCTAAAATTACAGAAGTGACAAAGAGAGTACTACACAGGACTGATATGCAGAAACAACCACTACACCATTTCCTATTACATGAGTGGTAGTGGTGACAGTGGGTGGCCTGGGTGCAGTGCTGAGTTACTATATACAACATGCAAGTTACCCTCTCCCTGCTTGTGGACACACTTCAGAGCACACAGAGACAAGTCAACTGGGATAAATTCATAATTCAAAGCTCAAAGATATTTAAGAAATGTAAAAATTGATTACATTTACTCTTATCAAGCATCTTTCCTTACAGATCACAGTCAACTTATTTCTTCTGCTTGTGACTGACAAATTTTCTATCCACTGAGCAACTGACCATTCTTAACCCAAGAATGGACTTATAGCTTTGGAAACAATGACAAAAATATATTTTTCATCATATAGAGAATGTAACTAAAGTGTTGGTCTACTTTTGCAGCAATATACATGCTACTTGATCCATTATTGTCAAATTAGTCAATAAAGACATTATGTTCACTATAGTAAAAAGGGTTAGAAGAGCATGCTGTGATTTATATATTTATTCCAGATTACAGTGCATTTTACATACATTTTTAAATGATGATAATGACAGCTAATCCAGTTCAAATATGAAGTTCTTTCATGTAAATGTATTTTCATAAAGCAATATACAAAAACTACTATAAAATAACTTGAAATATATAAAGATAAACAAGGA
This sequence comes from Penaeus monodon, assembly GCF_015228065.2. Lineage (NCBI taxonomy): Eukaryota > Metazoa > Arthropoda > Malacostraca > Decapoda > Penaeidae > Penaeus > Penaeus monodon. Next base: position 16,021,257 of record NC_051408.1, read on the forward strand.
GACAATAAGCAGCTTTATGTTTGGCACAGACACAAAGTACATGACATTACAAACCCTAAGAATAGATAATTTTCACAAAAACAATACATATATCCTAATCCAAATAGTAAATCTATGATTTATGTTAAATCATATTTAAAAAAGCATTCTTTTCTAGACAAAATAAACCCACAAACATATTTTACAG
>NC_051408.1:16021507-16022525 GCF_015228065.2 Penaeus monodon
CTTGGTATAACCACAACCGTCTCAAATAGTGAATCAATATAACAGCACAATTCACTTCAATATATATTTTGCTGTTGTTGAAATATTCACCTCTACCGCATTCCAGTATGCCACATTTTCCATATTAGCAATGATCCAAAACAATTACAGATTCATGTCAAAGCATTATTCATTACTTACAATACAGAAAATACAAAGAAATATATACAAGTCTGAGTGTGTATATAAACAGTAGCACACCCTAATCTGCTTGTGAACAAAGTATAATCAACAGGATGCACATGTTTCATATCTAATGTAAAGAATCATTTATAGATACTCTCGTAAACCAAAAATATCTGCTTCATAAAACCCTTTGATATTTACTTTGTAATCAACATCAATCAAATCATACACTAATTCATGAAGAGTACTATCTACCATGTTTGGTCACCTTTTCCCATAATTTTTGCACAGTTGCAAGAACAAGCATCCATGGACTTGTGTATTCTGATGTTTATATTATTCTTTACAAACTTGGTGAAAACTAAAGGGCAATTATATTAGGAAAACAATATCTATGGTGAAAATTCTGCAATAACATATTAAAACTGAAATAAGCTTAGGAATGAAGAAAGCGGGAGGGGGAACACTGTAATCATTAATCAAAGTGATTTGCATATGCATATTTCCTTTGTTCACAATTTTTCATGAACTGAATGTTTAGTTATTTCAAATGCTAATGAGAAGCAAGATGGAAATCACAAACACTGAAAGTCTATGTGGAAATATTTGAGCTTATTTGTGTAAAGCTTTTTTGAATTCATAGCCAAACTGCTCCCATTTTTACAACTGTGACTTCTAAGATTTATTTCTTATTTCTTCTGAATCATATTCATAAGAGAAGGGACTGGGTATAGCCACCAAGTCTGATCTCGTTTTTGTAAGATATCAAAGCAATATGCTCATACTTATATGCTCCTGATTTTAATTATCTTACACAAAATGATATCAACACCAGCATATTTTCTAATAGTTG
>NC_051408.1:16022809-16022884 GCF_015228065.2 Penaeus monodon
TTACATTTCTTTGTTTTATATTTTTTAGTATTGGTATAAAATATTGTCTGCTCATTTTTGCAGTTTCAATCATGT
>NC_051408.1:16022924-16023210 GCF_015228065.2 Penaeus monodon
ATATTTTAATATTTTCTCTCCAGATGAGAATTCAGGCCTTCTCTGTGTCTATCAGTTTAGCTTGGAGCCCTTTTGGGTCACTTAATAAGAAATAAATCACTATCAAGACCACACTTTTGAAACAGTTTACATCAAACAGCATGCATGACACTTAGGTGTGCATTCCCTTTCCACCGAGAAATGCACACCAGGACATTCCAGTCCATTATCATGTAACACTTACCACGCTACGCATTTCAAGTCCAATATTGTGACTACACTTCAAACCAAAAATTCAAATGGGGAG
>NC_051408.1:16023515-16023637 GCF_015228065.2 Penaeus monodon
TTTTAATTTCCCCCCCATACTTTAAAGGGGGGTTTTTATTTTTTAGCCTTGGGGGAAATTTTTTTAATTTGTTTGATTTTTACATTTCAAAAGTGTTGAATGAATTTTGTTTCCAATTTTAA
>NC_051408.1:16023662-16023819 GCF_015228065.2 Penaeus monodon
GGTTTGCCCCCCAGGTATTTTATTAGAACATATTGGTTAAGCTAAGTCATAGCAAGGAAGGGGGTTACAAAAATGATGAAAAATTGGGGTTTTTCTTGACAAAAGGTTGCTTTGTTAAATGTTTAAATTGGGTGTGTTTAATGTTTTATTTTCTTTA
>NC_051408.1:16023858-16023923 GCF_015228065.2 Penaeus monodon
CACAAAAAAAAAAATTTTTATATATATATCCTTATACCATACTCATAACTCAATCACCATCCTAT
>NC_051408.1:16024014-16024155 GCF_015228065.2 Penaeus monodon
AAAAGACACAAACCCCACACACACCCAAACAACCCAAACTACAACCCAAACAAAAACACCCAACAGCATTTTAACACAGAGCCACTTTTTCAAACATTTAATTTTTCAAAAAAATTTTCCCACAAGCAGTAACCAAAACCC
>NC_051408.1:16024202-16025795 GCF_015228065.2 Penaeus monodon
TTTCCCAAGGGGAAAATTTACCACCTATTATTTTTCCCGGGGGGGTGATATCATTTTTTGGTAAGGGGATATAAAACCGACATAAAAAGATGACCCCATTTGTTGATAATTGAAAAGTTCGATTGGCAAATTATTTCTATAATTTTAATTGGGATTATTTTTAAATCAGCACATGAAAATGAGGCGGGGCCCCACAAAAAGCCCCCCAAACCAAAACCCACCCCAACCACCCCAACAAAAAACAACACACACAAAAAAAACCCCCCAAAACCAACAACCCCTTCCCTAAATTAGGTTTTTGAAATTCCATCCAATTTTTGGGTTTTTTTAATATTTATTAAATTTTTAATAATAATTTTTTTAATAAATTTTTTAAAAATTTAAAATTTTGTAGATTATATAAACCCCAAATATACAGTTTTAAAATGCGTTTTCAGGACATTTGGGGTTTTTTTTTTGGGGTGCAATTTGTTTGTATTTCATCAGAAAAAGAAATGATTTGTGTTTGTTTTAAACAAAAACAAAAAACAAAAAACCCCCAAACCAAAAAACCCAACAAAAAACTTCCTCCCCTTTTTTCCCCCTTTTCCTCTTTCTCTCTTTTTTCCTCCTTTTTCTTTTTTCCCCTTTTTTTTTCCCCTTTCCCCCCCCCTTTTTTCCCCCTTCCCTTTTTCCCCCCCCTACCCCTTTTTTTCCCCCCCCCCCCTTTTTTTTCTTTTTTTTCCTCTTTTCTTTTTTTCCCGTTTTCCCCCTTCTATTTTTTTTTTTTTTTTTTTTCTTTTTTTTTTTCTTTCCTTTTTTTTGTTTTTTTTCTTCCTTTTTTTTCTATTTCTTCTAATTTTTTTATTTTTTGTTTTTTTTATTTCTTTCTTTTTTAATCAGTCTTTCAAACTTTTAAAGCATGCTTGTTATTTTAAATATGAAATAGTAAGGTAAACCCTAAGAAAATCCCCCTTTTTAACTTAAGAACTTCAATTTAACCCATTACTTTTTTTTCTTTCACTAAGTATTAAAACGCAAGGAAAAAATATATAAAAATATCAGGGAGGGAAAAAAAACTTTTTATAGTACAAAACCCTTTGTAATTTTGATAATCAAAAATTTAAAATCCCCGGAAAAAATGGCAAAAATTTGGTAATCTCAAAGATGAAAATTTTTTTGTTTTTGTTTAAAGATCCCATGTTAAAATGGCCTTTTGTTAAAATGGATCAAGAAATAAGTGATGGAATAACTTTAATATGTCTAATTAATTCTTTAACTACTTTGTTAAATTTTTTTCAATTGGGGAATTCAAAACAAATTTTTGTTTTTGCTTTGTAAATATAGTTCACCATTAATTTGTTTAATGTTTTTTTAATTCACTTGTTATACCCGTTTGGTATTGTTTTAGAAAACAAATTATATTTTTGTTTATTATCTACCTTCATCCTTTTTTTACTTAAAGCAATTTTATTTAAAAAATGAAAAAGGACAAAAAATTAAATTTTGTTGTTAAATTGGGGTCCCTATTTCCAGTGATTTAAGGGCCCTGTTTAAAAATGTATTAGATTCCATTAAACAAACCAAAAAAATCAAAATACATTGGGATGGTTT
>NC_051408.1:16025830-16025972 GCF_015228065.2 Penaeus monodon
CCCAAGAGAATTCTTTCCAGAATAAAAGGAAAACCAAATTTGGAAAATTTTGAATTACAAAAGTGCTATTAGACATGGTTAATTTTTTTTTTCCATTCAATAAAGTGGGGGGAAAAAAATTTTTCCTTTTTTGCACCCCCTA
>NC_051408.1:16026027-16026093 GCF_015228065.2 Penaeus monodon
GGGAATTTTTAGTGGAAAAAGTTTGCTATATTAAAAATTTTGTTTTTAAGGGCCTTTTATTTAAGA
>NC_051408.1:16026114-16026204 GCF_015228065.2 Penaeus monodon
CTATGCTTAAAATTTAAATAAGCTAGTTCCATTATGTTCGATCTTGTCAAGCTAGATTTTTTTTTTAGATGTCCAGAGGAAATTATCCAA
>NC_051408.1:16026242-16026471 GCF_015228065.2 Penaeus monodon
AAAAAATATTTTTAAAGGTAGTTTTCTTTTTTATTATGTAATTTGGAAAGGGTAAAAACTGGTTAAATTACTTTTATAAATAATTGGGAATTTTCATGATTTCTCACTGAAGACAATTTACTTTGCAGTTTTTTTGGTATTTTAAAAAAAATATTTTCCCTGAAAAAGTTGAAGACCCGATTGATTTAATTTTGGTTTAAAAGTTTCAGTAAAATTAAACAGTTCACTA
>NC_051408.1:16026508-16027149 GCF_015228065.2 Penaeus monodon
AAATTAAAGAAATTATTGATTCAAAAGATTTTGAAGACTTTTTTTTTATAATTAAAACATTTTAAAACATGGGAAAGGGGAGGAAAAAAGAAAAAAATGTATAATTTTACATAATTTTTTTTTTAAACAGCAAATATGATGTAGATAATGGTTTTTAAGGCATATGGCTTTTTTAAAATAAATGTTAAATTAATTTTTCTAAAAAAAAATTGGCAATTTTTTTTTTTTTTAATCTGGGAAATTGTTTTTGTAGTTTTGTTTGAGTTTCTCCCCAATTCCTCTCTTCCCCAAGGAAAAATTATAACTTTTAATCAATTGGTAAGTTTAAGTATTTGGGATTTTCCCCCCCTTTCCCCTTGTTTTTTCTTCGGGGTTTGAGCCAATTGGATTTTGTTATTAAGCGGCAAGGGGTGATCCTGGCAAATTTAACACCAAAAAACCCTGGTCACCCTTTGTATAAAGTTAAACAGAAAACAGGGGGAAAAATTGTATCTTGTCCTCATGAAAAAGATTAAAAACCAACAATAAATTTCCTGGGCATTGAAACCATCCAAATTTCTCTTTTGGGCCCGAAAATATAGGTAGGGTAAAACCAATTTGGAATTTTTGTATATTTTTAATTATTTTATCTTTAAAAACCC
>NC_051408.1:16027178-16027389 GCF_015228065.2 Penaeus monodon
AAAAATTTAAAATTTTAAAATATTAATTAAATTATTAAAGAAAAATCCCTTTGTGTTTAATTTTTTTGACATTCATAAAAATTAAAATTTTATATTTAGTAATATGGTATTTTATTATTTTTTATTATTTATTAACTTTTATATAATTTTAATTATATTTTTGTTATTTTAGAATATATATTATTGTCCACACCCCATCAAACAAACACCC
>NC_051408.1:16027501-16027924 GCF_015228065.2 Penaeus monodon
TATATTATATTTTTGCATTATAAAATAAATATAATATGCATTTAATATTATAACTTTTATTTTTCTTTTTTTTTGCAAATTTAATTGCATTAAAATAATTTTTTTAATTAAAAATTATATTAAATATTATATTATTTTAATTACATTTAAAAAAATTAATATTTAAATTTTAAAACATAAAATTTTATAATTAATATATTTTATATAATAATTTTACTAAAAATTAAATAATAATTTATATAAATAAAAAATTAAAATATTTTTTGTTATTATTTTTTGCTTATTTTTTTTTATTTATATTATTAATTTTAAGATATAAAAAATTTGAATATATTATTTTCTATATAAAAATTTTATTTTATTATTTTTTTCTATAATTTATATTTTTTATATAATATGCAATAATAATATAATAAATTCATG
>NC_051408.1:16027992-16028095 GCF_015228065.2 Penaeus monodon
TTTTAAATTATGGTTTGTTGTTTTTGTTAAATATATATTTTAAATTTTAAAATTATTAATATAATAAAAATTTATTAGTAATTTTAGAATAATATAAAATTTT
>NC_051408.1:16028120-16028240 GCF_015228065.2 Penaeus monodon
CCCCCCAAAAACAAAAACCCCAACACACCAACAAAACCCCCAAAAAACCCAAAAACATTTGGGGAAAATAACCTTTTGTTGTGTGTGGGGGTGTGTGTTCAAAAAATAATAATTTTTTAT
>NC_051408.1:16028565-16029195 GCF_015228065.2 Penaeus monodon
AGTAATAACCCATTTTTGTAAATATAAAATTTTTATTTTTCAAATTTTGGGTAATATAATAATAGGGTTTTTAAACATATTTTTATTTACATTAATTTTTATAAAAAAAATTTTTTTTTTTATAAATTAATATAAAAAATTATTATAATTATAATTATAAAAATTTATTAGCTATTTTTAAATTACAAAAGCTTTTCTGTTTTTTTTCTTTTTGCCCAAAGGAAAGGAAAAGGGCAAAAAGGGAAGGGGACTTTGCAAAAAAACGTTTTTTTCCCCCCCTTGTTAAAGACCAAAATGTTCCCTGAAGTTCAGATGACAATTTAGGGTAGGTTTTCATTCACCAATATCCTCTTTTTTATTTTTTTTTATTTTTCTATCTTTCTTTCTTTTTTTTTATTTCTTTCGTTTTTTTCCCTTTTTTGCTTTATTTATTTTCCTTTTTTTTTCCCCTTTTTTTTTCCCTCCTTCTTTTTTCTTTCTCCTTTTCCTTTTTTTCCTTTCTTTTTTTTTCCCTACCCTTTTTTTCTATTTTTTCCACTCCCTTTTTATTTTTTCTTCTTTATTTACATTCCCACTGTTTTTTTTTTAAACACGATAATAGATTATCATAAAAAATTAAACCCCCAAGGG
>NC_051408.1:16029234-16029756 GCF_015228065.2 Penaeus monodon
CCTTTTATTCAAAAAGGGGTCTAATCCGGGGTTTAAATGAAATCCAAATTTTTAAACAAACTGATTTTTTTTTCATTTAAACCCAGGGGTATTTCTGGGATAACAAAAAAAAAAAATTTTTTTAATTACTAAATTAATAATTTAACAAAACCAATGCTCGTAATAAACCAAACTTTGGGCCCCGGAGTTATCTTTGGGTGGGGAAAAATTTGGGTTCAAAAACCCTAATCTAAACGTATGAGAAAAAAAACCCCAACAAAAAAAGGAAAGTTTTTTGGCACAGAGAATTTCAAAACCCCCCTATAAATATGGGTATTAAGGATGAAAGAGTTTTGGGGTAAGAAATTGGTAAATAGAAATCGTTTGATTATTTATAGGAAACAAAATTGGGGTTAATAAAACTGATCTGGGATTTTCTGTATTTACGAAGCTTTTTAACTTTGGTTTTTTGTTTGGGGTGTTTTGTTTGGGGGTTCTGTTGTTTGTGGGTTGTGGTTTTTTTGTTTTGGGTTTTTGGGTTTG
>NC_051408.1:16029781-16030367 GCF_015228065.2 Penaeus monodon
GTTGGGTGTTTTGTTGTTGTTAGTTTTGGTCCTCTTTTTATTTTTTGTGTGGTGGGGGTGTTTTTTTTTTTTTTTTGTGGGTGGTTGTTTTGTTGGCTTTTTGGTGGGGGTTGGTATTTTTTGGTTTTTCCGGGTTTATTTGGGGGTTCCCCCTTGGGGCCCCAAGCTGGGGTGTGTTATGTTGGGTGGGAATTTTTCAAAAAAAACAAGATTCCCAATCCAAACCAAAAACAGAAACCCCGTCCCAATCGCCAAAAAACAAACCCCCTTTGGCTGCCTTTGTCCCTCCAAGAACTTCCCTGACATGGGAAAAAAATTTCCAAAAAAAATTTTTAAAATGAACGGGTTAAAGTACTTTAAAAAAAAAAAATCCTCCTTTGAAAATGTATGCTTGGAAAAAAAATTAGACAACAAAATAAATGAAATGAAAAAAAAAAGGGGAAAAATAATAGAAAGATGTTTAAATTTTGACAGGAAACCCCCCGTCTTGCCAGGGAAAGATAAAACCTTTTTAAAAATGGCTTTTTTTTTCCGAGAATAATCTGGAAAAAATATTGGTAGTCCTGTGTATTTTATCGTTACCCTA
>NC_051408.1:16030390-16030458 GCF_015228065.2 Penaeus monodon
AAAAATAATAAATAATTATTAATTAAAATATCCTTAAAATTTTGGGGGCCCTATAAGTAAAATGGTTA
>NC_051408.1:16030553-16030626 GCF_015228065.2 Penaeus monodon
CACACCCCCCCCAAACCCCAAAAACAACCCCACCGCCAAACCCCCAACCAGGAGCACACCCAAAATACCCCCC
>NC_051408.1:16030754-16031443 GCF_015228065.2 Penaeus monodon
ATATATAATATAAGGCATTTTATATATAAATTGGCCAATTTTTTGGAAATTATATTTTTTATTAAATAAATATTTGAAATTTTATAATTTTTAAATATATTTTTAAATACATTATATAATAAAAAACATAATCTTTTATCATATCATACATTTATTTATTAAAATTTTTAAAAAAATAATAAATAAATAAATTTAATAATAATAGGCTTAAACCAAAAAATTTAATATATATCTATAAAAATTATAAATTTAAATTATTAAAATATTAATAATATTTTATCCAATGAAAATATGAAAATCTAATAATCAAAATAAAAAAATATAACATTATCCCATGGAAAATTAAATAAAATTTTATAAAATTTATATTTGAATATATATAAAATATTATATATTAATTTTTAATGATATATAATTATATAAAATAAGGGGTTTGTTTTGTTTATTATTGAATAATATTTTATTTCTTTTAATAATTAAATTAAAAAATAACCCCAAAAATTGGTTTAAAAGACCTTTAAATTAAAAATTTTTTTAACCAAATTAAATTTTTAAAATTTAAATTTTTATACATTAAATTATTTATTTTTTTCCTCTACTCTTTTTCTTTCTTTTTAATTCTTCATTCTTTATTCCAGAAAAAACAAAATTTTAATTTCATATTAAACAAATATTTAATTTTCCAAAAA
>NC_051408.1:16031656-16031871 GCF_015228065.2 Penaeus monodon
GGGGGGTTTTTTTTTGGGGGGTTTTTGTGGTGTGTTGTTGTTGGTTTGGGGGGGGGGAAAAAAAATTATTAAATATATTTTTTTATTTTTAAAAAGACAAATACCGAAAAGCAAAAAATTTTCAGTAGAAAAATACCAAACGTTTCTTCTTAAAATCCACCTCCTTTATCTATTGTTCTCCCGGCCCTTCCCCGGGTTCCCTTTCCCTCGGGGGG
>NC_051408.1:16032045-16032375 GCF_015228065.2 Penaeus monodon
AGAAAAATAATTTTTTAATGGAAATTTTTTTCGTGACCCTTTTATAATAAATAATTTTAAAAAATATTTTTAAATACACAAAATATTTATAAATTATAAAAATAATAATAAAAAAAAGACATAAAAATAATAATATAAAATAATTTAAAAATTATAAAATTTAAAATTAAAAACTTAAATTAATTAAATAAAATAAAAAAAATAAAAAAAAATAAAGAAATTAAAAAAATTTTAATATAATATTTATAATAAATTTTGTTAATATAATTTAAATAAATAAAAGGCTTATTAAAAATTCTTATATTTTATTATTTATTACTATAGTTTTAC
>NC_051408.1:16032570-16032685 GCF_015228065.2 Penaeus monodon
TGAAAATTGCTAAAGGGGTTTTTTAATTTTATAAATTTAAATAATAAATATTATTATCTTAAAAAAAAAATTTAGTTTGTAAAATTATTATCTATTTTCCCGGGGGTTTTCTTTT
>NC_051408.1:16032717-16033080 GCF_015228065.2 Penaeus monodon
TATATATATTTAATAATTGTCAAAAATATTCCTTTAAAGAAACAAACAAAAATTTAAAAAGCATTTAAAAAAATTTTAAAAAAACCAAATTGGTTTTTAAAAAAAAAAAGCCTTTTTTTCCTTTTCCCCTTTTTGCCCAAAGTCCGGCGTGTCCTGTAAAAAACCATTGGGGTCTCCGGGGCCGGGTGGTGCCCCTACGGCGCGTCACCCCCCCCGCTTCCCCCCTTTCCGCGGGGGGACCGGGAAAGGCCCTTTTGTTTTTCCCTGATTTTTTTTTCCACCCCGGTTCAACCCTTTTCCTGAACCGTTTTTTTGCCCTTTTCTTTTATTATATTTAAATATTTTCTTTTTTTTGGGGGCAGC
>NC_051408.1:16033226-16033318 GCF_015228065.2 Penaeus monodon
AAAAACACATTTTTAAAGAAAAAAAATTTACATCTTTTAATTATTTTATTAAATATTTTTTTTTAAATCACACACCAACAAAACACCACATA
>NC_051408.1:16033372-16033892 GCF_015228065.2 Penaeus monodon
ATACTTACAAAAAAAATAATTTGTTTTGAAGGGTTAAAATTTTTGTTAAAAAAAAGAATTAAAATGCTGTTTTTGTTTTGAATGAAAATGAGAGGAAAAATTCAGAAGGACGAAAAAAAGGGAAAAAAATAAGAGTCCTTTGAAATTATAAATTATAATTAATTTTTCAGGTTAATAAATTTTTTTTTTAAATGTCTTTAAAAGATTTGAATTTTTTTGTAAATAAAACCGGATTTTTTACCTGAAAATAAATTTTGCATTATTTTCATAATAAAAGGGGGATAGAAAAAAACCTCCGGTATTTTTCCATTAAGTTAAAATCTTTTAAATAAATATTTATTTTATTAATACATTAATGTAACTTTATCTTCCTTTTCTTTTTCCCTGGCTAAATTTTTTATTTTTATTAAGGGCAACAACGATTTTATCAGTTCATTTATCATTTAATACCTTAAACCCATATCTTAACCACCCACTTTAATTTATTTTTTATAATATAAAGTTTATTAATTATTTTTGG
>NC_051408.1:16033933-16034076 GCF_015228065.2 Penaeus monodon
GTGTTGTGGTGTGGGGGTTTTATGTTATAATAATTATTTAAAATATATTTAATAATTTAAAAGATGTAAAATTTTTTCTTTAAAAAAAGAAATAATTTTGTAAAAAATTATATTTGTAATTTTATAAATTTAATATTATATAT
>NC_051408.1:16034303-16034586 GCF_015228065.2 Penaeus monodon
TTTAATAAAAAAAAAATTTAATATATTTTTTTTTAGTCAAAATACGTTAAAGAGGACTTGAAGTGGAAATTAACCGGCGTAAAAAAGTTTTTTTGGAATTAAACTTTCCCGCCCCTTTTTTGTTTTATTTGAGAAAAAAATAGGAAGACGAATAAAGGGAGAAAAATAGGTTTTTCTTTCTTAGTTATTATTATCCTTGAACTGCATTTTAATAGGTGTTCCTTTTTTAACATGACGGGGTTTCCTAATCAATTTATTAGAATTTTCTATCATATTCTCCCTT
>NC_051408.1:16034614-16034869 GCF_015228065.2 Penaeus monodon
AAATACATTCCTTTCCATACATACATAATTTTGTACTGGTTAGGGATTTTTTTGTTTTAAATGATCTTCTAAACCTCATGTTCTAATTTATTTTTACATTTTATTCCCATTTAAAAATTTTTACCATTTTTAAATTGCTTCCTATTCTTTTTTTTGGCTTTTTTTTTCTTTTAAATTTTTTATTAATTTTTTTATGTCATGAAAACCCCACGAATTACGAAACCAAGGTGTGTGATAAAAACCGGGGCGACCCCC
>NC_051408.1:16035074-16035258 GCF_015228065.2 Penaeus monodon
CCCAACAAAACACCCAACCAGTGAAGGCTTTCAGAAAGGTAAAAAGAATCATTTTTTCCCCGCCAATTGTTTCTTTCACTCGTTCTTTCTCTTTCAATGTGGCCAGAAAGAAATTTTTGGCCTTCCCTATTAAATCCCATAATTCATACGGGTTTTTTTAATTGTCTTCCCCCAAAAAAAGGGG
>NC_051408.1:16035287-16035378 GCF_015228065.2 Penaeus monodon
CTCATAGTTTAATTAAGGTTTTTCCCCTTTTCAATTTTCCCCCGGAATTTATGATATTCCGTGCCCCTTCAAATGATTCGGTTTTATCATT
>NC_051408.1:16035417-16035527 GCF_015228065.2 Penaeus monodon
TTTTAATGCTCTTGGGCCTCCAAAGTCCCCCTGGTTTAGATGTTTTTAAAAAAAAATGTTTTTTAATAGGTTTCATTAAGGCCAGAAAATTTTTCCCGATTGAATGTTAA
>NC_051408.1:16035573-16035673 GCF_015228065.2 Penaeus monodon
CCTAAAATTACTCTTGGTTTTAAAAAAAGTCTATAAAAATGATAATAAATAGCCCAAACAATAAAAAGGGGGGGGTGAAGGGCGGAGAGGGGGGGTAAGG
>NC_051408.1:16035839-16036287 GCF_015228065.2 Penaeus monodon
TTTTTGGGAATTTTATAAACCAACGGGAAAATTGTGGCATGGAACGTGGGGTTCACTTTTGGCCTTTGTAACAAGGATAAAAAGAAATCAGATTTTTTACTGCTAACATTTTTTGTTTTTTGGTCCCTTTCTCTCTTTAGAAAAAAGCAACCCGACCACCCCCCGCCCAAATATAAAATTTGTTTTTCAATTTTTTGTTATTATATTTTTATTTAATTTTAAATTTATTAATTTTATTATTTAAAATATTTTTAAAATTTTTATTTCATAAAAATTTTTTAGATCCCATTTTTAAAAACCCCATTATATGTATATTAAACCTTTTTAATTTTATTAAATAATGATTAATTTTTGTTTTATAAAATTATTTAATATTTTTTTTAAAAATTTTTAAATTAACTATATTCCCATTATTGTTAAAACAAAAATTTCATATAAATTCTTTAAA
>NC_051408.1:16037963-16038992 GCF_015228065.2 Penaeus monodon
TTTCCCTGATGGGTTTCCTATAGCAATAAAGGGTAAAGTTCTTTGAGGGGAACAATGCCCCAGCCAATGCTTAAGTTTGGGAATCAATTGATTAACAGTACTAATTACTCATTGGTGGTAAGCATTTGGGAGCATCTGGTGTAAGACATCTCACAAACCAAACTACAGTAACTACTTTTTCCTGGCAGCATTGGGCCAAGAAGGAAAAAAAATAATCGATTTTAAATTTTTTTCTAAAAAAAGTTGATCTGAAGCATCCTATTCAAAAGCCTATTGCTTTTAAAATCCTTTTATCTACTCATATTTCCCTGTGGGAAAAAAAATTGAAAGGAAAATTTATACATTTTTATTTTGTACCATCCATTCCCCCTGTTTTAAAAGTTTTAATTAAAAAGAAAGTGTCTTTTTTAAAATCTTTATTGACATCAACATAATTCTCTTTATTATAAAAAAATAATAGTAAAAAAAAAGGAATTAAATGGGATAGCATGCTTTAATTTTACTAAACTTTAAAAAACCAAAAAATTAAAACTACAATTCTGGTCTTGCACAAGATTTTTAAGCTGGGGTAAATTTTTTTTCAATAACTTACCAAAAAAAAATACTGCAAATTTTAATTTTGTCTTCAGTGAGAAATACACTGCCAAAAATTCCTAAATTTATTTATAAAGCTTAAATTCAAACCCCTAGTTATAGCCCTTTCCCAAATATTCCAAAATATAAAAAACAGATAATACTACTCTTAACCATATTAAACTTACCTCAACACTAACATATCTTTAACATTTTAATAAAACACGAATACATTAGATTTTTATAATTTTCCTCGTGACCATCTAAAAAACCTTTACAACTCTAGCAGAGCAGCCGCATCAAGATTACATAAGGAAGCTTGAGCTTTTTGTATTCAAGCTAGAAAATGCAAAAAACCCAAAAAAGGGTTTTCCCACCACTAAAAAGGCCTTAAATACCACCCCAGGTTTGAGCATACTCGAGCAAATTTTTTTCCTTGTCTAAGAGTCCCATTAT
>NC_051408.1:16039039-16040149 GCF_015228065.2 Penaeus monodon
CCAGGAAAACTATTACTGCTGCTCCCGCTGCCAATGAAAAAAAGATTTGCCATGCCACTTTTGTTTAGATTGGCATTTCTAAAAAAAATAGAGACCCATGCCTAACTAGCCATTTTTTTGTACAGTTTAAAAATGAAAACCCTCTTGGTTTCTTTCTCTGTTTTTTAAAAGAATATTCTCTCTGTTTGTTTTATTTTGGCTTGTATTTGTTTATCTATTCCACCCCACCCATATGTATTTTTTTTGTTCAGTTTTTGTGAATGTAAATCATAAATCATTTCTCGAAAAAGGAGTCCTTACAAACCCGGAGAACTGCTGCCCCAATTTTAATTTCAGACAAATATTTTATTTTTTTTTCCCTTGGGTTTCATTTCCCCCAACAAAAAAATTAGTTTTAAGTAGGAAAAAAGGCTGAAGTAGGAATAATGAAAAAAAATAAAATCTTGTGCGGTAACACATATTCCCTTTAAACCCTGGTGCAAATTAACAAGTGAAAAAATTATATACTAATTAGAAACTAATTTTAATGGTGCAACTATATTTTCAGCAAAAAAAAAATAACAAATTACGATTCTATGTAATTCCTTCAATATGAATAAATTTAAAACAATGGTTAAAGCTAATTTCCCAAATTTAGACTTTTAAAAGCTAATATTGCCATCATTAGATTCATAATGACATTATATAAACAAAAGGCACATTTTTAAATGTTTTTTAAAAGAAAACTTTTTCATAACAAGCGTTTTACATCTGTCTGATAGTTTCCATATTTTCCCTTTTTCATTTCCTTTTGGGCATTTAAATTTTTTTGATTTAATTAATTAAAAAGGGCCCTCTTTGTCTCATAAAATTTCTAATACAATTTTTTCATCCCTGCTCACTCATATTTAATCTCTTTTCCTTCATTTTTAATCTGTCAGTGAAGAAACCAGGAAAGTTTAAGTGGAGAGGAAGTTGCAAGTTGCTTAAAGTTTAAAAGGGGTTTTTTCTTCAGGTGTTGGGACTTACTTGCTTGCCTATTCAAATATAGACAACATGTTCTATAAGTTTGACAAACTGTTTTGGAGAGAGAGGGAAGAGATGGAGAAGAGGGGGGAGGGGGGGAGGAGA
>NC_051408.1:16040517-16040703 GCF_015228065.2 Penaeus monodon
TCCTCTTTAAACCCACAAATCATTTTCATTGTTGTTGCATGCCAATACAAACATCTCAGACAAAACACAGACACCAAAAGATGTTGCCCAAAATGTCTAAAAATTGCATTTTTCCCAACACTGCTCCCACCGTGTTGGGTATTTTATCATCTCAGTAAATAATATAAAAATTTATATAAAATTTTA
>NC_051408.1:16040920-16041337 GCF_015228065.2 Penaeus monodon
CGCGCGCGCAGGCCGTGGTTTTAAAAAAAAATTTGCTTGTGAAAAAAATTTTTTAACAAGTACCCCAATTACAGCCCTTGGAAACTTTTCCATTTTGCAAACCCTAACCAATTCCATATCTACCCCCCAGGCAAACTGAACAGCCAAAAAAATTTTAAAAAGGGCCTTTTTAATATTTTTTTTAATTTTTTTCCATTATTACCCCATTTTTCAATTTCAAAATTTTAAAATACTTAACAGGGCCCAAAATATTTTTAAAAATTATAAAAGGGTTTTATAACTTTTTAAATATGCTCAAATCATGTAACTGCTTTCAGAAGTTTAAAATTTTTAAGAAAATATACGGGTTGTAATAGGGCCCACATTTTTAATTCCAAAAAAGTGTATTTTTCAAAATTTTAACTGGGGAAGGGGAAG
>NC_051408.1:16041530-16042385 GCF_015228065.2 Penaeus monodon
AGAAGAGAATGAGAGAAATACATTTATCTACTCTCCCAAATTCAAATAGCTTTTTGAGAAAAGAAACCCTTTTTGTAAAGAAAACCCTTTTTTTAATTTGTTTCTATCTTTTTTGTATTACCACCTTCCTCTGCTGATGACATATAGTCTTAACACAAAACTTTACATAAAACATGACTGGAGCAGTAGCGCGACAAAAATCATATGTTTGGGGAACTCCCTACAAAAGAAGCAAAAGTGGATCATTCAGCACAGTTTTGATAGACAAAGGGGGAAAAATCAAACAAAGGGGTAAGGGGAAACTTAGGGCCCCTTGCGTGGGGCTAAAAGCATGTCACCCCCCAACCCCCCTTTTAATTATGTATGGGGGGATCCGTCAGAAACCAAAGAACAGCATCAGGTTAATGTGTGCTCTTCTTTTATAAATGCTCTAATCCCCTACTCATTCAAAGAAAACCCTTTGAACACCCCTAACAAAAAAAACAAAAAGGAAATACCCCCCCCTTTAAAAAAAGGAAAAATATAAAGAAAAAATAAGTAAACTATAAACAAACGTTAACATATTTGCTTTCCACCCAGCCATACATTCTTTCTCATATTTCGACCTTAAAAAGGATGAAATAAGAAAAGATGCAAGCAATGCCACAGGATAATTGTTTTTTTAAGAAAAAGTTCAAAATAGCCTTGCATAGAGGGAAAAAAATCACTTACAATAATACAATCTTAATGTAAGTATATATTTTTTACATGTCAAAAATAAGAGTGCCCAAAGCAGTTTTTGGATGGTTTAGTCCAGAGATACACCAACCATTAAGAACAGTAAAAAGAAAAAATTCAGTGTGACTCAAAAGCTGG
>NC_051408.1:16042433-16042503 GCF_015228065.2 Penaeus monodon
TCATTCATTTTCCTTTTTAAAAAATAAGCATTTAAATTTCTAATGTTCCACTGTCCAAAAAGGGGGGGGG
>NC_051408.1:16042637-16043360 GCF_015228065.2 Penaeus monodon
CTTGACACACCATTATTATTTTAATAAGGTAAAACCTTTCAATTCTTTTTTTTTCAAAAATTGGGCAGGGTTTATACATACAAAAATAAAATAATCTTAAAGGGAAGATATTGCAATACAATTTTTATGAAAATACCTAAAGTAACTATTATTTCATAAAATATAAAATGTAATAACCCCTACAATAAAAGATACATTTTTTTTAATTCTTTACTTTTCTTTTTTTATTTCCTTATGTACTATTTTTTTTTATCATTTTTCACATCGGGAGATATATACATACTCTCAAGAATAAAAACTTCACGAACGATTTCACGGCATTGTTTGAAAGCTCCCCAATAATGTTTTTTTTTAATTTCATCCTTTCTCACTTTGATCCTTTTTGTTAAAAATATATATGTAGACATCTACAAACTTTTTCTTTTACAAAAATGCAGGTAAACATTTTTCCAACTTCACGAGGCTTCATGATTTGGTCTGAAGAAGTCGAAGTTATTCGGGGAAAATCAGCTTCAACAGGTTCTCCAGAATTTGATAATTCTTCTCGTTGTAGGGTGGCACTCTGTGTGGAAAAAAACTTGTCAGTCACAACCCAGTAGTACTGGCATGAGTCCAATCTTTCCTATTGCCACCACCAAAATTACCAAATCCTTTATATTGAATTATCCCCACGTAACCCCACCTCACCAATCCCATATTGTATGAAAAACTAGCTGTTTGAAA
>NC_051408.1:16043430-16043568 GCF_015228065.2 Penaeus monodon
TTTAATCACAACATAAAAAAAAATAACATTGAAGGAGAAAAATTCCCATACCCTAGTTTTTAATGTTTTTTTGAATTAAAAAAAATATTTTTAAAACTACCCTTCCCTTTAAACATCTAGCCGCATGGATGAAATGGG
>NC_051408.1:16043591-16044178 GCF_015228065.2 Penaeus monodon
TTTTATGAATTATAAAAAGGGTAACTAAAAAAAACAAAAATTTCTTTTTTTTAATTTTTAATTTAAAACACTCAAAATATACAAAGAAAAATTTCAAAGAAAAGTTGATTTTCCACGAATTAAAAACAAGCGTGAAAGATTCCTGCTATCAAATCAAAAAATCAGGGGAAAGTATTGTCATAGTTTAATTTGGTTCCAAAACAAAACAGTTTTTATATGAACTGAAAAAACCCAAAAATTAACAAAATGGATAAAAAATAATAGAAATAAGTGATAACTAGCCTTTAAAAAGGATAGGGTTTTTTGAAAGGACTATGTACATGGAAACCTTACTGAAATTCACAATTTGGTCTGAAAACCCTTCTGTATTTCAAGGGGTTTTTAGTGGAAAATTTTTTTAATGATATTGAAATGGTTCATATTCCAAGTGTATAAAGAAAGGATTTTTGGAGGGTAAGTAGGGGGTGGAAAAAATTGAAATGATCATGCACACCAAAACCAAACACATAACAAAACCTTTTAGATACTCTCTGGTTTTGATTGCTAACGATTTACATATTGAGTGACAACCCCCACATAAAAAATGT
>NC_051408.1:16044265-16045180 GCF_015228065.2 Penaeus monodon
GAGGAAGGGGAATAATCACAATCAAGTAACTCTAAAATGTACTTTTCAAAATTACAAAAGTGACAAAGAGAGTATTTCACAGGTGAATCAAAAAACCCCACTCCCCCTTTTCCCTATTACATGAGTGGTAGGGGGACAGGGGGTGGCCTGGGTGCAGTGCTGAGTTATATTACAACATGCAATTTTACCCCTCCTGTTTGTGGAACACTTCAGAGCACACAGAGACAAGTCAACGGGATAATTCAAAATTCAAAGCTAAAAGATTTTTAAAAAATGAAAAATTGATTACTTTTTACTCTTATCAAGCATCTTTCCTTACAGATCACAGTAAACTTATTTCTTCGCTTGTGACTGAAAAATTTTCTATCCACTGAGCAACTGACCATTCTTACCCAAAGAATGGACTAATACTTTGGAAAAATGCAAAAATTTTTTTTCTCAAAATAGGAAGTAACAAAAAGGGGGGTCTACTTTTGCAGAAAATATACATGTATTTGACCCTTTATTGTAAAATTAGTAAATAAAGAATTATTTATATATAAAAGGGTTAAAGAGCATGCTGTGTTTTATATATTTATTCCAATTACAGTGCTTTTTACATACATTTTTAAAATGATGAAATGACAGCTAACCCGTTCAAATATAATTTCTTTCATGTAAATGTTTTTTCATAAAGCAATATAAAAAAACCTATAAAAAAAATTAAAATTATAAAGAAAAACAAGGAGACAAAAAGCAGCTTTATGTTTGGCACAGACACAAAGTACAGACATTACAAACCCTAAAAATAGAAAATTTTTTCAAAAAAACAAACATATATCCTAATCCAAATAGAAATCTATGTTTTATGTTAAATCATTTTTTAAAAAAAAGCTTTTTTTCTAGACAAAAAAAACCCCACAAACTTTTTTTACG
>NC_051408.1:16045208-16046199 GCF_015228065.2 Penaeus monodon
CTCTTCCATAACATATCAATAAGTTAGAAAAATTTGGGTATAACCACAACCGCTCAAATATAAATAAATATAACGCCAATTCATTTAAATATATTTTTTTGCTGTTGTAAAATATTCACCTCTACCGCATTCCAGTATCCCACATTTTCCATATTAGAAATATAAAAACAATTACAGATTCATGTCAAAGCATTATTCATACTTACAATCAGAAAAAAAAGAAATATATACAATCTGAGTGTGTATAAAACTAGCACACCCTAACTGCTTGTGAACAAATATAATCAACAGGAGCACATGTTTATATCAAATTAAAAATCTTTTATAATACCTCGAAAACCAAAAAATTCTTTTTTAAAAAACCCTTTTTGAATTTACTTTTAATCAAAATCAATCAAATCAACACTAATTCTAAAGATACTATTACCATTTTTGGGTCATTTTTTCCCATAATTTTGCCCAGTTGCAAGAACAAGCATCCGGGGACTTGTGTTTCTGATGTTTATTTTATTTTTTACAAAGGGGGAAAAAACTAAGGGAAATTATTTAGGAAAACAATATCTATTGAAAATTCTGCAATAAAATTAAAAACGAAATAAGCTTGGGAAGAAGAAAGCGGGGGGGGAACACTGAATCTTAATAAAAAGTGTTTTGCTATGCATATTTCCTTTTTTCCCAAAATTTTTTCATGAACTGATGTTTATTTTTTCAAATGCTAATGGAAGCAAGTGGAATCAAAAACACTGAAATCTATGGGGAAAATATTTGGCTTTTTGTGTAAAGCTTTTTTAAATTTATAGCCAAATGCTCCCATTTTTACAACTGTGACTTCTAAGATTTATTTCTTATTTCTTCTGAATCATATTCATAAGAGAAGGGACTGGGTATAGCCACCAAGTCTGATCTCGTTTTTGTAAGATATCAAAGCAATATGCTCATACTTATATGCTCCTGATTTTAATTATCTTACACAAAATGATATCAACACCAG
>NC_051408.1:16046667-16046968 GCF_015228065.2 Penaeus monodon
ATATTTTAATATTTTCTCTCCAGATGAGAATTCAGGCCTTCTCTGTGTCTATCAGTTTAGCTTGGAGCCCTTTTGGGTCACTTAATAAGAAATAAATCACTATCAAGACCACACTTTTGAAACAGTTTACATCAAACAGCATGCATGACACTTAGGTGTGCATTCCTTGCCACCGGAGAAAGTGCACACCAGGACATTTCCAGTCCATTATTCATGTAACACTTACCACTGCTACTGCATTCTTTCTAAGCCTTCTCCTAATATTTGTTGTTAATAAAACTTGGTGACACTTACAAACCAC
>NC_051408.1:16047014-16047270 GCF_015228065.2 Penaeus monodon
TCTCACATATTCCCCTACATACACTTTTTTTTTTTTTTTGAAAGACTAAATATATCTTTGAACATATTAGAAATACTCTGCTATAATACTACTGTATTAAAGTTATGAGAAATATAAAATTATAAATCTTTTTGTCTTCACTTTCCCCCAATGTTTCAATATTTTTTTAAAAACTTCACCAGCCTAACTCATCTTTAAAATCATCAAAATAACTCTATGCAACACTTATTATAATAATAATACTGTTGTACATTAT
>NC_051408.1:16047396-16047516 GCF_015228065.2 Penaeus monodon
TTGTGCAAAACATGGATGGCAAACACACTACTTTGTTGATAAAATGGCAGAAAAAAATAATATAAGCAATGTAAGTTTAAAAAGTAAAATCTAGGATTTCATCATCAAATTTTCTGCCAT
>NC_051408.1:16047748-16048405 GCF_015228065.2 Penaeus monodon
TGAACATGAATGTCAGTGTGCATACATGCATGAGCATGTGCATATATTCATATGTGCGCACACAAAAGATGTGGCTAAGGATTTTGATTTTCTAGTGCATGTAATCTAACCTTATTTTTCCCGTTTACATTCAATATTTAACTGATCACATTTCTAATGGTTGCTATTTCAATTACAAAATATATTGGCAACCTGAATTCACTGATTTTCATAAATGCACATGATGAAATAAATTGCAAAAATATATATCCTAAGGCTGAAATTGCACATCACATCAACATCTTGGACGGCACAACAAGAGACACAGTAGACACCGAACAGAAAATATATAAAACACACTACAGGCATTTTTTTTTTCTTTAATATCACTAAGCAACACATGATCCTCAGAACTTACCAAAAAGAGAAGAAAAAATCTATAATGATCATCATAACACTGACATTTCAGGGAACATATTCACACAATGGCACTCAATCCTTGCTCAGATCAGACATCCATTAAGCTCTCTTAAATTAAATCTTCTTCCTTTTGTAAACATGCACTAGAGTATATGTGCATTTAATTTTATATCTAGGACTGATTGCTTGATTATTTGAAGACTGCTGCAGCAACATATACAGTAAATTACCGACTGTATAAATAAAAAAGCATTTGTT
>NC_051408.1:16048442-16048664 GCF_015228065.2 Penaeus monodon
ATTATTTCCTGGATATATATTGTGTTGTGGTGTCTGTAAAAATAACAAATAAATAACAGAAATAAGCACCTCCAAAACACACACATAGCTGGTATGCAGATTTAAGGGCTAATCCTAAACAATGTAATACAGCAGACACCAAAAAACATTCAAGGAATATATAATTAATGCAAATACAGCATTCCAGAGAGGATTTTACATTTTCAAATATTACATATACGT
>NC_051408.1:16048697-16048892 GCF_015228065.2 Penaeus monodon
TATTACTTGGTCTGAGCATAGTTCTTCCAACAAAGAATTCCAATCCTATATTACATGGAAATAACAAAATACACAAACAAACTCTACAACAAAAATTTGTGTTCTCAAAAACCAAAGTCCTAACAAACACTTTAAAATCTCTTAAGTATCTACAAAGACTAGTGCATCTAAGAAGACAGGCATAAAGGTAGGTGT
>NC_051408.1:16048917-16049185 GCF_015228065.2 Penaeus monodon
TTAGATGTTTACATTAAGCTGTGGATGATATTCTCTGGTTTAAGCAAAGGAGAGGAATTGAACTTTTATCAGTTAGAAGTGTACAAGGAATTGGGTAACAGTTCAGAAATTAACTTCACATCATCCTTTTTTAAAGGGATGGGGGAGGATAACTTTAAACCTTATCTCATAAATGGACAGCAACTTCCAGAGATGATGTACAGATTCATCAACAGAGAGCAGTATACTGGAAACAAGGTCATGATCAGAAGTAAAGATCTGCACAAGC
>NC_051408.1:16049224-16050222 GCF_015228065.2 Penaeus monodon
TGGAAGGTAAAACTATGGTTGCAAATAAGTTTCAGGAATACAGTCGTATGGCAAGAGTTAGTCATTGAAGCCGCACTATCAAAACTAAAGAAGTGTTTCCATTTTACTCACCATATTTCAGAAAACTGATTATTATACTATATTCATGCACCTCCATATGCATTCTTTCTTTTCTTATACGATGTTCCTTTTAATATTATTCAAAATTGAGCGAGAACACCTAACTTTCCTTGTCTGAAATATGATAAGCAAACTGAAAACCCGTCTTTTTCTGTTTCATAATACAGCCACTAGTATCAGAAAAGCTATCACATTTATCTATGAAAGTGAACTTCTCTATTTCATAAATGGCCTGAAACTATCAAAAAGAGAAACCTAGATTTCAAAATCCATACCAATAGCTATTATGTAAACACCACTATTAGTTTAAGTGTATTCAAGATTTTTTTTTTTTTTAACTGTCTTTACTTATTTACTTTTTATCATGTGTTCTTATTCTTTTTGGCTTGGAATGTAGAAATAAATAAAATGAGATCATTTTCTAAGTCTTTGGCAGCTTTTTTCAAAACATGTTCCCTTGCATACCTATCTTAAAGTAGCTTTTTAATTGTAGAGACTCAATATTTCTGAAAGAAAAAATTGGGAAGGGAGAAGTAACACTGACAATAAAAAATCTACTCTATACCCTGTTTTTCTCCAATACAAAATTAACACCAATTATGAGAGCAAAATCTCCCCTATCCAATAAATCACATTACATAAACATGACTTGAATTAATAAAAAACAAGAGCAGCTTGCATTATCATTATCAGTTTTGCAAATAATAGGCCTACTCATATTCCTCTAATCTATACACAATTTGCAATATTTAGTAAAATATATTCTAACTTTATTACACCATTTTAAGGATGGCAAGTACTGAGTTGTCATCTAATATACATGTTATAATGTAAATAAATGCACAATATCTTTTGACACCCTTTAATCTGAAGGAATA
>NC_051408.1:16050254-16050417 GCF_015228065.2 Penaeus monodon
AACAATAAAAGCAGGTCTTATGACAAACCTCATTATACACAGTGTATTCTTTGACAGAGCTCTCTCTTGGCAGCTTTTTAAATATAAACTTGGAGATTTAGTACAGTTCCTTATCAAATCCTAAATAAAAGTTCCTCAGCAAACTACAGAATTACTCATTCAT
>NC_051408.1:16050466-16050563 GCF_015228065.2 Penaeus monodon
ACCTATCACTTCTCAAAATATATAATGGTTTTAATGCAGAATGCATAAATAGGAACACTACAGAGCTATTAACACCAAATACAAATGGGTGCATAAC
>NC_051408.1:16050687-16050914 GCF_015228065.2 Penaeus monodon
TATAAATATTTTTGTTTATGTGTATGTTAATATAATCTATATTATTTTGCTGATATTGCACAAATATTTTCCTCTAAACTTATGCCTCCCTATATCTTCAATGCCTCACATTGATAATGACAGCATCATCTCCATTCTTTTCACTTTAAAGATATGTGAATAACTAATAATGACCACAGAGAAATCATTATGCCTGTTAATCATACACCAGTATCTGTTCAAATCTA
>NC_051408.1:16051557-16051935 GCF_015228065.2 Penaeus monodon
ACCACAACTGAGTTATAACTAAGAGCACAAAGGTTGAACTCTCAACTAACTGAACTCTCTGTTTGTTATAGTACAGGAAGTGCAACATTTGAGGCTCCTAAAAGTAGCTCTTTTCCCTACACGCATCCACTCAGGTCTGGGGAGCAAGAGGTCAACATAATGTAAAGGAACTGATGCAGTATATCAATGCTCAGTACCTTACCTTTTACGAGGACCTGCTGTGAGGACAAGAGGGGTCGACACCAGGAATCACACACAAGATGAACTGGATGACAATCTCCATAAATTCTAACTCCCCAACCCAACCCCCCACCTGTCATGTTTAACATCATTACCAAAGGTGATGAGTGTTGAATAAATACTCATGTGTCCTCTCCA
>NC_051408.1:16052642-16052811 GCF_015228065.2 Penaeus monodon
ATGTTAAGATTAAAAATCAATAACAAATGAATTTTGTAAAAGTCATAACTTTCTTCTTTATGTTAAAATGTTCAGTACATCTTGCTAATCATATTGGTAATATCACACAATATAATCTTTAAAAGCTATTATCTTGAAAGTTCATCCCTTGTGCTCTAGATACCTTGTT
>NC_051408.1:16053697-16054064 GCF_015228065.2 Penaeus monodon
AAATCTGGCATATTAGTTGTTTCAAATCCAATCCTGCGGACATATGAAAACAACAAATATGTAACTTCAAAATGCCCCACTTCCCCCAAAATAATGGATCGATTCTGGATGAAATTTGCAAATTGTCTGCCATATGAATAACTCCTTCATAAAAATATCAAGGGCATAATATGTGTCCGTGAAAAATCTCAGCCTTCAACGCTAACTGTGAGGCAATGCGATCTTGTCTTCCTTCTCCTTCTCCTTTACCTCAAGAGCCTATCCCACTAGGACCTTTTTCCAACAATTTTTGAATTTCTGCATGAATTTCAGGCAGTAGTGACCACTTTCTTCTAATCTTATGCTATGCTACTAGATTGGCTTTACT
>NC_051408.1:16054085-16055654 GCF_015228065.2 Penaeus monodon
TTTTTTCTTTTATCATGCTTTTCTACAACTGCAGCCGTGTGAAAGGGTTTGATCAATGACGTGCAGAAAGTGCTTCTGTGATGGGGCCTTCACTGTACATTATTACATGAAAATATTACATAATATAAACAATACTTTATTCAAAGAGAAACGTTCCCCCCCCTGCCTGTTTTTAGCTATTTTATAAAGGTCAGCTCAAATATAATATAATGGAATATCTCAATAATCAAAACTGGTATAAAAGTTATGATAAAGGAATGAGTAAGATCACATCTGAATGTTTATATGAAGATGTACATGAGAATAAGTAATATAATAATGAAAAATAAAATACGAAAATAAGTATATAATTACACTAATGTCCTTATAAATTTTCAATTTCCTTTCCCTTGAATTATGTGTCAATCACCCAGTCCTTGTAATGTCTTTTTAATAGTCACCAGATGGTGAAGTCATAGCTAAATATCTGATAAAAGCATAGGAGTAAATTAAATAACCTAATATATCCAAAATCACCAAGATAATATCATGCATTAAAATACAATCATACATTTCATGAATAACTAAACAGTTCCAGACATTCTAATATCAGTAAGAAACATCATACCATATGACATGAAGAAAATGATCCAATAGATACTGATGCACAATTAAATTATGTTTGGCATATGGACATGCAAGAGGCAAGTCTTTTCTTTCACTCTTCACAAACCCTTCTACTCACCCTTTTTTATTAATTGGGAGATCAAAAATACCAAAGTCAATCACCTTTAAGTTCAAACACTGAGATCCATTACACAGCTGCAGCTATCCCAAACTGCTATCTTACTGCATTTAAATTACATAATGGTTAAAAGGAAAAATCAATTAAACCTACAATGAGAATAAAAGTACACTTAAAATATGCAATGTATCTTTGGAACTGAAAAGTATTAACTGTTCATTCACCACAGGTGACTTCTATATTGATTTCTATATTCTGGAGATGGTTTTCTAATATAAAGTTTGACGGCACCAATTGAGCATTATGTTGTCGGACCCAACCCTCGACCATTTGATCTGAATTTTATAAAATTTCTTATGCATAGCACCAACATGCCTCATAACAAATTAATAGCTAGCAATTGTATTCAAATTGAATTACCTTTTTTCTAATG
The DNA here is from genome assembly GCF_015228065.2 of Penaeus monodon. Lineage (NCBI taxonomy): Eukaryota > Metazoa > Arthropoda > Malacostraca > Decapoda > Penaeidae > Penaeus > Penaeus monodon. Next base: position 16,055,243 of record NC_051408.1, read on the forward strand.
AAACACAATATCAGGAATATATATATAAAAAAAATCAAGGATCAAAAATATTTGATTCAAAAATACGTCTTGAGGGCTGGGCACAAAAGTGTGTGCAAAAGAGCTCTTGTGCATTGGCCAGAGGATCCCAAGTTATATTCAGGAAGTTTTCTTCTCCATAATTAGTAGGAAACGTGCATGTGTCTTGATGAATCGATCTGGAGGTGAAACCACTTGATGCTTTCCTGGGATCACTATGACTATTTGATGCTTTGACAGTACCATGCACCAAAGAGCATCTTCTGGTAGTCTGCTCTTCTTACTCAAACGCCTGATATGCCGTTGTTCTCCAAATGTTATCAGCACTATCATTTATTTCTCTCTATAAAATCCTTATGATGGGTAGAGCATTTCTATCTACTGTTTGTGCGAG
>NC_051408.1:16055682-16056205 GCF_015228065.2 Penaeus monodon
CGCCTCTTCAGCAGAAGTTTTTTCACTTGCTCTAAACAGGAAAACACTGATTCCATGTCAACTGATCTCCTAGGAGTTTATAAAAATAAGTGTTCTCTAAAGCTCTTCATCTAGTGGCTATTGTGATACTGATGATAAATCTACATCACTCACATGGCTCTGAAGTGCTGGTAACACACTAAACACTGCTGTAAGACCCGATATGTGCTTGACTTCTCAAGACGCAGTTACTGAGCAGCTGTAACAACTTCTATCCTTCATTAAGCCCTATTTGAGGACTGTCTTCACACCATTTTATGGTCTTGCAAAAGCAAAAAGGCAAGAAGTACCATACTGTGGTTTATTTGAAGCAAATGCCTGCTGACAAAAAATGATACAGCTTGTTGTGCAAACTTATGAAAAGTCTGAGAGGACATTTGCTGCATCAAATAAAGGAGAATCCAACGTAGGTTTTTGGTCACTGTAAAGGAATCAAATTACTACTAAGACACATTTATATGAAAGTTGTTCAGAATGTTTAGAA
>NC_051408.1:16056241-16057377 GCF_015228065.2 Penaeus monodon
GCTTTTTAAATGTAAAATGTGTGCGTGAAGACCTAGTCATGTTCACATCTTTCATACCACAAATGCACACTACAATATATCTACCAACAGTGATAATCATAGAAAGAATATTGATAGTGTATGCATTAAAAAATCAAATATCATTCTGAAAATGCATATAAGCCTATTCTGAAACTTCATATATAACACGCCTACACATGCACACCTACATACAACCTATTCAAGCAGAACAGCAGTCATGCACACATTCATCACTATATGCAAAAACAAGTAACTTGCAATACTGGTGTAATTCATTTCAAGTACATTTTAATATTCATTCACTATAAAATCTTTATTCTTAATTTCAACATCCTATCTCAGCAACATTGTTAGTGCCATAACTTTATTGCAAAAATGTAATATTGATGACCATGGTATTCTTTTGACACCAACATCCTTATTTTCAGATTTTTAATAAAACAAATGAGCACCAGAAGTTAATGTGCCAGAGAGCAGAATTTCATAGCTGACAGCAAAACCACAGGTAGAAGAACATGTGAATTACTAGGACCTCTAAAACTTGACAGCTCTCTACAGTTTTCAGTTATGACCAAAAGGCAAAACACAAATCATGATACTACAGAAACATTAACATTATTAAAATATCGAAGACAAACTTTACACACCGCTTAGATGTTGGCTGAGTATTTCCAAGGGGGGGGAAATAATTATCTCTAGACACTGGTCTAGAAGGCTAAAAATCAGATCCCAAGGATACAGGAATTCAAGGCCTTTCCAATGATTTTTGGCCTTCTCAACTGCAGTCTATACTTAATTACACTCAATTGTGCAAAGTAGAACAAATTTTGCTTTGAGCAGAATGAAAGTTGTTGATTCTTCATATAGTTTGCCTTCTGGATATAACAAGACTGATGCAAATCATTACTAGAGGCAGAGACAGAATACACCTGATAGACATATTCACTCAAATGAATGCCAATTGGCAACCAAACATGCCTTGATGCATGAAGTTTTCTTGCTTTCCAAATGTGCAATACTACTGCTAGCACTTCATATTGACTAAAAGAAAAGCATTATATAGTTTGTGCAACATACACATTATTTGGGCCTTTTGCATCTGAACAAGGAACTTT
>NC_051408.1:16059885-16060608 GCF_015228065.2 Penaeus monodon
TGTAATTCTCTAGTTCAGAAAATGGTATAACATAAAACATGTAATTCAGATGTCTTCCATTGAAAAACCTCTCATTCTCATTCACACCTCTGCATGTGTCACAATGAAATTTTGAGGGACTGGCCAGCAATAATAGGCTCGTACAAACAGTACCTGCTGTGGACAATATAAGTAATGTGTATTATCTAGCAGAAACTAGGTGATGTAAAAGTACTATCATTGTCTTTCATCCCCATAACAAAGGGAATAGAAATCTCAATATAATATCTATCACAGAATGTAAACCAGTGATCATATGAATATACATTTGGAAGTAAATCCTGAAAAATAAAAATAAGGATGGCCCAAATTGATTAAAGTTAATACATATGTATAATAGCTTCTGGAGTATTCCTTAATTACAGTACATATTTCTATTCATGCCATCTGTTAATTAGGTTAGATGTTAACCCTGGAGACATGCACACACAATGATACTAATACTCTCTTACAATTCCTTTAGAATGAAATATAATTTTCCAAAGAAAAGAAAAGATGCAAGAACATTAATTACTCAAAAATATCTTCCTAAAGACTAGAGGAGGATAAAATTACACATATATACCTATCTGCACAAATAACATGAAGTCCTGTGAAAGCTCTTTCAGGTCATCAATTACTGATAAGTTTCTAGAGTATGACATAAAAGCATTAACTGGCTTTCTTAATATTACATATAGCATT
>NC_051408.1:16061325-16061409 GCF_015228065.2 Penaeus monodon
CCTAGTGTTTTTGTAATGAGGGGGGGGTTAAAGGGTCTAATTGAGTTAGCTAGCCTATGTCATATGTACAAGAGCGAAGAAACT
>NC_051408.1:16061503-16061590 GCF_015228065.2 Penaeus monodon
CACATACACCTGTATGGACTTTTGCTTGTTGCAATCTTGCATATGGTATTTGATAATGACATTGCACATAGATATGATTTCGTGAAT
>NC_051408.1:16061669-16061952 GCF_015228065.2 Penaeus monodon
CTCCAAAAATGTGTTTTGTGTACATTTATAAATGAAATATGCTTTCCATTAAGACTTTCTGGTAATATACTGTAGTTTAAGTAGGCGTCTATATGTGTATTGAGTACGAAGCACTAATGTTAAAAAATAAAAGTATAACTAATGATAATAATATTTCAGTTTGGAATAGCTCTAGCGGTCAGTTCCGTCTGACTCAAAATTTGTTGTTTCCATTGTAACAAGCACTTGGTTGGAAATTTGAATTTCAGAAAAATAGGTAAAATATTGGTTATTTCACGTTGAA
>NC_051408.1:16062012-16062487 GCF_015228065.2 Penaeus monodon
TCTTATCCATTTGCTATGTAAGTAGTTCACACAGCTAACGCACCTTTTATCATGTCTTTCCGGTAAAAAATCCACCCTAGGACGCCACCATTGACTGTAGGCACCATAAATACAGAATATACCAACTCCACCCAGGCGCTTGATCATTTTGTTCACTTATTTGCAAAGATAATGCGCTCAAATGACTGAATGCCAACATTATAAAGGTTTTCCATGCCCAACGGCCATTTTTTACAAATATCAATAAAGAAAACAATTCAATCTAGGGCGACAATTTTTTTTCTTAACATAAAAAAATAGGTTTATTCCTATCAAATGAGGATGATTAAACAGTTAATGTTATGTGTGTGTGTTTACATACATATCAACTTTCTTGAAAATTAGAACCACCCAAGTGACGGAAAAATTCAATGCCATGGAAATTCTCACCGTAAAATAATTTTACACATGCACCATAATTCTCAAATTTGAACTG
>NC_051408.1:16062810-16063051 GCF_015228065.2 Penaeus monodon
GTTGTATTCAAGTTACAATCATGATCACATAACAATTTTGCAATGATATTGGAATCTACTTTCTCCATTTCTTAACAATAAAAAATTATTAGTAATTTCTGGTTTAGATTAGCTGTTTTTATGATTTAATTCATTTATCAAACTTTCAGACCGGAATCTATTTTCATAAAAAAAAAAAAAGTATAGTTCCTATTGAAAACAATAACTCTGATAACTTGGTATTTTCATCATCTGAAAGTAT
>NC_051408.1:16063212-16063310 GCF_015228065.2 Penaeus monodon
TTGTTTCATAAGCCTTCACATCTTATGCTTCCTTCCGCTAGTGGTTCGGAGTGCCCAGACCGTACCTTGACTCAATTTTTTTATTTCAATAAAAAAAA
>NC_051408.1:16063330-16063689 GCF_015228065.2 Penaeus monodon
GCATGCTAAAAAAATTTTTAAATATAGTTCACCATGGCATAAAAAGCAGTAATTAAAAAATTCCTTCCCATAGAGTTGATCAAAGTGAAGAAATTTTTTTAGCTAGTTCAGGGATAAATTCGACCAATGGGCTGGTCCAGTGCAATGTCCAAAAGAAGTTGATTTTTAAAAACTTTTTAGAGGTGCCCCCCCCCCCCAAAAAAAAAAAATGGGGTGATGCCTCATTTAAATTATGAGACAAATCACAATTTTACAATCTATAACATGCAAAAGAAATCAATTATATTTTATGAGTGGAGAAACGTAGGCTTTTCTCAGGACGGTCCCCGTAAGTACATTTTAAACTGGAGATGGCATCA
>NC_051408.1:16063984-16064513 GCF_015228065.2 Penaeus monodon
CCATCACAAAACAATACTACATTGAATATTACATTTATCCAGCAGCAATGGGCAAAGTTCACGTTTTATTTTTGTACTTCAAAATATTGAAACTATTATCCCTTGGTGACAGTGGTGTGCTATCTTGTCAAGGTGAACAATCCAAGACATGTGACACTTAATCACACCATTAATCTGTCCCAATTGCTGAGATGAGGTCTAATGCACCCTACTTTGTATTGGCAAGCTCTGTGCTGCACACATGTCACTTTATTCAAATTTTTACCCATTGTTATTGAGTTCAGCTCAAACCTAATAAACTAGAATTGTCTGTTATCCCTGGCAAAAAAATCACTGACAATGGGTAATCGCCAATCATAATCCCACATCCTGGTGGCTGGAAAGATGCCTCAGGAGCTCATTCATAAACTGGACAGTCTCCTAGGCATGGAATAACACATGCTAGCTCATACAAGCCTTGCCAATCTTAAGCTAACATTTAGCCTGTCATGAATCAGTTCAGAGAAAGAGAGGCTTCTGATTAACCTCT
>NC_051408.1:16065251-16065878 GCF_015228065.2 Penaeus monodon
TAAAGTAATAAATAATAGTTCCTCAGAAAGATGGTTAAGGTTGTTAAAAGGCATGAAAACTGAACATAACATTTTACTCTACATTTTATCCCCCTCCCCCTTTTTTTTAAGATCAGTAACATAACATTTCAAATTCATGAGGATGCTATTCTTACTTAGCTTACTGCTCTTCTTCATGGAGTATATCTAATTTCTGGGTAGATACTTTCATTGGTTAGTATGCATAATCAATTTATCTAAACTACTGTGTCTAGTCTGCCTTTAGTAATTAAAATATTGCACTATAAGGAATTTTGAGTAAAGACTGATGCAGAATGTGTCATAACAAATAATTGAAATCTATTTTCCCAGTGTCTGTTTCTTTTATCCTTCTAATGAGTTTCCTTCAACAACACCCGCTATAACATCTCCATATCTCCACTCTCCTTATAGAGTGTTTCCTTCTTCTGCTTTTTTGTGAATGGGATATAGTGAGCATGAAATAGTACTTCTGATATGGTTTGGTATCTATTATCCAGCAAATGCCTCGATCCTTTCCTCTCTCCCCTTCCTACTCATCAAATTGTACTAACATGTCATAGAGTGCGTGCACTTTATGTTCTTTTTAATATGATCACATATAAATAC
>NC_051408.1:16066082-16066323 GCF_015228065.2 Penaeus monodon
TCTTTTAAGAATACTTTTACAATTACATGTTATATTGCTTTTTATTTCATTTTTACTTATATATGAAGGATAGCTGTGAAAATTATTTTCAGCTTTGACACCCCTTATTTGATTTCAAGCAATTTAAAGCAAGTTCTTGAAATATCAGATGATAAAATCTGCCACCATTTGGGGGGGGGGGCAGAAAACTTGTAGTATTTACTCATCCAAGAGGTTTAACATCCCACGCGCACTATCAGTG
>NC_051408.1:16066591-16066722 GCF_015228065.2 Penaeus monodon
GAAGGTATGCTACACGTCATCTACAAAATTGAATGTGGTTTTATTGAGGGATAATTTTTTTGTCTAAAAATCACTTATTTTCACAAATCTTATTTTCATGATATAAGAAATTGTATGCAGTGATATAAAAG
>NC_051408.1:16066789-16066904 GCF_015228065.2 Penaeus monodon
CTAGTAGTTGACACAAGGAGACTGATCTCATACATAAGAGTAAGGTTACCAACACGTTCACATCAGCAGCAAGAGCATGCTATGTTTTGGTGTATGACATCTGCCATGCATGACA
>NC_051408.1:16066993-16068494 GCF_015228065.2 Penaeus monodon
CCCAGATCATGTAATGTGGGCATGAGGGTCCCCTATAAAGAACAACATAAAATGTAATGCACAGATCCTCAATACATGACGTGAATGACCTGTCAGCCGTGACATAAATAACACTTCACCTGCAGCCAAGACCAAGTCAGCCACAGTGTGAACTTGATATCATCCAGAGGCTAAAAGTCCTTATCAACAGGCCCATATGAGTTAACTATAATAGCTTACATTTGAAGTGCAGCGGGAAGAGTGGTGGCCAGTAGACAAGAGGGACATAGAATAGTGAGGGAAGGTAATGTTAGTCAAAGCTGCATATAGAAGACTTTCCCTTATATCTGGAGTGGCAGACAGTCAACAGTACTAAATTATTATTTGTATTATTCATACTAGAAATGGAAAATGTTTTTCTTGTGTCAGATAAACAGATTGCCAAGACATATATGATAAAATGGTGTTCAAGGTATCATGAAAAAACAGAAAATGCCAGCACACTTCTGGTTTAGAAGTATTTTGATTAGGCCATTATTAATTTTGTCATTAAACAATCTGATATGAGACCTAATAAATAATGCTTTATGGAGGATATGATTTTGAGTTCTTACTCATGAAAATTAAGAACAACTGTCCTATACAGGCAAAATAAATGGTAAAACAAGGGGGGGGGGGGGATCAAAATCACACTAGTAGACAAATGAAAAAGAAATGATTCTATTATTTTAAATTTCTGATCAACTCATGACACTTGAATAAATTCCTAAGAACAGGAAAAAAGATACAAAATAATCTATGAATTATGAACACTTATGGCATATGTCACATTTATGTAACTCTAATGATCGCAAAAAATAACTGAAAAAAAAAAAAACACTGTATCATGATTTGCCTTCAAATCCAGGCACAGAAACTTCCATTAAATCTGGATTTTACAATGGAAACTGCATAAGTGAAAATCAATAATAGTAAAATATATAACTCATTTGTAGTCTCATTATCTGATAACTGGCAAATCAAGACTGCATACTTATTGCTTGAAAAAAAATCTTTATTTTTATTTTTTTCTAAAAATATATTGTTGATATAATCTGACTTCTGAAAGAGCTTTCACATCAGGACTTTTATCTTAGAAAATTAAATGTTTGTACTTACGTTGAGACACAGTCAGATGGATTTGAACTAACGGACGGAGGGCCACCCATGCCACCATACATAGTTTGTGGTGTGTTGGGATATGAATCCATGGGATCACCTGACCATCTGAAAAATCAAATACTAATGAACTAGTACTTGTATGCCTGCACAACCTTCAGTTGATTAACCTGCTGCAAATATGTGATTACACAGAAATAAGCATTATATTAAGTCACAAATACAGAGGATGAAGACAAATAAAAAAATACATAAGCCCTAAGTCAATGCACAAACATAACCTATAGAAAGTTTTGACAAATGAACCTAAAGTACAAATCTTTATGATAAATCTTTCTGTCCTAGGATGTATAATATATGGGGA
>NC_051408.1:16068600-16069088 GCF_015228065.2 Penaeus monodon
TGCTACTTCAAGGTTTTTATAGTCTCAAATAAATTAACATCATCAAAAAGTTGATTACATAATTGAAAGCTCATAAAATTACTCTTCTATCACTACAGAGTATACATAACACTTGTCTCAGGAAACTTTGATCTAGAAGAATTTGAATATTTCTGTTCTCTTCTTCATATCTATAAGCCTAAATATCTTCAAATATTAGTATATCAGTATATATCCCCCTCCCCCCTTTTCTTTTTTGAGGGGAGGTACAATTCAGAGCAATTATTTCTAATCTAGTGACATGTTAATACTGAATAAAGAACAAGAAAAATTGGTGCATGTGTTTGTGCATGTGGGGGGGTCACCATATAGCAAGACCTGGATATAAAAAAATTAACTTTTAACATATATGAAATTGCTAAATACCATATCTTTTGTCAAAACATTTTTATCTAAAAACTTCATTTGGTCTCTATTTATCACGAGTCACAAATGATCCACAAGATTTT
>NC_051408.1:16069370-16072002 GCF_015228065.2 Penaeus monodon
TGAAGAGTACATACATTATGTACAAAGGGTTAATGATAACTTTACTGTTTGCTGGCTTGGCAAGACTAAAATAACTTGAGAGTAAGAATAAAGACACTAAAGCAAAAAGGATATGAAAACTTCTCAGTAACAAAGATCAATTACTCTGAACATTGTTTCTATCAGTCTTTTTTTATTCCAACTTGTAAACAATGAGATCCAAAAAGGAGAGATCCTGATTCATAAAGAAACCGAAGGGTCTTGTCATTCCAATATCTCTAATGGATGAGACAGAATTCAAAATGCTTAACTAGAAAGATTCCTGGCCCATCAATCTTTCCATGCCAGTGTACCAAGTTAACCCAAACACAGAATTAATTACCTCACTCTCTCTACTATTGGCTGCAGAATAAATTATTTTTTAAGTAACGAGGCTAAAAACATACTTTAAATCTATTTTTTTAGGAACTATTTCTCCTCAACTGTATGCATCCAGGCCCAAGCAAGCACACAACATTCAGCGTGTACAACTTAAAGTAAGCTCTACCATGGATAACATGAACACATCATCCTGGTGTTTTGGGTATGATGTGATACAATGTCAACATGTGTTTTCTACCATGATTGGGTAAGGGCAGGAAATTACTTTGGACTAATCTAGATCTTGCACACAGACATTCTGTGCAGCAATTAGTAAAACACATAAAGTCTACATATCAAGCTACTACAGTTGCTGTGAAACATTACAAACAATATTTCCTAAGCTGTGAAATAATTTCCAATTAATACCTAAGCGAGAATATTAAATATGTCTGAACTATGGCCACTAACAGAGTAATGTGGGTTTCTAATCGTACAATGTAACCTATAAACTATGGAGCACATAGTGTCAAACTGATTTACATTCTCTTTGGCCTTCTATTTTACATAACTGGATATATTGTGTTTTATGTAAATTTGATCACTTACTCACACTAAAAACTAACTTTTCCAATACGAGCATGACACTAAAAATTAATTTTCCAATATGAGCATGACACTAATTGTCTTAAGAAGATAGGTTGTCAGGGATATGAAAGTAGTAGGTACCACAGTATGAAAAGGTATGATTTGTTCCATTGTAATTGGTGAATGCATCATACAGCATTCTCAAGTACCAAATACAAAGAATGTCCTGTCAGTCTGATTGTAGTTTTCAAAAAGAACTATCTAAACATGTGTGAATATATATCTTTCTTTTTTCTTTTCATTATTTTTTTCTCCTTTGCCCCCTTTATGTTCAGATTTTCAAATTATTTCCTATATGTTTACGATAGCTTTAACTCCTAAAACAAGTCAATAGAAAGTTATGGATAATGTCTCCTGAGACCTACAGATTACTAAGTGGAAATGAGACAACAAGTTTCTCTATATGTATGGCCATTTCAATCAAATTAAACAATGGTAACACAACTGCAATGGCCTCTATAACTTCAGCTTTGAACAGTACCATTTAAATAATAACAATATTTTATGGTAACTAATATATAACTGCTAACTGTATCTGATTAAAACCAAAATAAATTTGTAAAACATGACAAGACTGAACTCTCAACTATGGATTCTCAAAATACAGATCTCTGAACCTCCTTCCTTATTTCATTACAATTTTCAAAAAGAGAGAATATAAAAATGCATCAGTGATGAAGCTTATTACAAGACAAATTATCTGGAAAAAGAAAAAGTGAATTTAGAAACCAGAGACCTTTTCTCCCTAAACTTCTGAGGCTAGACAGCATCACAAGAACTGGTTCTAATAGCAGTATCTGATATTCCACAAAATAAAAATAAGGAGAACTGGATAAATACTAAATTTCAAATAAAAATAATTCATGAAGCACAAACTTTATCAATACCCAGAGTATACCTTGGATCAGTTAGAATGTATTAAAGTTCAGTTAAATTTTGTGAAGGAAAATTCCTGCGAGTAACAGAACCACTTTCAATTAGTGAAGAACCCTTACATGACCAGCTGTTGGCAGTCACCCCATATAATTTTAACACAACCTGTAATTAATCTTTACTGTAATCCTACCAAAAGGCCAATTAACATCAGCAAAATATTTACTACCTTGAGCAAAATAAAGTGTTGATTTACTTATAAATTTCTGTTACAATGGAAAACTCTAGCAATCTAAGATAACTCTAACTTCTATGTTGTCCTCAAAATGGAGATGAGAACAACCTAAATAACTTGACACTATACAAGAAGCCTGGCATAAATATAAGCCTCAATATCACTCAACTACCCAATATAATCAAACAAGCAAAAAATTTAATATCACAGGAGAAGGGAGGGGACAAGGCAAAAAGCATCAGAGCAGTTTGTTTCTTCTACTCAAGGCTTACCCTGGTACATGGGTCTTTAGTTGAGGCTTTACATAACCATTATTAGTTGTGGGCTGTTGCTCTCCAAGGGGCGTGTAGTACTTTCCAAAGGCTTGATCCTTAGGCACATTCGGATATAGGTAAAGGAGGTAATTCAAGTCAGCGATCACATCAGCTAGAGGACGGATGGCGAAGGCTTTACTGGTGAATGGCTGCAGCATGAAAACATCACGTTGACAGGCTGTAACAAAGAAGGTTCCTTATTCAGGGAGTTTTACCACACAAA
>NC_051408.1:16072055-16072158 GCF_015228065.2 Penaeus monodon
AATGAGCAATGATGATGATGAGAAATTTTAATAGGCTATACATTAAAATGCTTAAAATATCCAAAGGCAATATAAAATAATACTGTGAATTGCTCAGGCCATC
>NC_051408.1:16072625-16072697 GCF_015228065.2 Penaeus monodon
GACCATAACAAATGTAACAAAATGATGATGGTGACTAGTAACACACAAAACTACAATCTTTTATTATGGATG
>NC_051408.1:16072752-16072967 GCF_015228065.2 Penaeus monodon
GTAGATCAAAATTCCACCTAACCTTTAGTCGTATCTTCATACATCCAGGCAATTGTCACCCCTCCTAATTCAGAGTCAGAGAAACGGAGCAAGAAAGTGCCTGACTTGGAATTCTTAAGCATTTCTTCTGCCTGGCGTCGACCCACAAAACCCATGATGGAGCCATCATTCCACTGCTGGCGCAGGTGTTCTCTTGTAACCTAGTAAAATAGATT
>NC_051408.1:16073003-16074028 GCF_015228065.2 Penaeus monodon
TGCTGTTTGTGATACATTTGTACAATCATTTTAAGAAATATTAATTTTTGAAAAAGAGAGACAAGATATATATTGAAAAGAAGAAATCTCACAAAACCTCTACTGTCCTCCAAAGTTAAAGAACAGTATCTGCAAAATCATGATTTTGAAAAAAACGGCTTTCTATACTGTGTCGCCACTACCTTTTGAAAGATACTGCCTATTTGATTTGTAAAAATCTCATTAATTATGGAAAATTTTTAAAACCTGAGGTGTCCAAAGGTGGAGATAGTGAATTTAAGTCCTTTGGGTTTGGTAACTTAATTTGGACAAAAATAAAGATACTGCTCTTTAACTTTGGATGTCAGGCTATTTCTCTTATCTCTTGCTAATATTGGTTCCTTAACAGATAATTTGATAGGATGTGTTACAACCTTATCACAAATTGGGGAAAAGTGATATAACATACCTAATCTTATAATAACTTGTTTCTACATGTTTTAAGCTTGGTCATTAGCCAACTTCTCCTACAAAGCATGAAAATAGGAAACATCCCTTCCCAAAAGTATTCTGCAATGGTCCTACCTTCATCACTGCAAAGAACCACTCCCAAAATGTGAAGTTTCGCTCAGACAGGGGCTCCTTGCAGAACTGGGACCATGAGAGCATCATGTTTGTAAAATCTTGGACTTGTGGATTCCTATGAAAATGAATAAAGTAACACATATTATGATTTAAGTCAAGACCTCATTTTTTTGTAATAATAATTCTGGTAAGAACACAGTAACTAACTTTCTGACACTGACACTGACACAAATAATAATAAAACACTAGAATCAATACCTAAAGGCTTTTCCTGCCAGGAATTTCAGGTTGTCTTCTGTTAGTCCCCTTCCAGTGGCAGCTTTGAATTTGGTGTCTAACATGTCTGCAATTTGTGGCCATGGTACCTGGTCATTTCAAGTAGAAGAGCATTAATTAGTATTAGCATGTAATTCTCCTATGAGGAATCTCATATTCATCAGCACATTATGCTTTGGTTTCCT
>NC_051408.1:16074089-16074349 GCF_015228065.2 Penaeus monodon
TCTAGTTTGCTGTACATAGAGCTCAAGAGAATAGCATTTCATTCATAATGATATAAACATAGTATAGAATATAATAACCTTTTCTGGAACTGTAAATGGAATGCGGCCTTGTTCTGCAAATGCATTATCCCATGACACTGTTGCCCAAGCATGAGGCTCCTGATTGCCATGGACAATAACCACAACTGGCAAAGACAGAGTCCATACCTGACAGAGAAAAATCACATTAGCAGGATTAATCAAAATATGAAAAATCTTGG
>NC_051408.1:16074377-16074508 GCF_015228065.2 Penaeus monodon
TTTGTCCATGATACTACAGGGAAAGGCATGTATCATTCATCTTTCTTATATTAGCTACTATAGATATTTACTATTTCCCATAACCTAAAGTATATAAATATAAATCAGCATAATAAGCACTTACACACCTA
>NC_051408.1:16074883-16075198 GCF_015228065.2 Penaeus monodon
ATGTTAATACACATAACATGTCAACAAACATATATATGTATAAATATATCAATAGAAACAATACTTACTTGGAAAACAAGTTCTCCACCTCCCACACTGAACTGTGACTGAAAAAGTAGGGAGAATTTCTCATCCATTACCGACTCTGTGCCCTTTTTCTCAGCTCGCTTGATCTTCCTCAGCTGCATATTACGGAAACTAACTGAAAGCTGCCTCGAAGTCTGAAAAACAAGCAAAAAATAATATGAAGTGCCCCAAATAGTGAAATTATATAGTGACATGATAAAAGCAAAGGACTTTGCAACACACATTTTC
>NC_051408.1:16075222-16075742 GCF_015228065.2 Penaeus monodon
GTCCTACTGTAAATTATTATACTCTAGACATTTTTACAACCTAAAGTTATACCTTGAATACATTTCACTAATATCAGTGGCATAAATGCACTGAAAACATTAACAAATCCATTCAGATACTTTCAGCTTTTGCCTACCTGATTATACTCCATAGTTCCAGTGTTGTTCAGGATCTCACCAGACTGTTCCCCCTTGTTCATTTGGTCGTTCTTCAACAGAGCATTAGCCTGGGCTTCACTAATGATTGAGACTCGCACTTGGGGAGTGTCATGTTTACATTTAATTTGCCTCCCACAAGTAAACGGACAGTTGCTGTGAAGCGTGTGTTTGTTTTCATCACTTGGGGTGGCTGTTTCTCAATAATAAAAGTACTGCAAGTAAAAAGAAAAGCTATGTAAAGATGCATATTCTCTCTCTCTATATATATAAAACATACATAGGTGGCTGTTTCTCAATAATAAAAGTACTGCAAGTAAAAAAGAAAAGCTATGTAAAGATGCATATTCTCTCTCTCTCTCTC
>NC_051408.1:16075922-16077930 GCF_015228065.2 Penaeus monodon
CACGGCCAGATGATATGTACAAATTTTAATCTAAAAATATATACATTATCAAAAGTGTGTTAGTATATTAAACACTATCCTGATTACCTGGTAACAAGTGATGACAAAAGACGAGTAATGTGGGAATTTAGAGTTGGCAGCATGTCAACCCCGCCAGGAGGAGTTATGGGTATCTTAGTCTGGTGTCGTTCACATTCTTTTATCTGGTGTCGATTGAGCCATATAATTTCTGCTAGTGCTTCACACCTGCAAAAAAAGAAGGATATACAGACATACACATACTTAGAAGTGAATGGAATAAATAATGCAGATCAGTTGATGTTTTTTTAACAAAATAAAATTAAATACACTTTCCAATTAATTTTTAATCATTGCTGTTATTATTGCAACCAAGAAGGAACTTATTATCACCTATACATAATCCTGGACTATAAGAAAAGGATGAGAAAGCCAAAGAACTTACCATTCTTGTATCTGGTCTAATTTGTTTGGATTAAAAGGTTTGCCATTCCCATGCATCTGCTGGTCTCTCTTCCAATTGATTAACTCTTCATCTAGGATGCGCTGCTGAAGACTATTCAAGCGATCAATGGTACCTTTGTGCTTATCTGCCAGAGCCATGCGCAGCTGCAATAGCCCTGACACCTGTGGATAATGGAGAGGCCACATTTCAGATCCGTACTATATTGGCTATACATTATCTAAACCAGAAGGAGAATTTCTCCTGCTAGTCTTAATTTCTCTCTCTCTCAAAGGATGAGCTGCAACATGAAATATTTAATATGACTGCTTGTACATACTAATTCCTATCTATCATGAACATAGCATAAAAAAAAGTTCTTCTCAGAGGACAAACCTTCTGCGCCAACTGTTGCTCCCCTAACTCTTTCCGTCTCCGAAGGCTCTGTTCCATCTCTCGATTCTGTTGCGTTCTCTCCTGGCTTTGAATGTGGGAAAGGTGAGCTGCAACAAAAATTACCATTATAATATATTTCTTCATATTACTATCCAATATATTTTTACCACTGTGAACATTTATAATACTTAATAGCGTGTAATAAACTATAGTCATGTTAGTATATTTCTCTTGAATATAGATAAGTATTCAGTTCTAAGGTATTTGAATATAAATTGACTAAAAAATCATAACTTATAATTTGAAAGATATCTGAGAGATAAAGAAAATATTGTTGTGTTAAGCAGCATTAACATTTCCATTCAAAGCTGACTTATCATATAAAAAATGCCAATTCAAAGAATGAAAATTAACAGATTTCCAAATTTCTATACAAAATAACTGCAAGCTTTAAATCTCTTAAAATAAAGTAGTAAAAGCTATTACTATATGCAACAGTTCTTATAAATACTTTTAAGGTACCACTGAAAAGATGCTGATCAAAATATAGTGCTTCAACACTGACCATTAATTTTTGCACAGTCATGGTATTGTAAGGCAAATGATTCTTGCTCTTGTTCCAAGTGTCTCAGTTCATTTGCCGTTTCCCGTGTACGTTCATGAAGTATCCTTAACTCCTGCTCAATTTCTGCACATGGTTCTATGACCATGTTTGTTGCATGTGAAACACCTCCTCCTAACATCTACAAAATGAAAAATATAAATAAAGATCAAAAGTGACCAATACCCTTGAACAAGAAAAAAAAAGGGGGACGTGGGGTACCAAACAAATCATTAGAGTTTGTTCTCAGGTCTACAAACAGAACAAACAAATCTTCAAGTATACATGCCTACATGCCTTAAATAGGAATTGGTAAAAGACAAATAAGCAGATAGAAAAACATTCTTTCTTCTATGACTTCTACCAAAATTCATGAAACTTACATTTTCATTCTGTTGAACCAGATTGTGTTCAGTGTTCAAGCACTGGCGTATGATGCCCACCAGCCCAAGGGGATTGCTGTTCAGGTACCGTGTCTGTGGAAGATTAAATGCAACTTCTAATGAGCTAAACAACTAATATATTGATTTATCAATCTATCACAGGACCCT
>NC_051408.1:16078038-16078416 GCF_015228065.2 Penaeus monodon
GGGCAATATATTCCTAAAAACAATCTTCACTTCCAATCACACCACACTTCTATCAAACAAATATATTAAAGTCCTAATCAAAATTACAAAACTAATCTATAGAATACTATCTAACTTCCGAGAATGCATTTAATTACCGTTTCAGAGAACTTGTACCCACATAGAAGCAAAGTGGCCAGTTAACAAATGAGATGATGTGACATCCTATCTTCTCACACAGGAAACACTCCTGATAAAACGCACAGATGTGCCATCTGGTGCTTTCATAACAAACCTCATATCTTCTAAAATTACTGCATCTACAAGTTCCATTCTTCAATTGCATAAGATGAAATAAATAGTTCATATTCACAAAAGGAATTAAATATGACCAAGTTC
>NC_051408.1:16079552-16079848 GCF_015228065.2 Penaeus monodon
TTGGGAGAACTTTCACAACCTAAGGCATGCAAACCAATGCCACCTTACCCTGAAGGAGGTTGCAGCTTCATCTAAACGCATACGGACAAGAAATAGGTCTTCATTGTTTGCATAACTTAGAGCTTTGTTTTCAATTTCTTGTATGAGCTGGGACACTAGGGACTGGGCATACTGACTATGGCTTGGATTATCTGGATCAATTTCATTCCTGGAAAAAAAGAAAACAAGTCTCACAACAAATTCTACAAATGATTAGTCTTTTTTTCCATAAACAGACCTATTGATTTGACACCCAT
>NC_051408.1:16080852-16080923 GCF_015228065.2 Penaeus monodon
TTTTTTTTTGCTGCTATCAGCACATAGCAAACCGTGTGACATGACATAATTAACAACCTATGTATACAAAG
>NC_051408.1:16080966-16081919 GCF_015228065.2 Penaeus monodon
TAATACAATTGTTATTTGCAAATGTTATCTACTATGATATGTGTCCTCTAGGTAGCACACACTCAGTTGCACAGGAAATAATTACAAACTATTGTCAAAAATGTACATATGGTAAAATTTCCTCTACAATTTTTGCACATGTGATGAGTTATCAGTTATGTTTTTATGTAATATTTCATCTTGTCACATTTGGTCCAAGAGTTTAGGGCATGAGCATGAAACATGGGCTCAGGAGTACACCACTCTTCACCTGCACGAAAAATTCACACATACATTATGTAAGCAAAATGTCTCAAATTGGTAAATTATCAAGTTCTAAAGCAATTTTTGTGCACATCTTAGGTTTCATTCATGTTGTCCTACTTACCATAACATCATATCATACTTTCAGTTATGGACCAAGAGTTGTATGGGTGCATGGGATTGCAGAAAAAACAGTCAATAAAGGACGTAAACACCACACTAACACAAAAGCTTTCATCGTCAGTTGTTAGCTTTACACACATCATGTCCTCCAATTTGACATCTTTGGGAAAATGACTTTCAATGGATTAATAACTATAAGTTAATTTCATTTTGTCTCTCTGAGTTTCAATTCTATGTTAATGATCCCTGCCACAATACATTAGGCCATAATATTCATATTATTATTATGATTTCATTTTTCTGATCTCATTAGATTAGTAATCATGGTGATAGGAAAACACTGCAAGATAAATACAGTAAGGACTCACACAACAAAAAGGTTTTCTATGCGCCCTTTGCTTTGCCTTAACACCAATGTCTCAATGTTGAAACTCTTGGAATAACATAATAGGACTTAAATGTATTTATTTAACATATTTTTTTTTTAGAATGCACTTTCATTCTATCTATTGAGATTTTGTACAGACAGAAATAAACCACAAGCAAGCCTAAACTGTTGTGTCATGCTGATGGGCAAATTTTCCTGA
>NC_051408.1:16081992-16083624 GCF_015228065.2 Penaeus monodon
GAGTGGGGTATTTGCCAACGTAAAACAAGTTGTTTTGGTTTTTTAACTTATACGTCATTCCGACTCCCAGATTCATAATATTTATTACTCTAAAATGACTTAAAGTATTTTCTTAGTATCAATAATTTTTTTTAATTCCAGGGGGAATATTAAAACTTTAACATACATTACTGAATTTGAGATTTCCTTACTAGCAATGGCAGAAATCAAACCACAGGAAGCCAACTGTATGTCGCGTTAGTTTTACGCTGATTTGAGAAAAATCAAAAAATGCCCGTAAAATTTGTTTATTACTAGGTTAATTTATGATTATTTTAGTTTTGTAATTTACATAATGATTAATTATATACTCCAATATTGGCAAATTTGCAAAAAATAGGTAATCAAATATTCTGCGCAGCATAATTATTACATTTATGCTCTACAAACTGTAATCAATTCCGAGCTATACTGTCATAAAAATTTAAATCCAAGATTGCATACAAGGGTTTAAATTACCATCTTGAATATACCAAGGAAGGGCACATTCTCTGAAGGTATACAAATATTTTCTAAGGTCTAATCCCCCTTAATTATCAGCAGTGAATGTTATACAGAAAAACTGATATTGAAAAATCAAAATGATAAATCACAATGATTTGTGATTTTTACATAAAAGTGTAACAATGAAAAAGCAGTCTAGAAGGTTTTAACAGCTACAGGGCTAAAAGTTTTACCTAATTTTGGAAAATCGCAAACAAAGTGGTACAGTAATATATGCACATATATTCATATTTGAATGCTATAATCTGGAAAATTATATAACTACTATTGAAAATTAATTCTGAGTACCAAGGGCCGGTATAGAAATTGGGTCAAAACTCTGTAATGTCTGGATGTTCATACATGGGTGGGCATCCATTACACTGTCTAGCCCTAGCTCTAAATTATGAATCTATGAAGCTTTTTATGATGCGCCCACTAAATGTACCTTCCAAAGAAGGTAATGGAGGGTTAAAATAACAAAAATTCAACTTCTTGATATATTTTGCAATTGTGAATATCAAAGTGAGTTTATCATTGACCATTGTAAAATTCCGTGAGAGCACTTTAGGACGGATAAAGTACTCAAGGTCTTTGTTTGCACATAACCTCCAGCTCTAAGTCCCAGTTGGATACAGTAATTATGTGTATTTTCATATCTGAATATCTGAAATTGAAATTTAAAAATGGATCTGAATCCTGGTTTAACCAATGCCGGGATAAAAATCTTGTGCTACTCTGTAATGTTGCAAGTCACATGGGGTGAGTTGACTGACGGAATTAGCCATGATCAAATTTGCACACCAGCATTTGTTAATGGCTGCAGACCTCCAAAAAAATGGTAGGTAAAAAAGGTACAAAAAATATTCTTCTATTCATCCTCAGGAGCCAAGCCAAAATTCACGACAGCACTTACTGTCGAGGTTCCCCAACTCTATGTGAACTCCATCCAAGCTATGGGGCAGATTAATAGGTAACCTCATTAATTCTGATTGTCTTTCCAGTGTTGGCACATACCAAAACATAAAAATTATTCTTAGAAAAATGTCACTTGAAATTGTCAATTTTATGAGAGTATCTAACAGTGCAAGGGTGGATAAAAAACTGGGT
>NC_051408.1:16083861-16083940 GCF_015228065.2 Penaeus monodon
AATATAGCATTAACTAATGGTATATTCTAAAATAACATTATTTGTTATTTTTTGTGTTTTCCTATCAATAACAT
This sequence comes from Penaeus monodon, assembly GCF_015228065.2. Taxonomy (NCBI): domain Eukaryota; kingdom Metazoa; phylum Arthropoda; class Malacostraca; order Decapoda; family Penaeidae; genus Penaeus; species Penaeus monodon. The sequence continues at coordinate 16,083,936 of NC_051408.1, forward strand.
AAAAT
>NC_051408.1:16083988-16085186 GCF_015228065.2 Penaeus monodon
TTTATTATTTTCCTATCTTTCAATTTTCTGTAATACATCCTACACCCACAAGTAATGTCCTCACTGGAGACGGCCCTCCTCACAGCTGATGGCTAGTAAACTCCACCCTCATGGACCAGTGGAAACCCTACAGGAACTCACAAATGAGCCCCTTCCTGAAGGCCTGCTGAGTTGCCTCCTTTCTAGTGCTTTCTGTACTTGTGACGAGATGTTTCCCCACCAACCCCCACACCTGTAACTCATAAAAAAAACTCACCATTGCTGCATCTTGTCTTCTATCCATCCTGCCAGGTAGTGTCGCACCTCAATCGGGAACTGTTCACCATATATACCCTGGACCCGACGGAGGTCATCTGCGGGAAGCTGCTGTGCTCTGTTCCACAACGACATTGTGCTCTGAAACATTATACTTTGTTAATTTCCAAACTTAAGTTACTGTGAATAGTCCTATACTCTGATTTCCAATTATAACAAAAAACAATTAACAGAAAACATTTGTAAAAATTCTTGCAAGTTGACTATCTTTAGCAGTCAAGAATCGCAACATCTATTGGTAAACCATTACCAGTCAGAAACCCAGAAAAAAAGGAAAGAAAGAAAGATAGAAAAAGGAAAATACATATAAAATTAACGTGATTAAATATAGAAAACACACTGGCAGAATTTCAACACAACATACACGTTTCATGTTGCCTCTAGGATCAGCTGATGTCAAGCCCATCCTCCAAAACTAGTAGAAGGTAATGGGCTAAATATGTTCTCTGTATTCAAAAATCAGAAGTGCACACCACAGACGCACTCTCAAAATATTTTTCCTCAACCTAAAGTGGCAAAACTAGAGAGAGCAAATATAAACCGTGCGCCTTGGAGGGTAATTTCTACTCCTTCTGGTACTCCACATTGAAAGAAAGACTGCATTCAGATAGCTTATCTCTGAAGCATTCTTATCACAAAGAATTTTCCTCCTTTCCGACAATGGGTCTCTCAACAACACATCTTATCTCACTGCACATAATCTCTTTCCACGTATTCTAGCCACCAGTTCTGAGATATTCTTTACAAATTCAAGGAACTGTGACTGTGCAGAAATGCTCAAAATACAAAAATCTTAATCAATTATACAGTGAGTCTAAGCTTATTTCTAATATCTTTTGTTAGTAGCATATGATATAACACATATTTGAGAAAACTCCATAGC
>NC_051408.1:16086110-16086554 GCF_015228065.2 Penaeus monodon
CAATATCATCAAGAATAAATGACAAAAGGTAAAACGGGAATATGATTAGAGAAACAAGTTTTCCTCATACAATCTTTAATAAGAGATAAGTCTCCATGATAACAGGAGTAACTGCACGACACTGCCATGAAGCTATTAAAAAAAAAAAGGTTTTCATAATTCCAGCTCCAGAATATTACTCACTTTGGATGAAGATATATCATCTTTAGCACTCAATACTTAATCTTTGCCATTATCTAAATACAAATGTGAATCTTTCCAATGGATATTTTGTCAACATTTAAAACTTCAATAAATCAACCATTATTGTAATTCAGGACATCACTACTAGATCTCTTATGAAATCAAAATATCAATGATTTTTCTTTTTAAATCTTTTATATGAACTCAATCAAACAATGCAGTAATCACACAGAAAATTGAATAAAGATTAATACATTTACG
>NC_051408.1:16086687-16087121 GCF_015228065.2 Penaeus monodon
GTTTTCCTGTAATTTGCTGATAGTTTACATATACCCTATGTTAAAACATACACCAATGAAGAGACCAAAAAGAATTTAAGACAGGAACTATTTCCATTTAATCTTAATAAAATTAGTAGACTATGTACCTTTATATTTTTTATCCCCACTCAACATGAAAATACATAGTTATTTATCTCTTTCCATCTTCTAATACTATTTGGCAAAGAACAAAATGAACCATTATCTCCCATGTTAAAAAAAATATATATTATCCTACACTGTTAAGAGCTTAATTAACATTTCTTTTCATTGGATGCATAAGAACAGAAGAAAAATGTATTATTACAGGTTAAATCTTATTAGCATGCCAACTTCTATAGTTAAATTTTTCTACTAATCTACTTACTTTGGCTAGCAGAATACTTATACCATAGGAATGACCCTTTATCATA
>NC_051408.1:16087866-16088106 GCF_015228065.2 Penaeus monodon
CACAACCCATTTATATCTGGACAATGTATATGTCTTATTCCAAATGAAAAAATTGAAAGGAAAAAATCTATTAGCTTCTGAAAGGCCTTCCATTATTATGATAAACTGGACTCAACATTTTTTAATTGTAGTGATAAGACTTCAAGGTATAAGTATTATGAATGCACTCCTTTCCAGGGCAGCTACTTGCCATTCAATTACCACAACTGTGAAGCAAACCAAAAGTGTACAGCCGGTTGG
>NC_051408.1:16088212-16088346 GCF_015228065.2 Penaeus monodon
AAAAAAAATGTTCATGCAACCTTTTTCACTAATTTCAAATGAAGACATTTCATGTCTTCATTTTTTAATCAAATGTTGATGCTATACTAGCTATGCTGCTTACAAATTGAAATTTGCTAAAATATGAATGTTCC
>NC_051408.1:16088383-16089328 GCF_015228065.2 Penaeus monodon
GGTAAAATCATTTAAGTGTATGATTTAACTGTCTGCTGCCTATATTTCTTTAACCTTTCCTTAATATTTACAAGTTGATTATAGTTTAACCTGTTCATTTGTTATCCTTGTTCAGTCATGGAGCATTTGTGTATCATATATGATTATATTTCATGTAGTTCTTATAAAACCTTTGTTGATAGGCATGCTATGTGCACACCCATTAGTTAGCTGCAACCCTAATTTAGTATAATTGGTCATCAAAGTGTAAATGTTATGGTAAAAGGGAGGGATATATGCCTGACAAAAATACTACATGCTACGGCATGGCAATATTATCCCTTAAAAGTATTTATCATTCTCTTGGTCAAGAAAGTGTCATGTTACATTCTTCTATACTTATTTGTTTTGGTAGGGAAATACAGGTAGTAGACAATTGTATAATACTGTTACCAATACTTTTACTAATTATTTTTTTCTCTACAGTTACTTTCATTTCTGTAAATTTATTCTGAGTGAAAAGTTTACTTAGACTTTTTTATCATTGTTTGGATTCATACGGTTATACTTGATGCACATATTAAAGTTAAGTTGCCTCACCTATTCACTCTGTCCAAGCAAGTCTTGTGGAAAACATGAATACTATTACTTGCCTTCTAGAAGGGAAGACAAACTTTGACGGTTTGCCACTCCCTACTGTGTATGATGAGAGCAGCAATACCATTTAGTACATGTTACTAAACTAAGAACCAGACCTGGGTTTAGGACAGATTCAGTTTATGAAATAGAAAAAGATTGATCATAAAATGAGGGCTTTGGATACATTTTACTACAATCTATAATCCTAATCAAAATGCAATTAACATTTCCATGTATAATATCTAATGTCAAATGATTAAAATAATCTGTGGATCATATTAAAATAAAATATATCTTAACCTACTCTTGTCATGATTATGACATTAA
>NC_051408.1:16089359-16089827 GCF_015228065.2 Penaeus monodon
TAAGGGGTCTACTGTTATAAATCTGTGTTTACAAATATTATTTCAGAATAAATCAGCATCATCTTAGTTTCTCAATTTTTAAGTCAGGGGAAAGAATGTTTTGCATGTCTCAGCATGGTACAAGTAAAAGCAGAATTCAGTTTTCTAAGGTCTGCTAAATATTGTGGACATATGCTCCTCACCTTACACAGATTAGCAAAACTAAACAATTAAATAGCTTTAATTCTCTCCAGAGTGAATGGGATAATGTGTGACTGCATGTAAGTGTCCAAGGTCTGCCCCTCTGCCATCTGGTTCCATGCACACGGGACTAAGTGATGGTTTGGGTGGCAGCTGGCACTTCATTGCACTTTGTTCTCACCTTATCCTGAAGGATAAGAAATAATGATTATATGTTCTCTAAAATTCTCTGTCTAAAATTCTCTGAATAAAATATTTGCACATGCCTTTTTGTAAAAAAAAATTCAT
>NC_051408.1:16089862-16090181 GCF_015228065.2 Penaeus monodon
TATCTTTAACATGCTTAGTAAATATACCAGAGCATACCAAACAGGCTACTAGTTTTTACTTTTTGTCCACTAAAAGATGCCAAGTAAATTCAATTAATCTGCTAATAGCAGAACCAAAATAATGTGAACATTTTTTTTCTGTGTGAACCTTGTGAATGGTATACATAAGCAAGTTCAATCATGCATAAATTGTTATTTCACTAACTTAAAGCAAAATCCTTAATAATGTCCAGGTTATACATTAAATGCAACTCTAAACAACTCTGTATAACTTTTCTGATATAGACTATGGGACACACTCTGCAAACTACTACTTGAA
>NC_051408.1:16090843-16090925 GCF_015228065.2 Penaeus monodon
CTTCCTTTCCTACTGATCAAAGTTTAAGACAGTAATTCTTTGCAGTACAGATGCATGCGACAGAGACTGAATCCACAACTCT
>NC_051408.1:16091656-16091914 GCF_015228065.2 Penaeus monodon
AACCTTATGTTAGCATGGCAGGAGAGGAAGGCTCTATGCCATTTGGGTTGTGTTACGTTTTCATAAGAAAATACTTGCTACCAAGATAGCACAAAACCAAGTGAATTTAGTGATTAATAAACTTAGTAGTATTTCCCTCCAATGCGGCTAAAGAAAATACTTTGGTTTTGCATATAGAGCACATACATAGATTTTTCCTACTTCACAAGACTGAGAAAATAGGAACTCTATACTTCTAAGATTCATTAGCATTCACTT
>NC_051408.1:16092020-16092279 GCF_015228065.2 Penaeus monodon
AGAATTCTTTTGAACAAAGTGCAGACTTTAAGTAGATTCTGAAAAAAAAGTACTTTAACAGCATATATATAATATGAAAAATCTCTCCCATAAAGTAAACATACATGGAAATAATAGTTTGATGTTTTTCAAGACCCTATTTATCAATTGAATTTTCATCCTAGTGTTACAGATGCCAGTCAAAACTATTTCACACTGCTCTTGCCCTCGTAATGCTGCATTCGGAACTCCTCGTCCAACAAACTGGACACGACAAATA
>NC_051408.1:16092534-16094093 GCF_015228065.2 Penaeus monodon
TCGGTATGATAAAATACTGAATGTTTGCTTTCTAGCTGGTTGCATTAGAGGCAATGAAGGTCTCAGAGGTTATGATTGCAGCCACATTGTCCTGCCAAGTTGGACAAACAAGACAAGGAGTTCCAAATGCAGTATAAGCTTCCCTGCCGATTTTGTATAAAATAAGAAACCAACTCAAGCAAGGGGGGTACGAAGATCACTTTACACCAACACCTTCAAATGTGTTATCTACACTGGCAAATGGTTTCTATATTTGCAATATTAAGGGATATATAACATATGAAAGGTATCATAGAATTCATCAAACTATCAACTCCATATATTGTTGACCTCACTGATGATCTGTGGTAAACAGCATAAAACTACCACAAAATATTACCGAACGTTGTACAGTCACACCACCAGCTTTAAAAACCCCTTCGATATCCTCAATGTATTAAAATCTTCCTGAGAAGCAGAAGCCACAGGAAGCATGAGTAGACACTGTCCATTCACGATACTTCACTTCATGCATTACACACAACACCTGACCAACGTACACTCACTTCACTCATATTTTACCGACGTGAAGGGCTCCTATACGCACTTGGCCAGCAATCAGCGTAAGTGAGAGTCAATCAACGCACTCGCCTTGCCATGACGCCACAGGATTGCAACAAAGTTCACAGGGTCGCGCCTTCACTCAAAGCAATAGTGCTTTCGTCCGAGTTTCTTACTTTTTACGGCAAAGTCACTTGCCAGGAACGTTAGCACTGAAGTGAGTTAAGCTCTGAGCGCGTGTCGTTGCCTGGCTGTAGATGTCACGAGCCACAGAGCAGGCAGAATCGGGTAGAGAAGCACAAACTAACACTTATTACCGCCCAGTCCCTCGGCCGAGCACTGCCGCCTCCTTCTTCGCCTCAACGCCGCCTCGCAAGCTCTTCTCTGCGTCAATACACTCACCTGAACTGATCTCAAGGTGAAGCTCGGAGTTCTGGATGCTGTCACAGCAATATCTCAGAGACAATTATTGTTTCCCGGTAGAAAAGTCTCTCACAGATCGATTCATCAAAACACACACAAGTTTCGTGGAAATTTTACCTTATATGGCAGGCTCTTGGTCACGTGACTGCGAAGGTGCCAACTCTTGTGCGCAAACGTTTACAATCTTCGTATTTACAAAATGTCGACGGTATTTCAGTAAATCACCAAAGAATTTAATTTACCAACATCAAAATATGAATAATTTCACGCTTATTACGATCCAGATATTACACCCCGAAACCTTCCGAAGATCACTTGGCACCAACGCACTGTTGCTGTCGCTGTTGGGCGCATGTCTTCAGAGCACCTTATAGTATCGAGGATTTCCTAGTATTCTACTCCCTTTCGGCGTTTCCCTAATTATTGCGTCAACCTGAGAGATGTTGACTTGTATCTGCCATGCTGCGAGAGATGCGCCTGTCCAGGAGCTTTTGTCTTCTGTAGAAACTGCCTTTTTTTCCCCTTTCTATGCAGATTTGCGTAAGAGAAAGCTTTCAGTGTCTTCGCTGTTGGCACAAAAACTAAAAACTTAAAAA
>NC_051408.1:16096491-16097759 GCF_015228065.2 Penaeus monodon
CCATAATGAGAGGCCGTGTATACAAACATAAGCACATGTAATACAAGGTAAATGACAATAGTTGTTAGTAATTGAGTGTCATATAATAATATATTACCATTACATAATTTGTCAACCCAAGTACCAACTTTAAATGGCTATAATTTACAACAAGTCAAACAATGAGCAAATATAATCAAATTCATGTTCTCTCACTTGTTTCTTAATCAGTTACGAGGGTCTACTTCCATAACGTGAGTATGTTATGATCATATCTGCAACAAGGACTTGTCTTGACATACTGATAGACCTACTTGATAGTTTGGGAGAGCACTGTCAGACCTCTTTCCTAGTCAATATCAACATCTCAACTGCAATATGTTCACTATTGCCAACAGTTGTCAGTGCTTGAGTCAGTATCAACAACGCTGCTGGCGTGTTCCCTGGATTCTGTCTTTGCAATTGTATATCGTGTAATCACCTTTCGTTATTGCATGGCATGGAAGGCGTTGGGTAATAAATTATGTATGGAATGTAAATTTGGAGTAGATAGCAGTTTAGAGGGAGAACGAAGGGAAATTAAATATGGCACCCCTGTTATGTTCCTGGAATCGCGCTCCCTTCAGGGAAACGCGAGGTAGTGCTACACGTCGCTAACGCTGTAATTCAAAATATGGTATTTAGCTTTTACTCGTTTTACAGTCCAACGACAATTTGCACCAATGGTCCACTAAAACTCTTCAAGTTAATTAAAAGGCACGTTAACATGCGGGTTATGGATATTTTTATTACGTAGTGGTACCCCCAACGGCAAGTCGCGTGTTCAGAGAATCCGTGACGGCGCTGCCAGAGGTTGCAGGCATGAAAGAAACGGGAAAGCTCCCCTCGCTAGCTGCTGTCACTAGCAAAAGTCGTTATAAACCATGACCTCGGTATTATGTATGTGGCAAATTGTTGTTGTTGGTACGTTTTTTCTTCTCTAGCATAGGTTGATGTCCCCAATAGAACACATGTGATTGGACAAAAGGATAAAGGCGATACCGATAGATAGGTAATGGGTAGAGTAATAGACTGGCAGGTATTCTGATGTGATTACATTTATTGTCCTTTGAACTTTTGATTGGATTTTAGTGAATTATCCCAGTATAAGGAACAACACCCTTGAAATAACGAGAGACTCATGTCATAAACACGATAACCATCAATTTCCGCTAACACATGCCAAGGAAACAAAATTAAGATCGTTGACTGCTTTTCGCTTTCACTGTGAAAATGATAGATGTAAGACT
>NC_051408.1:16097908-16098394 GCF_015228065.2 Penaeus monodon
CATCGGATTGTGTTCTGCAAGGGATATAAAACTTAGGTTGTGTGTTCAGATGATTGTAGAACTTAGGTTTTGTACTGAAAAGTGTGTTGGTAGGCAGGCCTGATCTATCTTTACGTATCTCTGAAGGGTTGAAATTTCTAAACCGGAGGTTAGAGCTCGGTCTTTGTGCAAGAGATTAAATTAAATAAGAAGAGGGTAAAATATGACCGTTTGTTGAGGGGAGAAGAGACTCTGCATGCGTAGTGAGAATGTTAAAAAAATTTTGATGTAGAATTAGGATAACATTTTAAGGTAAAATTGTAGACAGCACAAAAAGTGTAAGTTGCTAAACAGTAATGTATAATTCTGCTGGTATAGAAAGAAATTTACTTAGTAGTGGAAACAAAGATGAAACGGGTAGAAGACTTGAGAAGAACAGACTGTGATAACGCACCGAAGCCTACGTCCCACGGGAGGTTCGCTGTCTTGCTATTTCGAACAATGTGC
>NC_051408.1:16100403-16100709 GCF_015228065.2 Penaeus monodon
CGTTCATCAAATTTACATGTATGGAGATCGGTATAACACATTGATTTTTTTCGTGAATTTATTTCATTCTAGAACATATAACTGTATCTCGCATTACAAATGATATGTACGCTCCTTGTTTGTTAACATCAGTCCAAAGTTTTAATGACACCGAAACTAGTGCCATTTGCATCATTTGCATTTGTTCGTTGTTTTGAAAGTACTTTGAAATCAAAACATTAACCTAGATTCTCCTCTGTCTCCGCCTTCGGTTCCTCGTTTCGTTAATCAGTTTGTTTAGTTTTTCCTTTCTGAGTCGGTTTGCCA
>NC_051408.1:16100923-16101050 GCF_015228065.2 Penaeus monodon
GTCCCACAGATCAGTTCGTCTCTCCTCCCCTCCCCATTTCCTGTCTTCCCCACTGCCTTCCTCCCCCTGCCCCGATCGTATCTCACAGTCTCCCAGCGAACCCGGCGCCCGATGTTATTTTGCGTCC
>NC_051408.1:16101088-16101261 GCF_015228065.2 Penaeus monodon
GAGCGTTGTCGTCTTCGGAGCGTGTCTTGGAGCCCTCCTGGCCGGGGGGATAAGGGAGGATAGGGGGAGGGGAAGAAGAGGAGGGGGTTTCGCTGGCTTCCAAGAAGTGGTCCTCGCACCTGAAAATCGCCTTTATTCGCGCCCCTACATGACTCTGCGGGACTTCACGACTC
>NC_051408.1:16101505-16101681 GCF_015228065.2 Penaeus monodon
GTATTGATTGTTCTATATAATCTATCACGTATTTTGTAAAGTACGTATACACAATGCGATCCTCACGTTGTTCCAAGTGGGTTGATCTTGACATATTTGTGTAATTCTCTCGGCTTTTATTTCATGCATTTTGATTCACTGTTTCATCTATATACTGACGTAGAAATGCAAACGCA
>NC_051408.1:16102532-16102711 GCF_015228065.2 Penaeus monodon
CTGTATTTGTATCCATTGAGGAACTGCTTAATGACGTGTTATGTATTCATTTGAGTAAAAATCCATAAAAAACCCAAGTCTTCGTTTGTATTATTTTAAAATTACAAGAACAATATTCATTTTGAGATATCAGGTTGCAGAAAAGTCGCATACAACTGGCCTCACTCTCGGCAACAGCA
>NC_051408.1:16102733-16103839 GCF_015228065.2 Penaeus monodon
AGCAATTTCAGGTGACCAAGCTGGTATCTTTTTGTGTGTGTGTGGGGGGGGGGAGAAAGACCAGTTCCAGGAAAAATAGTAATTTAAGTATTGATAAAGCCATCAATCATCAGGTCACCCATTTGTTACTATTACGTCGCACGAAATTCAATATATACGCCAAACACGCCACAACTCCGTTTTCTAATGAGCTCCGTTTTCTTTCTGGACATGTTGAAGGCCTTCATAGTGTAGATAGCATACTTTAATGCTTTATCAACGTTTGTTATTTAATTCTAAGTATTCTGTTAACCTCTTTTTCCAAATTTATATGAGAAAACGGCTGAAACTGTAGTGAAGAAAAATTTTGCTTTTAACGTGTCTATTTCTTTAAAAATGTAGTTCACATTAAACTACATTTTTAATTTTTGAACATATTTGTCATTTTAAAGCCGTTTATCTTGTTCATGAATCTTTATAATTTCATATACCTGCATATACGCTGTGCATTTATTAATCTCTTAAAGGTTGAGCATAACTTTCCTGTGGTGTTGAAATCCTTTAGAATATATCAGTCCCACCTTCAGCAAAACTAATATAAAACTGATAGGTATCTACTGCATATGGGTATCAGACTGAAATCGCCTTTAACAGTCGAGAAAACAGAAATTCAATATGAACAGATCCTTCTTAAATCCTTTCAGAAGGAAGCCAACCAATGAATACCTCATTCGCCAATTCTTTCACTGGTGTTCAACGAGCTTTGTTTTTACCCGCGGTTACTTTCACAGGAGTTCCTTAGTAGTGAGGATGACCCGCCAACGCCTGTATTTCCTTCACCACGCACCAGCAAATTCATAACATGGGCAATTTTCCTCAAATGCTGTACTCGTTCCTTCAAGAATGTTTGGTTCTTTGGTGTGAAGAGGGAGAAAATTATTCGAGGTTGTCCAAGTTCACGCCTGCGCTTAAATTGTATTAGGGAATAATTTATGCAGCACGGTTTTCATTGCCTGTGTGTAAAAAAAAAGATTAATAATGTTGGAATACAGAATAATTTCATTTTATATGATATTAGCCCTCAGCTAATTTTGTTTTATATATTAATTTCTGGCATCGAGGTATGT
>NC_051408.1:16103890-16104029 GCF_015228065.2 Penaeus monodon
CTGCCTATATATCAACCCTATAGTGAGATTTTATTAAAAATGAATTTCTGAGTGTCGAAATACAAAATATTTCTAAAACATTTTAGATCCTTATTGGTGATGCATTAAAAATGAACTTCTAGAGTAGAGATGAAGTGCA
>NC_051408.1:16104240-16104489 GCF_015228065.2 Penaeus monodon
CCCATCCATGTACGTCTGCGTACATCCTTATCTTTCATCCTTGCATACACGGCCAGCGAAAGACGAAAGAGAAGCAACAATAACGCGAAGAAAATGAAAGAATATCCCACACGCGATAAAGAGAGAGTTACCCTTCGAACGTAACAAAGGAAAATGATCATTCGCGCGGACTTCCCAGAAATCTCGAAATAAAGCGGCCGTATTTCTAAGCCTTCCATCACTCTCTTCATGAAATATTCGGCGGCTTGT
>NC_051408.1:16104552-16104889 GCF_015228065.2 Penaeus monodon
ATGAAGTGGGGGGTGATAAGGGATATGGTTGATAGGGGGCGTAGGAGAAGGGGGATGGTGTTTTGGAAAAGGGTTTGGTAGGGAAATGGGGAAGAGAGTGGTTGGGGAGGTGAGTAAGGGAGGTGGGGATGGAGGTAGGGAAAAGGGCGTGGGGGTATGTTGGGCGTAGTGGGGTGGTATAGGAGGTGGGGGTGATCAGGGAGGTTTCTAATACCTCACACCTCCAAATGAAAAATTTAGCTTAATGTCTCCTCTTCCTTGTATTTCAATTCGAAATTTATGGAACTTTTTTTTTGCGTGTGTAATCTGCGTCTCTCTCTCTATATATATATATCTT
>NC_051408.1:16105152-16105269 GCF_015228065.2 Penaeus monodon
TTCTTTTCTATGAGGAAACCCAGAATCTAGGCTATCAGAGAAGAAAATGGATACTGATAATACGAAAGTATAATGTTATGAATAATCACAGGAAGCTACACATATATAAGATATATA
>NC_051408.1:16105823-16105936 GCF_015228065.2 Penaeus monodon
CTCCGCATGCATGGAGGAGTATTTTCTACAAGATGATGATTGCCTGGGTTCGACACAAAGAGAGTTGGCTGACTTACCGTAGGCGGGGCGGTATGCACGCGTGGGTATGTGTT
>NC_051408.1:16106869-16107138 GCF_015228065.2 Penaeus monodon
AGTCCGCAAATATACTTACAACCGCAAATTTTCTCAAATGTTCACAGCGACTCATTTGTTCTTTAAACAAACGTACAAAATAAGCATAAAACACTAACCCAGAGACTAAGCGCCGCTAACAAATAAGTACATGTACGTTTGCGCAACATATCATTCTTATGCAAGTTCGAGTTCTTAGTATTTAGGAAATATCATAATTCGTCGGTGTTGCCTTTATTTGATTTACGTGGTTACAACTCTGTATTAAACATCGATTTGTCGCGACGAAT
>NC_051408.1:16107263-16107374 GCF_015228065.2 Penaeus monodon
GCCGATATGTTGAGTGAGTCAAACAGGCGTTGTTGACGTAGTACGAGTAGTTGTCCGTGATGTGGCCTACGGTGGTCTGACAGTAGCGAGGTCTGAATCCTTCAGAGGAAG
>NC_051408.1:16111913-16112218 GCF_015228065.2 Penaeus monodon
CCGTAATCATCTTAAAAACTAGTATGATATGAACCTGAAAGTACTTGCAGTAGACACTCCTCTGCCTGAGATTGTCAACAGCAAGCACCTTTTCAGCGACCGCACAAGCCACCTGAATAAATGAAGGTGAATATTGACCTGAATCCGTGGCTCGTTCCGTTCTCTGGTAGTTTCAGCCGAACACCGATTTTCCTCTGCAAATGCATGCGACTCGGCAGCGGGAAATTCGTCAGAAATTCGCAACTGTTTTCCCTCTATGATTCTGGTCGAGAGAGATCGTCGCTAGGTCAGAGTTAGGGCATAAA
>NC_051408.1:16117971-16119610 GCF_015228065.2 Penaeus monodon
CTGGAACATCTCTTTGTAAAACTAATCAATATTGCAGCCTAGGACATAACAGCGTTTGTTAGATAGACCGCGGGCTCACTCAGCGATGGTTTATATTGATTTGAAAAAAATGGAAATGATTAGTGAAAAGACGACATGAAAACATTCAATCGAATGCTAATCTTAAGACAGGCTGTGGTAAGTTAACAGAGGAGCTATGAAGTGGGCGAGGAGAGCAAGGGACACAGGAGAGAAGACAGGTCACTGGGGATGCAGACCCGATGGAAAACGGGAACGGAAATAAGTAAAAAAGAAGTTTTTAGTAATACAGAGGTTTGTATAAGCAATGAGATCAAGGGAGTGTTAATGCACATTGAATGAGACTCATCCAGAATTCAAGCTATAGGGTACCTAAGAACGGAAGAGACCAAGTACGACCTAATTGGACTTGGAGATAATAAGTCGTTCTGGAAAAATTCTAGTCCGCGAGAGGCTAGTATCGACGGGGAAAGGGTAAGTAAAGTCAGGTTACGAAACAAACTTACAATCATAATACGAAATAATGAACACAGCCGAAGATCGAAGAAGAAATGCATCGACGCAGCTCGAAAGAGGCTGGGGTGGCGTTGGTGCGTTGGCAGAGAGGCCTGAGGTAGGCCGGGAGCGCGGAGCCGCATAGGGTGTGGTATCGTCACCCGGGTAACGGTGCACGTCACAGAGAGGAACACAGTGGGATGCCGACTCGTCTTTACACTAACACATCTGGATAATCGACGTAGCAGTGCCCTAGGTCGCACATACAATGGCTGCAATCTGGCTACTGCTGCCGAGGTTACTGTTGACTTCTTGCACTGTTTTTTTTTCTTTTTCTTGCGAAATTATCTCTCCCAGCCTACGAATAGCCTTGAGCCCTGAAGTGCTCTTTGCCATGGTAAAGCACCTGGCTGCATAATCAGTTATTGACCGGCGAGAGGCTAGAATCCTGATGATCACTGACAAGAGCCTCGAACTGATGAAACAGAATACCATACCTCTCTTGTGGTAAGAGTCGGTGCATACAGAACTCGGACACGTTTATTATTTTTTCATAGCATGTGTGGGGACAGGAGAACTGTCAGAATTTATTTATGAGCTGCGTATTCAGACCAATTTTATCATGAAAAACATTTTGATGGTTATATTTCCTACAATATTACACTGACACAGCCGTTATCTACAACTCCACTTATACCAGACGCGAAATGACTAAATACTTTTCCACAAGTAGACCTACGACGTTAGAATGCTTTGTAAGACTACCGTATACAGCCTCGTGCCGTTCTTCATTACATTAATTAGCATGAAAATAAAACAATCAGTTATTTTTTCTCTATTGTTTTAAAGCTAGAAATCAGTTCAGCATCATTTCGCGACCTAACAATATTCTATAAGAGTCGAGTCACAAAGAAAGTTGTTGATGCTATGTAACTATACTAGCAGGGAATTATTCACAGTAAATCAAAAGAAATGTAGTAAACGTGAGTCTTTCCTTCGACACAAGGAAGTAGTACACGTTTCTTCACGCCAGGACTTTTTCGGTTACGGTCAGAATCAGCTTAATAATTGATCACCAAACTCTTATTCTGTCTACAGTATCTATTTTTTTCTGTCTGTGTACTTG
>NC_051408.1:16119677-16120143 GCF_015228065.2 Penaeus monodon
CGTCTGTGTACATGTTTGTCTAACTACTGTATACTGTTTGGATGGACAGTTTATGTGCATCTTGTACACATAGATCAGTGGCTCTTTGCATGTGCGTCACGATATACGTGTGTTACGATCACCCTCCAGGTGTGTCGCACAATATTTTGTAGATGTGGAATGACTTTTCTTGGTATTATTACCTTTTTAGTCGGAAACAATGGGACAACGCAGACAATTAAGCTAACCTTGAGAATTCCTTAATTTTTTTCTTATACCTTATAGTAGTTTGTGAATTATAATGCGGATATGATAACAGTATACATGTATAATTCAAACGTATATTAATGAAGTAAAGAATTGGTTGTCGCAGGAATCGAGGACATATTACTGGTGTCTCTCGAAATAGCAAAAGCTAAGAACGTCTAACACAGATGAATAGAAGCGTAGATAGACAAAGAGATCGACTGCTTGTCTCCCACTTATC
>NC_051408.1:16120789-16121269 GCF_015228065.2 Penaeus monodon
CGCGAAGCCGCCATCCGGGGACCTCAGCAACGGCTTGTGTCCCAGCGTCTCCGAGAGTTTGATTCCGAGAAGCCGATACCTGCATCCTGTTTTATGCTTCCGATGATCACAACTTCTGCCGATAGATGGCGATATGCGATTCAGCGATCCCAAGACGAGTGTGAGGAAACTTCTGAGGGCTGAACAATACCCTTTCATGGAACCAATTACTCAGCCTTCAAGTGTGTGTAACCTGTAGCAATCACAGGATAGGAGAGGGTGAAACCTGTTGGTAATTTTATCCTTAAGAAAAGCTAAACGCTCGAAGTAAGGTGTATGCTATATGTCAGATCTTACAATTGGGGCAATCAATAGTTACTTTGAACAGCCGTCTTTGAAACTCAACTGGTAACAGCCTAGTCGGTGTTACCTTGGAAACTGCGTTGTGGATAGATTTACTGCCTTTCCACTCTATAATCTATTTGTATGTACGTTGCGTCC
>NC_051408.1:16122457-16122614 GCF_015228065.2 Penaeus monodon
GTTTTCAATACGTCAACAAATCTATTCAGTTCGATATCTATATTCCTTTTCCCCTATTTTAGCATTTTAAGCAGCATATCAAATACAAGGGTATGTGGGGGTGTTTATAGACGGCGGGGTGGCCATATGGTTGGGAGCTTATGATTAAGATTAAAAA
>NC_051408.1:16125171-16127794 GCF_015228065.2 Penaeus monodon
TGAAGAGTACATACATTATGTACAAAGGGTTAATGATAACTTTACTGTTTGCTGGCTTGGCAAGACTAAAATAACTTGAGAGTAAGAATAAAGACACTAAAGCAAAAAGGATATGAAAACTTCTCAGTAACAAAGATCAATTACTCTGAACATTGTTTCTATCAGTCTCTTTTTATTCCAACTTGTAAACAATGAGATCCAAAAAGGAGAGATCCTGATTCATAAAGAAACCGAAGGGTCTTGTCATTCCAATATCTCTAATGGATGAGACAGAATTCAAAATGCTTAACTAGAAAGATTCCTGGCCCATCAATCTTTCCATGCCAGTGTACCAAGTTAACCCAAACACAGAATTAATTACCTCACTCTCTCTACTATTGGCTGCAGAATAAATTATTTTTTAAGTAACGAGGCTAAAAACATACTTTAAATCTATTTTTTTAGGAACTATTTCTCCTCAACTGTATGCATCCAGGCCCAAGCAAGCACACAACATTCAGCGTGTACAACTTAAAGTAAGCTCTACCATGGATAACATGAACACATCATCCTGGTGTTTTGGGTATGATGTGATACAATGTCAACATGTGTTTTCTACCATGATTGGGTAAGGGCAGGAAATTACTTTGGACTATTCTAGATCTTGCACACAGACATTCTGTGTAGCAATTAGTAAAACACATAAAGTCTACATATCAAGCTACTACAGTTGCTGTGAAACATTACAAACAATATCTCCTAAGCTGTGAAATAATTTCCAATTAATACCTAAGCGAGAATATTAAATATGTCTGAACTATGGCCACTAACAGAGTAATGTGGGTTTCTAGTCGTACAGTGTAACCTACAAACTATGGAGCACATAGTGTCAAACTGATTTACATTCTCTTTGGCCTTCTATTTTACATAACTGGATATATTGTGTTTTATGTAAATTCTGATCACTTACTCACACTAAAAACTAACTTTTCCAATACGAGCATGACACTAAAAATTAATTTTCCAATATGAGCATGACACTAATTGTCTTAAGAAGATAGGTTGTCAGGGATATGAAAGTAGTAGGTACCACAGTATGAAAAGGTATGATTTGTTCCATTGTAATTGGTGAATGCATCATACAGCATTCTCAAGTACCAAATACAAAGAATGTCCTGTCAGTCTGATTATAGTTTTCAAAAAGAACTATCTAAACATGTGTGACTATATATCTTTCTTTTTTTTTCACTATCTTTTCCTCCTTTGCCCCCTTTATGTTCAGATTTTCATATTATTTCTTATATGTTTACGATAGCCTTAACTCCTAAAACAAGTCAATAGAAAGTTATGGATAATGTCTCCTGAGACCTGCAGATTACTAAGTGGAAATGAGACAACAAGTTTCTCTATATGTATGGCTATTTCAATCAAATTAAACAATGGTAACACAACTACAATGACCTCTATAACTTCAGCTTTGAACAGTACCATTTAAATAATAACAATATTTTATGGTAAATAATATATAACTGCTAACTGTATCTGATTAACACCAAAATAAATTTGTAAAACATGACAAAACTGAACTCTCAACTATGGATTCTCAAAATACAGAACCTCCTTCCTTATTTCATTACAATTTTCAAAAAGAGAGAATATAAAAATGCATCAGAGATGAAGCTTATTACAAGACAAATTATCTGGAAAAAGAAAAAGTGAATTTAGAAACCAGAGACCTTTTCTCCCTAAACTTCTGAGGCTAGACAGCATCACAAGAACTGGTTCTAATAGCAGTATCTGATATTTCACAAAATAAAAATAAGGAGAACTGGATAAATACTAAATTTCAAATAAAAATAATTCATGAAGCACAAACTTTATCAATACCCAGAGTATACCTTGGATCAGTTAGAATGTATTAAAGTTCAGTTAAATTTTGTGAAGAAACTTCCTGCGAGTAACAGAACCACTTTCAATTAGTGAAAAACCCTTACATGACCAGCTGTTGGCAGTCACCCCATATAATTTTAACACAACCTGTAATTAATCTTTACTGTAATCCTACCAAAAGGCCAATTAACATCAGCAAAATATTTACTACCTTGAGCAAAATAAAGTGTTGATTTACTTATAAATTTCTGTTACAATGGAAAACTCTAGCAATCTAAGATAACTCCAACTTCTACTTTGTCCTCAAAATGGAGATGAGAACAACCTAAATAACTTGACACTATACAAGAAGCCTGGCATAAATATAAGCCTCAATATCCCCCAACTACCCAATATAATCAAACAAGCAAAAAATTTAATATCACAGGAGAAGGGAGGGGACAAGGCAAAAAGCATCAGAGCAGTTTGTTTCTTCTACTCAAGGCTTACCCTGGTACATGGGTCTTTAGTTGAGGCTTTACATAACCATTATTAGTTGTGGGCTGTTGCTCTCCAAGGGGCGTGTAGTACTTTCCAAAGGCTTGATCCTTAGGCACATTCGGATATAGGTAAAGGAGGTAATTCAAGTCAGCGATCACATCAGCTAGAGGACGGATGGCGAAGGCTTTACTGGTGAATGGCTGCAGCATGAAAACATCACGTTGACAGGCTGTAACAAAGAAGGTTCCTTATTCAGGGAGTTTTACCACACAAA
>NC_051408.1:16127847-16128022 GCF_015228065.2 Penaeus monodon
AATGAGCAATGATGATGATGAGAAATTTTAATAGGCTATACATTAAAATGCTTAAAATATCCAAAGGCAATATAAAATAATACTGTGAATTGCTCAGGCCATCATAAAAACAAACAAAAAAGAAATGAACCAATTAAAAAATATCAGAAATAAAAGTAAAAACCCAATGATGCCA
>NC_051408.1:16128401-16128474 GCF_015228065.2 Penaeus monodon
GACCATAACAAATGTAACAAAAATGATGATGGTGACTAGTAACACACAAAACTACAATCTTTTATTATGGATG
>NC_051408.1:16128529-16128744 GCF_015228065.2 Penaeus monodon
GTAGATCAAAATTCCACCTAACCTTTAGTCGTATCTTCATACATCCAGGCAATTGTCACCCCTCCTAATTCAGAGTCAGAGAAACGGAGCAAGAAAGTGCCTGACTTGGAATTCTTAAGCATTTCTTCTGCCTGGCGTCGACCCACAAAACCCATGATGGAGCCATCGTTCCACTGCTGGCGCAGGTGTTCTCTTGTAACCTAGTAAAATAGATT
>NC_051408.1:16128779-16129805 GCF_015228065.2 Penaeus monodon
TGCTGTTTGTGATACATTTGTACAATCATTTTAAGAAATATTAATTTTTGAAAAAGAGAGACAAGATATATATTGAAAAGAAGAAATCTCACAAAACCTCTACTGTCCTCCAAAGTTAAAGAACAGTATCTGCAAAATCATGATTTTGAAAAAACTGGCTTTCTATACTGTGTCGCCACTACCTTTTGAAAGATACTGCCTATTTGATTTGTAAAAATCTCATTAATTATGGAAAATTTTTAAAACCTGAGGTGTCCAAAAGGTGGAGATAGTGAATTTAAGTCCTTTGGGTTTGGTAACTTAATTTGGACAAAAATAAAGATACTGCTCTTTAACTTTGGATGTTAGGCTATTTCTCTTATCTCTTGCTAATATTGGTTCCTTAACAGATAATGTGATAGGATGTGTTACAACCTTATCACAAATTGGGGAAAAGTGATATAACATACCTAATCTTATAATAACTTGTTTCTACATGTTTTAAGCTTGGTCATTAGCCAACTTCTCCAACAAAGCATGAAAATAGGAAACATCCCTTCCCAAACGTATTCTGCAATGGTCCTACCTTCATCACTGCAAAGAACCACTCCCAAAATGTGAAGTTTCGCTCAGACAGGGGCTCCTTGCAGAACTGGGACCATGAGAGCATCATGTTTGTAAAATCTTGGACTTGTGGATTCCTATGAAAATGAATAAAGTAACACATATTATGATTTAAGTCAAGACCTCATTTTTTTGTAATAATAATTCTGGTAAGAACACAGTAACTAACTTTCTGACACTGACACTGACACAAATAATAATAAAACACTAGAATCAATACCTAAAGGCTTTTCCTGCCAGGAATTTCAGGTTGTCTTCTGTTAGTCCCCTTCCAGTGGCAGCTTTGAATTTGGTGTCTAACATGTCTGCAATTTGTGGCCATGGTACCTGGTCATTTCAAGTAGAAGAGCATTAATTAGTATTAGCATGTAATTCTCCTATGAGGAATCTCATATTCATCAGCACATTATGCTTTGGTTTCCT
>NC_051408.1:16129858-16130118 GCF_015228065.2 Penaeus monodon
TCTAGTTTGCTGTACATAAAGCTCAAGAGAATAGCATTTCATTCATAATGATATAAACATAGTATAGAATATAATAACCTTTTCTGGAACAGTAAATGGAATGCGGCCTTGTTCTGCAAATGCATTATCCCATGACACTGTTGCCCAAGCATGAGGCTCCTGATTGCCATGGACAATAACCACAACTGGCAAAGACAGAGTCCATACCTGACAGAGAAAAATCACATTAGCAGGATTAATCAAAATATGAAAAATCTTGG
>NC_051408.1:16130146-16130277 GCF_015228065.2 Penaeus monodon
TTTGTCCATGATACTACAGGGAAAGGCATGTATCATTCATCTTTCTTATATTAGCTACTATAGATATTTACTATTTCCCATAACCTAAAGTATATAAATATAAATCAGCATAATAAGCACTTACACACCTA
>NC_051408.1:16130655-16130970 GCF_015228065.2 Penaeus monodon
ATGTTAATACACATAACATGTCAACAAACATATATATGTATAAATATATCAATAGAAACAATACTTACTTGGAAAACAAGTTCTCCACCTCCCACACTGAACTGTGACTGAAAAAGTAGGGAGAATTTCTCATCCATTACCGACTCTGTGCCCTTTTTCTCAGCTCGCTTGATCTTCCTCAGCTGCATATTACGGAAACTAACTGAAAGCTGCCTCGAAGTCTGAAAAACAAGCAAAAAATAATATGAAGTGCCCCAAATAGTGAAATTATATAGTGACATGATAAAAGCAAAGGACTTTGCAACACACATTTTC
>NC_051408.1:16130994-16131403 GCF_015228065.2 Penaeus monodon
GTCCTACTGTAAATTATTATACTCTAGACATTTTTACAACCTAAAGTTATACCTTGAATACATTTCACTAATATCAGTGGCATAAATGCACTGAAAACATTAACAAATCCATTCAGATACTTTCAGCTTTTGCCTACCTGATTATACTCCATAGTTCCAGTGTTGTTCAGGATCTCACCAGACTGTTCCCCCTTGTTCATTTGGTCGTTCTTCAACAGAGCATTAGCCTGGGCTTCACTAATGATTGAGACTCGCACTTGGGGAGGTGTCATGTTTACATTTAATTTGCCTCCCACAAGTAAACGGACAGTTGCTGTGAAGCGTGTGTTTGTTTTCATCACTTGGGGTGGCTGTTTCTCAATAATAAAAGTACTGCAAGTAAAAAGAAAAGCTATGTAAAGATGCATAT
>NC_051408.1:16131626-16133634 GCF_015228065.2 Penaeus monodon
CACGGCCAGATGATATGTACAAATTTAATCTAAAAATATATACATTATCAAAAGTGTGTTAGTATATTAAACACTATCCTGATTACCTGGTAACAAGTGATGACAAAGACGAGTAATGTGGGAATTTAGAGTTGCAGCATGTCACCCCGCCAGGAGGAGTTATGGGTATCTTAGTCTGGTGTCGTTCACATTCTTTTATCTGGTGTCGATTGAGCCATATAATTTCTGCTAGTGCTTCACACCTGCAAAAAAAAAGGATATACAGACATACACATACTTAGAACTGAATGGAATAAATAATGCAGATCAGTTGATGTTTTTTTAACAAAATAAAATTAAATACACTTTCCAATTAATTTTTAATCATTGCTGTTATTATTGCAACCAAGAAGGAACTTATTATCACCTATACATAATCCTGGACTATAAGAAAAGGATGAGAAAGCCAAAGAACTTACCATTCTTGTATCTGGTCTAATTTGTTTGGATTAAAAGGTTTGCCATTCCCATGCATCTGCTGGTCTCTCTTCCAATTGATTAACTCTTCATCTAGGATGCGCTGCTGAAGACTATTCAAGCGATCAATGGTACCTTTGTGCTTATCTGCCAGAGCCATGCGCAGCTGCAATAGCCCTGACACCTGTGGATAATGGAGAGGCCACATTTCAGATCCGTACTATATTGGCTATACATTATCTAAACCAGAAGGAGAATTTCTCCAGCTAGTCTTAATTTCTCTCTCTCTCAAAGGATGAGCTGCAACATGAAATATTTAATATGACTGCTTGTACATACTGATTCCTATCTATCATGAACATAGCATAAAAAAAGTGATCTTCTCAAAGATGACAAACCTTCTGTGCCAACTGTTGCTCCCCTAACTCTTTCCGTCTCCGAAGGCTCTGTTCCATCTCTCGATTCTGTTGCGTTCTCTCCTGGCTTTGAATGTGGGAAAGGTGAGCTGTAACAAAAAATTACCATTATAATATATTTCTTCATATTACTATCCAATATATTTTTACCACTGTGAACATTTATAATACTTAATAGCATGTAATAAACTATAGTCATGTTAGTATATTTCTCTTGAATATAGATAAGTATTCAATTCTAAGGTATTTGAATATAAATTGACTATAAAAATCATAACTTATAATTTGAAAGATATCTGAGAGATAAAGAAAATATTGTTGTGTTAAGCAGCATCAACATTTCCATTCAAAGCTGACTTATCATATAAAAAATGCCAATTCAAAGAATGAAAATTAACAGATTTCCAAATTTCTATACAAAATAACTGCAAGCTTTAAATCTCTTAAAATAAAGTAGTAAAAGCTATTACTATATGCAACAGTTCTTATAAATACTTTTAAGGTACCACTGAAAAGATGCTGATCAAAATATAGTGCTTCAACACTGACCATTAATTTTTGCACAGTCATGGTATTGTAAGGCAAATGATTCTTGCTCTTGTTCCAAGTGTCTCAGTTCATTTGCCGTTTCCCGTGTACGTTCATGAAGTATCCTTAACTCCTGCTCAATTTCTGCACATGGTTCTATGACCATGTTTGTTGCATGTGAAACACCTCCTCCTAACATCTACAAAATGAAAAATATAAATAAAGATCAAAAGTGACCAATACCCTTGAACAAGAAAAAAAAAGGGGGACGTGGGGTACCAAACAAATCATTAGAGTTTGTTCTCAGGTCTACAAACAGAACAAACAAATCTTCAAGTATACATGCCTACATGCCTTAAATAGGAATTGGTAAAAGACAAATAAGCAGATAGAAAAACATTCTTTCTTCTATGACTTCTACCAAAATTCATGAAACTTACATTTTCATTCTGTTGAACCAGATTGTGTTCAGTGTTCAAGCACTGGCGTATGATGCCCACCAGCCCAAGGGGATTGCTGTTCAGGTACCGTGTCTGTGGAAGATTAAATGCAACTTCTAATGAGCTAAACAACTAATATATTGATTTATCAATCTATCACAGGACCCT
>NC_051408.1:16133746-16134131 GCF_015228065.2 Penaeus monodon
GGGCAATATATTCCTAAAAACAATCTTCACTTCCAATCACACCACACTTCTATCAAACAAATATATTAAAGTCCTAATCAAAATTACAAAACTAATCTATAGAATACTATCTAACTTCCGAGAATGCATTTAATTACCGTTTCAGAGAACTTGTACCCACATAGAAGCAAAGTGGCCAGTTAACAAATGAGATGATGTGACATCCTATCTTCTCACACAGGAAACACTCCTGATAAAACGCACAGATGTGCCATCTGGTGCTTTCATAACAAACCTCCATATCTTCTAAAATTACTGCATCTACAAATTCCATTCTTCAATTGCATAAGATGAAATAAATAGTTCATATTCACAAAAGGAATTAAATATGACCAAGTTCCAACTT
>NC_051408.1:16135169-16135473 GCF_015228065.2 Penaeus monodon
TTGGGAGAACTTTCACAACCTAAGGCATGCAAACCAATGCCACCTTACCCTGAAGGAGGTTGCAGCTTCATCTAAACGCATACGGACAAGAAATAGGTCTTCATTGTTTGCATAACTTAGAGCTTTGTTTCAAATTCTTGTATGAGCTGGGACACTAGGGACTGGGCATACTGACTATGGCTTGGATTATCTGGATCAATTTTCATTCCTGGAAAAAGAAAACAAGTCTCACAACAAATTCTACAAATGATTAGTCTTTTTTCCATAAACAGACCTATTGATTTGACACCCATTACAATAAATA
>NC_051408.1:16138099-16139355 GCF_015228065.2 Penaeus monodon
AAATCAGCTGAGCCGTCAGGTATTTCACAGATTTTTTTACCTTTTGACTTTTTATTTATATAAAACAAATCGTTTCTACATAATTATATACTAAGTTCAGAAGAAAAATGTATAGGATAGCCTAACAAAACAATTGATATTATTCCCTCTTCTATATTTATATCAAGGGAATTGCATGATAATAAGATAACCATAACGTCGATGCAATTCTTATAAAGAAGTTGATCAATGTGCGCCAACTGTGAAGATATAAATTTTCATTCATATACTTCCTACCTCTGAGTTAAGCTCGCAATTGGCCTTAGGTCACCCTTATGTTTTCGGGTGAGATATGATTAACACGGATATACTGAGCAGCAGAAGATGATTAGTTAGTGTAATAACCAGGAAACTTATATTGAAACATGGGCATACAGCAAAGGGAATTTAGTGATCTGTAGGTTTATATTGATTTTTTTTTATGTACATAAATAGGTTATACACATTTACAACAAAGGCTTTTCCTCGAACGTTCAGTGATGGCTCTATATGTCATTGAACAGCTAATATCATTTTCAGCTGACATCACAACTAAGCATTCAGTCTCTTCTGAATCGATATTTGGATTTTGGTTCGAAAACAATTTACAAAATGAACGCAGTCCCCAGAGGCTGTCGAACACATTAGTCATTCGTATGTTTTCTTCTCCGCGTATATTTCCTTTTTGTTATGCATGTGCTATCAGAACCATCTCTTAATACATCAATTTTAGCACGCAGCTCAGTAGCAAAACTAATATGATGCAAAGAGAAATGTTCATGTTTGAACTTTTTGGAAAGCGCTTTAGAATTTTCTTACACGTACACATGACTGCATCTTTGTGGAGAAGCATTATCTTATCCAACACAGTTGGAAAATGTCAATCATCCTCCTTTTCGTCATATTCGTCTGACATTTCACTCGACACATAAGTTAGAATTATTGAGCATTGGTTTTGCAGATTTCGAATGACAATTCCTACGTAAGAATGTTGAGTCAGAATTAAGCAATTTTTATTAGTTTCTAATCCCTTTGTTTGAAAAGTTTGTTTATTTATCTGAATAAAAATATAAATCCTACACAAAGTCGAGGAAATTGTAATCATGCACACAATGCAAGATTTAAAGAATATTCTACAAACTGAATGTAATTTCCAAATGGAATTTCTCTCTTTGACTGGTATGTTCCTCTGACATATACAGGTATACGATAACCTTGACCTTTTTAATAATCTGAAG
>NC_051408.1:16140740-16140884 GCF_015228065.2 Penaeus monodon
CCAAACCTAAAGTCAATTTTCAATCTTCATCAGATTACTAACCACGACGATGCACTGTCGGTCTGCCCAACAGTGGAACGCATGTGGCAGTCGCACAGTTCATTCCTGTCGCACAAATGTTTTGCGGGTTTTAACCCCTATACT
>NC_051408.1:16140903-16142777 GCF_015228065.2 Penaeus monodon
CCCTGTCAGCTCATGTGAGTTTCTTAGTTTAGAAAATTACTGACCTAAAGAAAACATGAATATGTATATTTTTCATATTTTTTTATTTCTTCTGAAGACCATCTGCATGAATGAGAACGGAAATGAATACAGAAAACTATTTAGCAACATGAATTTCACCGAGCATAAATTTTCGCTCAACAAGGTCATCGAATACTTCCGACGGAAAATAACTTTCGGCACTCCTTTGCTTCGTTGTGGAAACGCGGTCTGCAAGAAAGGGATCAAATTTTACAATAGATTCGAAAGTTGTCGTTCATTGTGAAAGGATTCAAACGCTTATGTCCACGAAATAGTAGTTCACCTTGAATGAAGCATCTTACGCCGTCAGTGACCCAATGGATTACTTCGAAACATTATGGATCCTTGGTTTGTGATGACCAGGGAGGGATATTCTAACTATATAGTATTTACCTTGGATTTCAGCATTTTGCAACAGGTGACAAACTGTGAATTGCGTCATGAAAATTATTTGCAGCAAATTCTTCGTCGTTTATTTTTCTGCCATAAGTTACAAGTCCAGCTGCATTATATTCTTTCAGAAGTTGCAGAATCATTGCTGTAATTTTAATTGTCACTTTGACGCATTGCAGCTAGTAATACTATTAGAAATGAGTAATGAAAGTGCTGGGTGATATTCCGGTTCATCTAACTACAAGAAGTAAAGATTTTGAGACAATATACCAGCTCTTTATACCGTAGGAAAGTTTAGGATCATTGGAGAATCGGATAATTTGATCAGAATTATGTTAACGTGACAAGGTGCAGGCTACGTGTTCGTTATGGTCATATTTGATTTCTTTGAGAGTTTGATGGAGCGAGGACCCAAAGACAAAACAATGTTGATCTTTATACTGTCTCTTCCTCGTCCTGTTGGTTCTTCCTACGTTACTAAGCTCCATCCCCGCGTTTCACTGCGATCCAATAACCCGTAATTATAGTGAAAACCGACCGTCTTCCGTGTCTGAGTAGATTCACAGTTCATTCCATCTCTAATCTCAGCTCAGATTAGAAAGTCCCGATGTATATTAATAAAACATACCGGTTCTTGAGGGTGTATAGACTGTTAAGAACGACTGGTTTTGGAATGGCATAATGGCAAAGATGATGATAATGAGGAAAGATGTGTTTAAGTTTATAGTTATATGTAATGTCTTGTTCAGCACACTATATTTGTGTGTAGCAATGATCTGGAAGAAAATCTTTTTATTACTAATATATCAATGCAAAAATTAATAGTCATATCAATTTACTTTAGGCTACCATCCAATCCGTTTCTTTGATAGGCTCTTAAAAGGAGAATGGCATACGCCCTGTATGTTTTAATGGGCAACTGTAGTAGGTGTATATATATCTGATTTATTGTTTTCACGTGTTTAAAATGTACCTCATGCACTCATATGTGTTTATGTATATAATTAATCGCATAATACCATTACTATAAATTGTACTGATAATTTGTTTTATTTCAGTTTTTATCCTTAAAATCTTAAGATCAATTTGTTTTCATACAGCTGATTAATTTAATTAAGCAGTTTTAATTTAGGACAATTTTAGAACTGCAAGCCTATAATCAACATCAACATATGCTGACACCTCGTAATATGATTTTCTTCTCAAAGATGCAGAATTTCTACATGTTAGTCTTTCAGTTAATGATACCATTATCCTTCACCTATTACTAAGGTGCCTGTGATTTCTTGAGATAATGAATTAACACCTGTTTATCATTTCAGTTGTTTTAAGGGAAATGTCTTAAACGACTCCAGCTGTTATCTTTGTCAGTTATTTCACTTCACAAAAGTAATTCTGATTTTTGACTATTCCCATGATGC
>NC_051408.1:16143032-16143360 GCF_015228065.2 Penaeus monodon
TCTTCCCTCCTACCCCCAAAATACCCACCTCCCACCCCCTACCCGCTTCGGCCTACCTCCCCACACAACCACTACCTCTCCTCCTCCCGACCTCCCATCCGCCCCCTCCACCCTCCCACCTGTTACTACCCACCTACTCCCCCACCTGCTCTCATACGCACTACCCAACCTCCTCCTACCTTCCCGCTTCCTCCTGTCCTACCTCCTCCTGCCTAACCCTCTCCGATCTGCATGTAATTTCCCTTACTCTCCCGGGGCAAAGATAAAGGTGAAGAATACTCTAACATCTGTGTGAATACTTGTTTTTGTGTACAACTGTGTTTAAGTA
>NC_051408.1:16144863-16145896 GCF_015228065.2 Penaeus monodon
TACATTACATAGCTGTTAATTCTATGGTCTGAAAGAAGATAGTCATACTTGTTTCGTGAGTTACAACCTAAACCTGGACAAAACAACCTTCGTGAATAAGGGGGAACATAACCAAGCAAATGATGGTAACGAGGTGTTTTACAGATCGTATTTTCTATTTATCTATTGATTGATAGGGCATTTTCTCTTTTTCATTTGTGAAAACTGTGTTTATGATTCAGAAACGAGTAATTAAACTATTTCAACCTTTCCCTCTTGATCTTTAATGCGTTGTATAAAAAAAAGAAAAAGCTCGCGGCTTACAGAAAAGAGCTGCAAAAAATTATCTGATTTTATCATAAGAAGAAATCTCTCTCAACAAGACGCGGACTTAAGATACAGGTTTATCAAGCTATGAGAAGCATATAACAAAGACCCGCCTGGACAACTCGATTATCTATTAGCAATCTTTTAATGGCAAGAAGAGGCTTCTTCAAGATAACAGCCTTTCATGCTGCCTGATCTTTACTTCCAAACAACTGAGTAAAATAGTAGAAGTTAAATTCCGTGAATCCCAATGATTTATTAAAGGACAAAATGTAAAGCCTCTTTACTTAATATATTTATTATTATAAAAGTCCAATGCTACATACAGAACAATCATCTTTTTTCTGTAAAATTTTGTTACATCAAATCTTCTCACGGGAACAACAACTACACATGAAGAAAGTCTGCGGAACTTCCCCCACCATCTTTCAGTGGGTGGAAGGGGGCGGGGCTTGAGTTCTGTCCAATTATTTAAAAGAAATAAAATGTGTGTTTATCATAAAGAAGACTTCCTGTAAAATAATACATTGACGTAGAAGACAGGATGTTAGTGTACATTTTTGTAAAGCCATACAAGAAATATCCTAATGGAAAGATATAATGGTTGACAACAATGTTACATGTTACAAGTTTATCATAGACTGTAGAAATGTAGAAATCCTGTTTGTAAAGTATTCGGTCAATTTCACAGTCCCAACATTCAGACACAGAACGAGTAAGTATAATA
>NC_051408.1:16145945-16146013 GCF_015228065.2 Penaeus monodon
CTTTCAGAGGAAAAAGAGACCATAACTACAAGATCTTTCGTAACGTCTTGAGTTAATGATACTAGCCT
>NC_051408.1:16146052-16147994 GCF_015228065.2 Penaeus monodon
TTTACTATCTACAGTCAGTCCTCACAAAGAAGAAATGATCGTTTGAATAAAAATCAACAATTCTTGCACAACTTTTTTTGGAAGAACAAAATTAAAATAAGTTTTTCATTTTGCACACTTACTCTTATAGAAAACTTGACGTTTGAACGACACTGAAATAACAGACAGTAGGTTTTTCATTCTGTAATTTATACACTGCAAAATGGCACACTGAAGAAAAGATTTTATTATTTACAAGAATATTTATACCATACACATTACTTCTTAGAACTACACGTAATCTTTAAATCACCAACGCAGAAATAGTATCCTTAGAGAATTATACAAACATCTGAGTATTTTCATAATGCCTTTCGATAAACTGTCTAATTTGAGGAAAAATAGACAACAATTTCCATAAAGATTTTCACATTTCAGTGAACCACTGGTTTCTTTCTTACAGAATCTGACACTGAAACACACGCACGATCTCCAGTGATCTTACAGTACACACCCGTTTCATTTCCTTCATACTTCCTGCTCTTTAACACATAACGATATTAATACTGAACAGTGTTTGGAAGAGAACATCTGGCAACACTGTACAAATACACACACTGCCTTGTCGACCACACACACATACTTTGGCAATATATTTTCATATCTGTACAAGAAACTGTTTTAGTCTCTTTCTATAAATATATATGTATATATTTTTTTGCTTTTTAATCTAGTTAATGCATTCACTTCTTATTCTTTTCGTACCCACCCTTCTATAAGCAAGCACAGCACACTCTGAATCCTTCTTGGGCACAACGAATGTATTCCATCTAATTAGAGACTTATGGATAGTTTAAATGTCAGAGGGACCTCGAAGTGTAGATATTGGTGCAATCTTAATGGACGTATTACACCTTCAGACTCTCTGTTTAATACCGACTAATATAATTTGCCAACATTTTGGAATCTAACTTAAGGTTTGTATACCTTTTTAGACCTTGATGCTGTAGTCCTTCTCCTTGCCGGACACGTAGGACCTGAACTGCGACCTGGAGTGCCCCACGTACGCAGCGGAGGCGGCCTCGGCCTCTTTGTTCCTCCGCCTCATCTCCAGGTCGCACTCCGCCTCCGAGAGCTCGTTGTGGCTGCTGGAGAATCCTACGGGCGGAGTGATTTGCCGCGCGAAGCCGTACTTGCCGTCGTCCGAGCTCTTGGAGTCGGAGGCGTGGCCGGCCTTGGGGAAGGAGAGTGAGGTCTCCTGGGTGCCGCCCCTGATGCTGGCCACCATCTTGCTGAGGCCGCGCCCCTGGAAGGCCCCGCCGCGACCCAGCTTGTTCCCATCACTCTTGCGGGGGAAGGATTTCCGTTCCAGGATGGGCGAGGGCTCCGTTGACGTGCTGGACTCGGGCGCATGGTAAATCAGGTCTGGAAGGAGCATCGGGGGTCGTAAAGGCTTTGAAGATAACGCGTGTGAGTGAACGGAAAAGATATAATGCCGGGAACAAAGACAAAGGAGCAGATGACAAGCAAAGTCATGGATAAAAAGAAGGTGGAATAGGAAAAAAGTAAATATTTTCAAATCAAATTAGGAACAACTGACGGACTTACTGTGGTGGACGGTCCTGGAAGCCGGCCTGCGTGCGGCGTGGGCGGCCTGGGCGTCTGGGCGCGGCTCGAGCGTGGCCAGGTGGGGGTCAAGGGGCAGGTGGAGCGCCGTGTGGTGGCTCTCGAGGGTGGCGGAGTCCAGGTGGATGGAGGACTCCGTGCGCGAGGACGTGGCATGCTCAGTGTCCGTATCTGACTGCAGGGAGTCATACTCTTCACTTTCACTCCGGGGACCGCCCGCACCGCGCCCGCGACTGCCGCTACGCCCGTGGCTCTTTTTGGGCGTGGGTCGACTGGGCTGATGAGGGGCACGTCGGGAAGGGTTGGCGGAGGGACAGGAACGCTTACTTAGGGCTAG
>NC_051408.1:16148034-16149143 GCF_015228065.2 Penaeus monodon
CCGCGGTCACGGGTGAGTCTGTCCCTCTCGGGGTCACATTGTCATGCTACTGTCACGGCGTATTGACATTCGGCCTTTGGAATACTGCAGTTGTCAGCGCAATGAAAGGTCTTTGCTAACGGGGTCACGGTCGCGAAGGTTTGCTCTACCGGTGGCAAAAGCTTTCGTGCTGGGGATGCCTGATTGAGAAGTAGTGCTACTGTGCTTATCAAGATAGAAGACTGCATCCATATAGATGGGTTTATAAAAGTTACAGTAGCACTATGGTGTAATTAAGAGCATTGCTTAAGCAGTGAGTTAATGAATTAACAGAAATAACATCGATGGCAGTGAGACTCAATTTTTTTACAGTGTCTGCGACATACCTAGTTATGTTCGAAGAAACATAACTAGGTCTCTATGTTGAATAAAACTTAGCTAACTGTAACGAGGAAGCCATTATGTTAGCAGTCACCTCAATGATCTAATGTCATAATAAAATCGGTACTTCACATGTCTTTTCTGGATCTGTAGTAGAGCTATAATTATAAAATTACTGTTCGGATGTGTGCAGTCTGTCAGGGATGGTGCTGGCACAGTCACGCAGGGATGGTAATGGATAGTCACTCAGGGTCAGGGATGGAACTCTCACTTAAAACTAGGAGACTCTCCGTGTTTGTGACATAAGTCCTGCAATCTCCTACTTCTAGGCTTTACTTTAGCTTACCCAAGATTAAGAGAATAAAAGATATTGACATTGTTATCCCCACCAATGTATTAATATGATTACAGTGATATATCAGACTTCCATGTGTGGCACGAGAGGGGAAGGGATAAGGATGACAGTGTGAAGGGGATGCGAGCGGAACACCCTTTTTACACTTACATTTATTTCCATTTCTTTCAAGATATCCAGGACCTTATCCTATAGTTAGTCTTAGATAATATCAATGTGACATGCGGACATTCACTTCTTATTAATCTAAATTTAGTCATATATGGACATTTACAGTAGAGATATTCTAAGGATTAACAATACAACTATAGATATTAATTACAAGATAATTCAAACTTAATAAACATGCTACCATTCATGCAAATCGTAATAAATCAGTATATATATCACAGTC
>NC_051408.1:16151710-16152183 GCF_015228065.2 Penaeus monodon
ACTCACCCCAGGTCGACCTCCCACTAGACAGGAGGACGAAAACCTACCGAAGTCGGAGGATGGCCTTCGGTGACGCCGTAACGAGAATCTTGGAATACAAATGTCTGGAATTTGTTGGTGACGGTTTCGTCTTGCCCTCCACGCCCTTCGCTCAGCTGGAAGGTCGCGTACGGGTAGATGTCCTCGGAGTATTCTGTGGGCGGGTTGTGTCTTAGATATTACGTAAGTGGTGTTTCTTGTTGTGGTGTAGAAGATTCGTATGTGTGTGTTGGGTAAGGCTGTGCTTCACGGAATGGTTTGAGGTGGATTGATGTGTTTGTTTGTGTTCTTATTTTCATCTGCTTGTATGTATGTGTTGTAAGAACACGGACGGAATGTAATGATCTTAGTTAGAAGATAGGACTGTGTTGTGTGTCTATACGTGGGTATGAATGAACAGTAAGACAATATAATGAGAAAAAACACTGAAAGGG
>NC_051408.1:16152300-16152833 GCF_015228065.2 Penaeus monodon
AAATATCATTTGTGCATTGTATTTTTCTACGCTGAAGGGAAAACGAAAGGAAACGATGCATCAAAACCAAAGCTACAACATGACTTTACAAACGCACTAGGCGCGCAATAATTCATATGTAACTGTGGAGACAAATTATTTGGTCCGAGTATTTCCCCTCTCACCCGGTACCTGGTACTCCCTCCCCACAGCAAGATAAGCTCGCCGTGCAGGTACGCTACCTGTCTCCTTCTCCGTGGTACCTGATATTCTCTCAAGAGTAGCAGGTACTGGCTGGGGCTTCCTGACGGTGGCGTAGTAGGTGTCTCGCTGCTGGAGGAGGTTCGTCTTGTTCTGCTCGGCCTCTTGGTCCTCGGTGGCGCCGCTTCCGGTCCTGCCGGCGGCAGCTCCTGCAGGAACCATGCCTGTTGTTATTGGTGATAATGATCGCATGAGATTAAGAAAATGACATCAACTGAGGGATGTTGTTGCTGTTTTGTTGTTATAACAAGAATATTCATTGCAGCAATAAAAACAGCAAAAACTAGAAACAG
>NC_051408.1:16152926-16153391 GCF_015228065.2 Penaeus monodon
GAAAAACATACGATTACCCTAAAAGTAGATAACTGACATATCTAGAATACAAATGTACTTAGCTCTAAATGAGAGATATACAACAAGACTACACTCAAGCCAAGTAAAAGATGAAGGGTAGAGAGATATCTAAAATAAAACACAGAAAAAAGGGAAGGAAGAATAAAGGAGACAACGCCATGAACTGACAAGACAATGACACATTAATGCAACATAAAACGAGAAAAGAAACAAAGTTAATTCCAGAGTTCCAATGTTTCATCTTAGATAACACTTCTTTAGGTTATGAAATAAGCAATTAGAAAATGGGCTTCATTAAATGAAAAGTGGTTTAGTATTATGTGCACCGATTTGGAACTGAAAATGTAACTTTCATGGCCTGTTTTTCTGCAGTTTATTAAATATGCTTTCATCACTATTCAAGTCTTCACAGGCAGGTAAATATGCACAGACAGAAGGGGGCAG
>NC_051408.1:16153573-16153760 GCF_015228065.2 Penaeus monodon
AATAATTACTCTACACTCAGATATAAGGTCACATACCTTGACCTCCTAATAACCAAGCTCACAGATAATTGCAAAAAAAATCAAACAAAATTAATCACTAGAATGTATGTTTCAATGATTCGATGCATTGTACTAACTGAGGAATCTGTGCTTTACTTAGATAACCTATGTGTGTGCCTGTGCATGC
>NC_051408.1:16153939-16154331 GCF_015228065.2 Penaeus monodon
CTGTATATACATAAAAGAAGAAACGTGTCAAACAAATAAAACACAAATACAAAATCTATATTCTTTAATCTATAAAGAATAACAGAAACAACTGAGTATGCTTCATTCAAATGGGAAAACCCGTTAACAGAAAAGTAACAATACAGACAAGACAATTCATGCGCATGACCGCAGGTGCAAAAACATGTAAAGATTTTATAAACGTGTCAACAGAAAGAGAGAGAAAAGACGAACGTCCCGAAAGAAAACCGAGAGCAAAGGCGAAGGCGAAGGCCTCGAGTAAGATAAACTCTTTTTAAGGTTCTGCTCAGCCGATCGTGCACTGAGGTCGCATGCGGCGTCACCAGTCGTGCGACAGAACGAGGTCGGGCGGCGACCGGGGTGGACACTCA
>NC_051408.1:16154402-16155930 GCF_015228065.2 Penaeus monodon
CATGAGACGCGGGTCCGTGTGGATGGGGTTGGGGGGCGCCAGCTCAAGCTCCCCCGCCGGCTTGGCCCCCACGCCGCCCCCCGGCCCCGTCGTGATGTCCACGGTGGTGGTGGTGGCGCCCGCGGCGTTGTGGGCGGTCAGACGCAGGCCGAAGATCGCGCCCACTTGCAGGCCGCCGATCTCGTACACCTCTTGCGGCGCCAGGCTGCTCGCCACTGCAAAGGAAGGTCAGTGAACAAGGAGGCAAAGTCAGCGGGTCCCTTCTGGCAGGTCGAGGCAAAGCTCCAAGCGACGATGCAGGCAGAGGGCTGATAAGACGCATTAGAGGAAAGCTGTCGTGTTATTACCTATTACTCGATTGTTTTAGTTTCATCATCTGGTTGAAATATTTCACGGTCCACATACTATATAATATAGGAGGAGAACTCATGTGATAATGACTTAGGGAACCTTTAAAAGCCTTTCCTCTCATGCCACTGATTATACATGGAAATCAGAGGCTTATGCAGCATAGTCGCTCGCGCCGCCCTCGCCAACTCCCGAAAGAACTTAGGCCAAGATTATTGCGCTTAATTGCTATCCTATCTATTTGTGTAAACATATTTTAGGTTGAATAAACTGGACCAATATCAGTGTCAACAACCCAATGACTCACGCGTGGTCCAACTGGGGTCCCGCGGGCGGCGCAGTTCCAGCATGAAGTGCGTGATAGGGCATCCTCCGTCCACCCAGCGGCCCAGCCACGCCCACACGCCCGTACTATTGCCCGAGGCCACGTGGCGAGTGGGCGGTGCCACGGGCGGCGATCCGGAGGTACGGGCAGTCAGCGGGCGAGACGGGGGGGAGATGCCCACGTGAGTACGAGCCGTCACGTACACCTAGGGAGTAGAGGGGAGGTCAGGAATGCGCTGGGGACCGCAGGGGAGAAGAGCATTGTGGAAACGTTATTCTCGTTTTTGATCTCAAAAAAGGAAAAGAAAAGGTTTAAGAAGATGAGACTGCTTACCGGAACTTGATCTTTGGGAATATTGGCATATATAAGCATAGCATTCATACCCATTAGTTTCGTTACTTTCATTACTATCCTATAACACACCTAATTCTGAAACACAACGATGTTCCCTAATTTATTCAGCAAACGAACTTCACTGAAATACAAACAATGCCTGATATTCAATAAAACAATCCTTTCCAGTATCATCATCACTATAGTTATAATCAGTACGTGTACATTATCTAATATAATGCAGCCACCTACAGCAATCGTCTCCTAACCTAAGTCAGTCGAATACAACCTCTTTTATACAAGCTCCCGATGGAAGCAAAGGTTCCTGCAACTTCCGCCCTCTTACTCTGACCAATCTAAAGCACAACCTTCATTGGATTTTCTAACCCTTTCTTAAACGGCATTGCAAGCACCATCCCCTGCAACGCCCCCAGCCTCACCTGGTATTCGGCGCCGCACTGCAGGTCAGTGATTACGTGCCTCGAGTGCGCCCGACCGAGCTCCCGCGTGTGCCACACTCCT
>NC_051408.1:16156000-16156363 GCF_015228065.2 Penaeus monodon
ACGACACCGTCAGCGTCGTCGAGGTGGCATCCGCGATGTGCACTGAAGGCGCGGCAGGTGGCACTGCAACGGAAGTGCGAGAAGTAATTAGTGAACATAATGACATCATAATCAAACATTTCAAATTAAGCCAAACGTAAAGAAACTGCTAATAGGCCTATATCTACATACATAAAAGAGACAATGTGTTAGACATACCTTGCACGTGCAGCACATACATAGTGGAAGTGGGTACATAAGGAGACTTCCTAACGCTATGAATGGAGCAAGTGTAGTTGCCCCGGTCACTGCGCTCCACCCCGCGGATCACGAGCGAACCGTCTGCCTCTTGCGTGAACCTGTGCCGAGAGTGAGATAGTGTAG
>NC_051408.1:16156577-16158085 GCF_015228065.2 Penaeus monodon
GAGATCACTGTTATCAATTAAGGAAATGAAGGCGTGTCAAATATAGGAAAAACATAGAATGTTACTGTTAAAAAAGCGAGGTAGTCGATATGATGATTAAATAGCAATATCTTGATAGCTGTTTATATATACCACGCAAACAGACGAGGGTAAAGTTACTATAATATATCAATAGTTTTCACCGATTTACTCAAAAAGAACAAAAGAAAAGATTAGTATATACTATCATCATGATGTAAAAAAAGTTGTTTTCCATATACATCAATGACTATTTGTACAGTCCATGAAAACGGAATACATAACGACGCCTTTCATTGGCTAGATCCCCTGGATCCAAAGGGTAAAGAGATCAAATGAACATAGCTCAGAGCAGAGCGGGAAAAAAGAGAAATTTGAAAGAAAAAAAATTCCTATTAAAAACTTTACTAGACAAAGGATTAATTAGAGGAAAAATTTCCTTGCGTTTGCATTTGATCCTGTTGAAGAAAATTATAATATGTATAAGACTGATTACTCATGTTACTCATCTGACTTTGAGAATTTTTGTTCTATACATTGAAAAGCTCTGAGACAGTGGTGTGAGGTGTGCCGAGCATTGTGTCAGCGCATGGTGTAAACTTATTTCAGGAATGGCTTTAAAAACCTTGCAGATAACATCGTTACATTTCATATATTTTTACATTTAGTGCATTTTTCGATACTATATAATATTAACGACTAAATGTATCAATGAAGCCAGAATATCCTTACTTTATAAATAACGACCATTGCTTCAAGGTGTCTTCTAAGACTCAAGTTTGTTTTTGCAAGAAGATAAATCTTTGAATCAATCATACATTTTTGTTTTCTTTCTTAACCAGACCGATCGCACATACGGTAGTGGACAGAATCGGTGTGAGCTGTTATCCCTCACAGACCAGCAGGCTTACACTGGAGACTCAAAATAGAGACCGTTCATGCAACGTCCTTCTCGAGTATTGCTTATATGCGATGTTAAAAAAAACTTTCTCTTTTTATTACTAGTGGTTTAGTTTGGAGAATAACTGCAAATACATAATAATCATACAACCCAACAACTACTAGAAACAGTAAAATGTACAACTAACATGTAACATATTTTACCATGTCTTATACACCCCCTCCCTTTTATCAAAAACAGAGAAGACCCTTTTCCAATTTCTGTTAACACCTACGTAAAAATCCCAATGAACACTAATTCGACACAGATTCGTCGAGTAAATTCGTGTCGAGAGCATATCTGGACAAATGAGAAGGTCAAGTGAGCGCTGGGTCAGGGAGAGTCTGTACAGCATGAAGACCAAGAATATTCTAGAGCGCCAGCATGTTACATCAGTCCCAGGGCGAAACGGCAACTACGGTGGTCGGAGTAGACACAGGGGATGGTATCCTTGTAGAGTTCGCGATGATTTTTTGTTGTATATTTGTATTGTACTCTTCATAATTTTTAAAAATAATATATTGGTCCAAACTATGTTTCAGATCCAGGT
>NC_051408.1:16158145-16158485 GCF_015228065.2 Penaeus monodon
CAGTGGTCACGCTTGTCTCATCTTACCTAACTCCATGTTTATGAATTTCACGTTATAAACTTGTGTTACTGTACTTTTCTTCTTCTATTCAACTCATATTCCATTGCATAACGAATCGTCTCCTAAGGATTAATAACTAAAGCAAGTCCACACATTTGTTCCGGAATCAGATAACCAAAATGATATACCCAAATATATAGTCAATTTAAAATAATCACCTGAATAACTTGATACGGTGCAGCTCATTACAATTTCAAAATACCTCCTGGATTAGCATATAAACTAATGCTCATCTGCCTGTGTGGTACATGTTTATATCGGTAACTGGTTGGCTGAATGT
>NC_051408.1:16160081-16160170 GCF_015228065.2 Penaeus monodon
CAAGGTGATGCCTGTAAGAAATGTTTAGAGCTGTTTACATTTACAGATTATATAATAGAAAAAACACACAAACGAAACAAATCCACACA
>NC_051408.1:16160243-16161035 GCF_015228065.2 Penaeus monodon
TTGTTCTATGATGTTGTGTATTGTTAATGTTTGGA
This sequence comes from Penaeus monodon, assembly GCF_015228065.2. NCBI lineage: Eukaryota > Metazoa > Arthropoda > Malacostraca > Decapoda > Penaeidae > Penaeus > Penaeus monodon. Next base: position 16,160,279 of record NC_051408.1, read on the forward strand.
GTAGTACAGGGTGGTCGTATGTAGTTTAGTTACTGTAGTAGTGTGTGTATCTGTCGGTTGTTCGTGCTTGTCCGCTGTTTGTGTGTATTGGTGTCACTGACTTTTGCCCCCCAGTCTGCTCCCCCCCCTCAAAGTCGAATCCCCCTGTAGGTATGCAATATTCAGACACATATCAAAGGAACTGACAGCACACGTGGACTAGCAAAATCAACCCACCCAACTTGCCCTTATATCATAAATGTCGTGTTATATAACAATACATTTGTCATAGACAGTTTGACACGTTAACCATAAGATATTATTATTGCATGATTGCTTCTGATTATTATTAATCAGATATAACTAGGACTCATTATTTTTCCAAATGTACTAGTGTATGACTCACACTATGTTTGCTAGCCGCCTAAAACTATTGATCTACTTCGTTTCACTATACCCTCCATTATGCTACCCCATGACTAAAAATGAATATCCCCTGTATTATCAGTAATGTAGAAATACAATACCTATTATTCTATTAGATAGTGAGTTACATTATAATATTATAATAAATTATGTATTACATAATAATCTATATAATTATCAATTATTTTATATAATATTATTACATTATTATTATTATCTATATTATTATATATTGCATTATTACTTATGTTAATTATCAATATTATTATTATCATATATTATTATTATCATATTTTATGATGCCCCTACTTATTGATTTATCGCATAAAATTATTTCCTTCATATATATACT
>NC_051408.1:16161305-16161463 GCF_015228065.2 Penaeus monodon
ATTTTTTATATAACAATTATTGATAAATAAATAAGTACTATTCTTACTTCATCTTTACTGAATTGATATAATTATCTAAAGAAATTAAATATATAAATATAAAAAAAAAGTAGTGAATGTAAAAATCATAAAAAAAGGAAACACTTATCTTTTTGTTT
>NC_051408.1:16161552-16161713 GCF_015228065.2 Penaeus monodon
CTTTATCTATGATACGAATCTATGACTAAATAATAAGTCTATCTATCTATCACCTTCGTTGTTATATTATCTAATAGATATCCATTAGATAAAGTATATTTAAAAGTAATAAGAATATAGATACTACTTCTGATCTCCTATTGTTGCTTTATCTGCTCATC
>NC_051408.1:16162361-16162511 GCF_015228065.2 Penaeus monodon
CACACACACACAAAGTCACAGTGCGTACGTGAAAATATAATTTGTCTCTATTTGTCTACCTGTCTGTTTCTTTGCCTGTATAATTAAATCTCTTTTTTCTGTTTTTTATCTCTTACATTCTGATTTCCCTTCGCTCTTTCTACCTTCGAC
>NC_051408.1:16162569-16163240 GCF_015228065.2 Penaeus monodon
TCGGGTCTTCATGGATACTCACTTAACGTAGGATTTAATCTCACTAAATCTATTTGCAGAGACGCCTTTATCTCATCCGCGCCACGCATCCTCTCGCAAAAAACACACCCCTTTAATTCGCAGCATCGACTTGGCAGCATCAATTAGTCGGTAATTAATAATAGCCCGGACTTTGCTCATAATTAAGCCGTGGATGAAGCTTAATGAGCTACCTCATTTATTGCTTCACAGGAGAACAACGTCGGCGCTCTGTTGCCTGATTTCCCCTGGCGACGGACGCGGATACCCCTCCCCCACGCTTTGCCCTTCTCCCCACATCCTTCCCCTCCCCCCCTTCTATTCCCCTTCTCCCCCCTACTTCCCCCTCTCCCCCTCCTTCCCTTTCTCCCTCCTCCTTCCCCCTCTTTCCCCCCACCCATTCCCCTAGAGTCTTCCGAAGGGCCTGAGGAAGCTAGGACGCGACTTGCTTGGAATTTCGGGGACCAGATCTTAAGCGTGGGGAAGGGGGGAGGGGGGGAGTACTTTAAGAACTTGGTTGGCTCCCTACGTGGATTTTTATAGAACTTTCGAGAATTTGGGGAACCAGTTCTTCGTTCGATTTGATTGGGATATTCGATTCAATTCGTATATTGGGAACCTGGAAATATGGCTTGTAATGTCATAAGCAGGTG
>NC_051408.1:16163292-16163379 GCF_015228065.2 Penaeus monodon
CCATGGTTTGAAAGGCCAGAGTCGACAAACTAAAACCTGTAACCTGGGATCTAAATCAGGAAATCTAGTGAATGGAAGATTGAAACA
>NC_051408.1:16163427-16163602 GCF_015228065.2 Penaeus monodon
TACATTTCGTAAACTCTGAAACCATAAACTAAGATCACAGAAACCGGTTCAAGATCCGAATAACACTACAAGTGATGAAAAAAAATATATGCATTTACTTTAGCTTCAGCTCTCCCTCTACTCTCTTATTCCCTCCTTCCCTTCTTCCTACCCTACCTTCTGTCTGTCTGTCTGC
>NC_051408.1:16163677-16164632 GCF_015228065.2 Penaeus monodon
CCTTACCAGTGTCCAGCATCGTGAGCTTGACCGCGGGCGTGGGCGTCCCCTCGCCCACCCTCGTCCTCGCCGTGAGCCAGAACTCGTGCGTCCCTCGGGTGAGGTGCGAGAGAGTGTGGGAGTTGGCGTGGGCGTGAAGAGGGTGCTGCAGCGGCGCGCGGGCGTGGGGAGGGCGGTGGTTGAGGGTGTAGCCCAGGAGCACGCCCGTGGGTGGCTGTGGAGGCAGCCACGTGAGGATGGCCGAGTCATCGCTTGACTGCAGAGCCCTGAGCCCGGCCGGCATGCCCGCCACTGCAATTAACATATTGAGAACGATGTTGCAGTGCCAGCGGCTAATCTCTGTCATTTGGGGTTTATTGCACTCTCGGAATCGCCCGGCCAGCTACATTGCTACACTGAACGACGCTCTTATTCAAATGGCTCATTACCTTCTGCGTTGCAGAGAACTACAGTTAATCAGCACCAGAGGGAGTGCATGAACAACAGAAAATTTGGGAAAAAGGACAGGCATAATGAAAAAATTACAAAGGCTTTTCACACAAGCAAAGCCGAAATTCGATATTTTACTGTAATACAAAATGAAAAAGTGATAATAAACGTTTTTTTTTTTCTAAAAGAATGCAACCGAATCGTGCAGAGCAACATGAAAGACCTCCCTATGACAATATGATGAGGAAAATTATGAGCTAAGTGAAAAAGGACAAAAGAGGGAACGGTCTCGCTGAATAACAAAAGAGTATCCTGAAGCGCAGCGTCGAAATGAGACAGAGACTGACCGTCCTCCCGCGTGGTGCAGGTCAGGTCGGGAGACGCCACGCCCGCGCCCGCCCGCGTCACGGCCGAGACTGTGACGGTGTAGTTTGACCACGCCCTCAGGCCGCCCACGATCTCCTCGCGACCGCTCGTCATTCGGGTCAGCTCCTCAACCTTCTCTGTAGGTGGAAAAAAAATAGGG
>NC_051408.1:16165243-16165640 GCF_015228065.2 Penaeus monodon
CTTCTCTCGAGCTGCCCGCGTACCTGTGGAGTCGTCCAGCCGCGTGAGTGTGAGGCGGTAGCCCTGCAGGAGGCCGTTGTGGGCGGCGGCCGGAGGCGGCGCCCACCTCACGTGCAGGGACGACCCTCCTGCTCCCCCACTGCACTCTACGCCCACGGGAGGAGCGGAAGGCACTGTGTGTGGAGACCAGCTGTCTTAGAAAATGCGCTCTTCTAATGATTCACTGGAACATTTGAGGAACAAGCACAGTGAGATGGCGTGGCCGAGCGTCCGACCCGGCGCCACTTACCGTCCTCGAGCGTCCTGACCACGACGGGCGGCGAGATGGGTCCGGAGCCGTGGGCGTTGTACGCCCTCACCACCACCGCATACTGCACCCATGGCCGGAGCGCCGTCA
>NC_051408.1:16165677-16166212 GCF_015228065.2 Penaeus monodon
CACACTAAAGTTGTAGGAGCCGTCGTTGCCCAGACTGGAACAAGAGAGGCGGCGGTCACAACGGGCGGCCGGAGGGAGCGCCATTCGGCCTCATCTGCGATTCTCTTTCCCGCCGGACGCAGCCCGACCCTTGCCAACTGGAGCGCGGCGCGTTAGACATGCATAGAAAACTGTCCACTTAAAGCAATTAGAATATTTCATTGTGCTTTTTAGAATCCACGCTAATTAGGCAACATTAATATTTCACTGAGGATGAAGTCATGTGCCTGTAAATACCAACTTTGGTTGACGTATGTCTGTTTAGATGTTAAACCCTTGTATATATGCACGTACATAAATCTACATATATATGCCGCATGTAGAGTAGTAATGTGCATCTGCTTAACATACACGCCACATGTATATGTATATATAAAAATGTCGCTATGTACCTATGAAGAAGTACACCCTGTATAAATCAACATATCATTTTGCATTCTGTGTTAGGTGTCCGTGTAAAGAAATACCATAATGTAGAAAGAGATGGAGTAAGCTC
>NC_051408.1:16166836-16167322 GCF_015228065.2 Penaeus monodon
GCACCATCTCCTCTGCCCTTCCAAATCCACGCCCACACTTACTCATGGCGCCGAATGCCCACATGATAGCCCAGCAGGTCGCCGTGGTGGGTGTGCGTGGGCGGGGGCTCCCATACCACGCGTATGCTGGTGGGCGAGACGGCATCACTTCGCACGTCTATGGGAGGCGCCGAAGGAGACTCGCCCTCGGTCCGGATCTTGAGGACACGACGAGGTAAGGGGACAGACGGTTAGACCTTAGGACAGGGAGGTAGACAGACGGGCTAAGAAAAAGATGCACAGACGATTAGGCTTGAAGACACGGGAAGGGAAAGGGAGAGATGGTTAGCCTTGAGGACACGAGGAGGTAAGGGGACAGAAGATGTAGTGAGCTGTGACATGGGTGTCTGCGTATTAGGCGTGAGAAGGTTGGTGGTCGAGAGGTTAGCTGTTGCTGACACGAAGAAAAGTACAGATATATATTAATCAAATGAATAACAATGGATG
>NC_051408.1:16167835-16168035 GCF_015228065.2 Penaeus monodon
TTTTTTATATTGGGTGGGGGGGGGGTGGGTTTTTGGGGGGGGGTTAAACAAAAAAATTAAATATTTTTTATCGTAAAAAATAAAAGAAAATTTTTAGAAAAGGGAGGAGAAAGGGAAAAAGGCGAAAAAAAAAAAAAATAGGGGAAATTTTTTTAAAAAAAGCAAGCAACGAAAAGGGAAAAAAAAGGAGGGAAAAAAAG
>NC_051408.1:16168615-16169690 GCF_015228065.2 Penaeus monodon
ACCAAAGGATGAAAAAAAGAAGAAAGTAAAATATATTACCCATTTAAAAATAAAAAAAATTGAAGGAAGAATAAAAATGATGATAATTGGATTTTTAAATTAATAAAAAAATAACAATATTTGAGAACAACAACCAAAAACAACACAAATTAATTTTGATATAATGTTTAAAAAATAATATAAAATATTTTTTAATAATATAAAATAAAAAAATAAATATAAAAATTTTAAAATAATAAATAAAAACAATAAAAAAATAATAACTAACAAAAATAAGGGCAAAACTTAAAATACTAGAAAAATTGATAAGATAAAATAAAATTAAAAAATAAAAAAATTCAATAACAATGATGAAAAAAAACAACTACAAAAAAACAACAACAATAAATTAATAAAAATACTTTTATTATCTTTATTATATCATAAAAAAATGAAAATAATAAGGGTGATTGGATGAAAAGATGATGATTAAATTACAAAAAAATAATAATAATAATAAAAATAAAAATAAAATAATAATACAAAATAATAATAATAAAATAAAAAAATATAAAAAATAAAAAATAAAATGTAATAAAATAAAAAAAAGATAAAAATAATTATAAAAAATGTAATAATAATAAAAAATATAAAATTAAAATTTAAACTACAACGAACAACAACAAAGCGACCATCAACATCTGACCCAAAGCAACATCAGCGACGGCAAGACTCACCTGCAGGGGCTCCGAGTGCGGCGACGCCCCCAGGTGGTTGGCCGCGAGCACCCGCACCAGGTACTGGGTATCGGGCACGAGGGGCGAGAGGCGGGCCGTCGTGGTGTCGCCGCCCACGTCCTCCTTCTGGCCGTCGTTCCATGTCCCTGCGAGAGTGGGCGTGGTGGTGAGGCTGTGGCTATGGTGGGTGGGAAGGTGGTGAGGGTGGTGGGTGTGGTGGTAGGTATGGTGGTGAGGGTGGCAGGTATCGCGATGGTGTGGTGATGGTGGGTATTGTGGCGTTCTTGGTGAATGTGGTGGTATACATGGTAGTGGTTATGGTGTTGATGGGTATGGTGATAGAATAAAAAGGAGCAGTA
>NC_051408.1:16169808-16170050 GCF_015228065.2 Penaeus monodon
ATTTTAAAACCCCCGAATTACAAAATAAAAAGGGTCGAACTCACCTCTGGCAGGTCGGTACTGCACAATGTATGTATCGACGGGCGTGTGGGTGGTCGTGGGCGCCAGCCAGGACACGACGAGGTAGCGGGAGCCTCTCTGCGATACCCTGAGCCCATGCGGTGACCCGGGCACGTCTGCGGAGGGGGGGGGGGGAGGGGGAAAGGGAAAAGAAGGAAGAGGTTATAGCTATCGGTAATTGG
>NC_051408.1:16170357-16170461 GCF_015228065.2 Penaeus monodon
ACCCTTCCCTTTATGTTACGAGTGAGGCAACGAACGAGATAGAGGGATGAGAAAAAATATTTGGAGATAAGGAGTAAGGAGAAGGTTGGCCTCTCACTTACCCC
>NC_051408.1:16170527-16170624 GCF_015228065.2 Penaeus monodon
CTCACCTTGCACCACGGGCGAGGACACAAAGGAATCCCAGATTTGAGGAAGAAGTTTTGTAGGTACAGAGTAAGGAGAAGATCGGCTTCCCTCTCTA
>NC_051408.1:16170977-16171385 GCF_015228065.2 Penaeus monodon
GCACCACGAGCGACACCACGAAGGAGTCTCTGCCGTAGGAGTTGGAGGCCGTGCAGGTGTAGTCACCGGCGTCCTCCATCTTGGCTGCGGGGATGACCAGCTCACCCCGCGCCCCGCCGTCGACCTCGCGAACCACGCTGCGGGAGGTCACGGGAAGGAAGGAATTGACATTATAATGGTAAAATGGTGTCGAAGTCTGTGAGGTCAGAGTCAGTGTTAAGTCAGTAAGGTCAGATGGTTTGAAGTTACCAAGGTGAAGCCTATTTTACGTTAATGAAGTGTTAGGTTCATGTGTTACCAGGGGTGTTGTTAAGTGAATAAGATCAAGTTAGCCCTTATGTTTATAAGGGCTGGTTTGATGTGGGGTTTATAGGCTGGGAGAAAGGTTAATGAGTTGTCACATGGTCG
>NC_051408.1:16171458-16171911 GCF_015228065.2 Penaeus monodon
GTGTGTGTGCGCATGTAGAAGGAGAAGGTTTGAATGGTAAGTCAGCGACATAGTTTGGTCACAGGGATAATGTTGATAATTTACAAGGGACGATTTGCCTTTCTGTCTCAGCGGATAAAGTCACATAGTAATCTCCCCGTGAATAGGGGAACGAAGGACAGGCGGACGCAGATCACAAAGAAAGGTCAAAGATCGTAATTCACCCAAAGTCATTTGGGAAATTCCGAAAATGAGAGAAGAAAGGTCGTACACATATTATATGCAAACCTCTCATTAAGTAATTACGAGAAAACAAACAGAAGAAAGGAATCGGGAACAAAAATTAAATATGGCACATTTTTTCTCATTTATGAAGGCTGGGGATTAACGTGCACCCATTCATGGATATTTGAATTATTTTTCAAGCCGGTTATGTTTAAATTTTTTTGCGTTTTTTGATTTTATTTGGTTTTT
>NC_051408.1:16172389-16174506 GCF_015228065.2 Penaeus monodon
CCCCCGGGGCGCGTCTGGGAAAAAAATCCCAAATTTAGAAATCTCCCTTTTTTGGGGAATCAAATTTTTAAGAGCAAAAGAAGCCAGTTAGGATTTTTTTAGTTAGGGTCAAAGAATCACACAGATCTGGGAGGATTTTTTGGGAGGGAAGTGCACCCAAAAGGGGGGACCGTCTTCTCCGCGGGAAAAAATATCTATGAATTTCTTTTTTATTTTTTAAGTTTGTCTTTTGAAAAGGGAAATTTAGAAACGACAAATGCTCTCCTTTTTTAAAAAGACCCTAAATAAAAATTGGGTTTGAGTTAGAGAAAAATCGATAGACTGAACCACTATTCCCCCAGTCTCGTTGGTTCGGAAATTTTTAATTTAGCGGCCATTAAGTTGATGACGCAGCTTGGCCGCAGCATCACGACCATATTATTTTCATCTCCCACAACTGACTTACAGTTTTTGTTTTAATACCTAAAATCCCTTATGCTGTCCTTTTTACAAAATTTTAAATATTTCGGAAAATGTATCGCCAGCGCTATCCGTCCCAAACTGTAAGCAATTTTGGGTTTAATTGTTCAGAATGCATGATCAAATAATTTCAAACTTTTTTGTGTCTAAGACTGATTACGCTTTTTTTGATTAAAAAAAATGATAGGGCAAAATTTTCTGGAAGTGAATTATTATTGATATTATATTGTGCAAGGCGTTGAAAACCATCGCCAATTTTAAAAATTAAACGAATTTCCGGAGAATTTTTTAACTTTTTTATCATGGATTTAATTTGAGAGAAAATTTCTGTTGGGATCAAGCTTTTTAAATTTTTTTTAATATGATTTTTGGTTAAATTTGATTTCATTCAACTTCACACACAAAAATTTTAAAAAAATCAAATAAAAACACCTACAGGGCTTCATATCGACTAATAAAAGAGCACACGGATGTTGCTAATCGAACAAAAAAGTAATTATTACTTTGTCCGAAAGCAGAACCTGTACATCGCAAAGGGCAGGGACCCATCAGAACTTATACCTGGTAAGGCTGCTGGGTTTGTGTATCTTGGCCGTAGGATAATCCACTTGGTGTAGGCCTTGTAGTGCCCGGCCGTAGAGCTAGGGGGCCAGGTAGCCGGCCCAGCGCCCATGAAGGCCCCCTTTCGCGTGCCACCAAAGCTGAGCCTTTACCTTCCGGGGACCTACCCTGGCGAGCGCGGTCGGTGCAGTGCACGGTCAACGGCGGGACACGCCCCCGCATGACGTGGGCGAAGGACGGCATGGGGGGGAGAGCGTGGGCGGCGTGCAAGTCCAACCTCGACCTGTTCGCAATCCTCCGATCACCACCTGGCGCCGCGCACGCCGGGCAAAACACGTGCACGGCCCCAACGACGCCCCAGCGTGCGCCACACCGCCCCTCTAAACGTCAATGGAACTGTCTGGTGTTTGTTAGGTTGGGTTTTTTTCTTCCGCTTTTCCTTTTCTCCCCCTGGCTGGTGCGTGCTCCCCTTGGCGCCCCCCTTTGGGTCCCCGGGGCCCCTGAAAACCCCCTCATACCCTTTCAGTTTTGGCCCACCAACAGGGCGAGGGGTGGGGTGGTGTGCGCGGTAAAGCGAGGCGCCCCGCCGGTCACGCTAGTCTGGTCAGGAGGGCCCCCATCCCCCAAAACCGGCCCCCGGCCTAACCATCCTTGCCCCGCCCAGTACTCCTTTCCCCCTCCTTTTGCCTCACGTCCACGCACACCACGGGGCAATACACGGCCGGGCCCCCAAGCCGCCCCGCTCGGTCTCCCACCGACTCCCGACATTAAAGGGTGGGTGCTAGGCCCGACACGCCACTCCTCACACCACGACTCGAATTAACGTGCACACACACCTAAACATGTAATGTACTTAATAGGGCGCGGCTTTCATTCCCCCAAACATTCTCCCAAAAGTAAAAGAACAACCTTACAGACTTATGTATTACTCTACAGCCAAAAAATACACATCCCTAATCTAAAAGCCAGCCTGCCTAATAACTGGGGCTCAAAATAATATTTAGGTTTTGTGGGTCTGGGGAAATTCTAGCCAAAAATTTTTTTACGCAAGTCCAAAAACCCAAAACACTTACTGCTTTTTTTAAATGACCACAGTG
>NC_051408.1:16174542-16175101 GCF_015228065.2 Penaeus monodon
GGGCATACAAAACGGGTTTTGGGTAAAAACGAAAGCCTCTCTAATGAAAAAAAATGCCAAAGAGGGGCTCTGGTTTGACCCAAAGAAAACAGCTGATTTATCATCAAAATCATTTTTTTCACCAGTTTTCTTGTTTCTTTTTTTGTATTTCTGTTTCATCAAATACTTTTCAGCTGATGACACAGAAAATATTATAATAACTCCCTAATGAACAGTCTGGAGAGTTTAGGAATAGGTCAATCTAATTTTTTAACAGTTTTAAAGTTTTTTTAAAAGGAGTAAGGGGGGTTTTAACAATGTAACAAAAAAGATGGTTCTGAAACCTTTCTTTTTTTGGCGATTTATTATTGTTTTTCTTTTGATATTTCAGTGAGTCCCTTCAATTTTTTGTTTGAATTTTTTATAAGTGGGGTTTTTTTACCTCTTTTTTAATCCCCAAAAAATCCCACAAACAAATTTACAAAAATTGAATTTTGAAAATCAGATTTTTGAGACGATGGGCGCACTGAAAAGGTAACATTTGTTTGTTTTTTTAAAAACCCACTTTGCCTCGTTCGCT
>NC_051408.1:16175127-16175650 GCF_015228065.2 Penaeus monodon
CGTTTTTTTGCATGTTTTTTTCAACGCTTTTTTGAATGTTTTTTTTGGGGAAATTTTTTTTACCCTTTATTTTTTCCCTTAATATAATAACATTGTTTAAATAAGCACCATGGATAGATTTTGTGAAAAAAAGAAAAAGACTTGTGCTTACCTCCCCCCCCCCCAACCCCCTTTAAACATCCACCCTCCCCCCCATCTTTAGGCCCTACGGGTTTTCCAACGAAAAATTTTTTTTTTCACAAATTTAAATTCTCTTTTCCTTTTTTCATGTTCCTTCCCCCCCCCAAAAACCAGAAGGGAAAACGAAAGAGTCAAACCTTTGATTGGGTAGACGTACACAAAAGGGGGATCACCCACGCGTTTGTAACTTCATGAATGGAAATCTTTCGAACCTACACAAAACCCTGCGCCAAAGGGGGGTTTGAACTGTTAGAATATGGGCTTGATATTAAAAATTTTAAACAAAAAGAAAGGGAAATTTTTATTTAACTAAAACTGTCTTATAAATGTGTAGAGGTTACAT
>NC_051408.1:16176070-16176426 GCF_015228065.2 Penaeus monodon
TATTTTAACACGTCCAAAAAGTAAAAAAATGCTCCTCAAAATTCTATCTTTTTCCCAAAAGGGCCCGACATTAACTGGTAAAAAAAACAAGAAAAGGGAAAAAGCAAGTAGCCCTTTTTCCAAAATCTCTCTCGTGACCTCTCAAAAATGTTTGGTTGGCTGCACGCCTCTCAAAACGCCGCCAGAGAGAGCCAAAAATAAAAAAAACGATCGAAATTTTGGGTTTAAAATCCAGTGCCCGAAATTCGAATCGTTCCGGAACACAATCCTTCGTATATTGGATTGAATCGGGGTTAAACCAGGGTTTAATCGTCCGCAAAAATGAAAAAAAAATCCTCATTTTGAAAGCTAGAAAA
>NC_051408.1:16176558-16176675 GCF_015228065.2 Penaeus monodon
CTGGGTCAGAAGTCCTTGCTTTTTGTGGTATGAAGGGAATTGCCGTAAATGTTTGGGAAAAATTTTCGCTTCGTTTTTTAGGTCGAGCTATCGCCCGGGTAAAATAGGTTATGTGCA
>NC_051408.1:16178133-16178242 GCF_015228065.2 Penaeus monodon
GCCCGCCTCCCCGTCCTCGTGTGTCTGACTCTTCTGACGGAGGGAAATGTGTTGATCTACTGCTGGCAACAGTGCCTAATTACCCTGTGATGATACAGATTCAGTCTTA
>NC_051408.1:16178694-16178966 GCF_015228065.2 Penaeus monodon
TTAACTACAAAATGCGAGGGAGAGAGAAAGGCGAATATATATGAAATCCCCATGGTGTGTTGTGCACGCGGAGTCGTGGGGTTTAATGTAGGCTCGGGCCGCTGGGTGCAGAAAGAATTTTTCATAATGAAATGGTGTCATAATGAGAATATTACGGGTTCTGCTGCTGATATCTATGAAGCCTGTTTACTTGAACTTTTAACGCCTCGTGCCATGTGTTTATATATATGCATGAGGCCTTTTCTGTGCCTGTGAAGGGGATTCAAATTACA
>NC_051408.1:16179013-16179157 GCF_015228065.2 Penaeus monodon
ACGAAAAGGTTGTATGTGTGGTTAACTGCTTATATACGTAAGCGTATGTATGTGTTTAGGTGTATTCATATTTGGGTGCTTAATAAAATGTATGACCTGGTTTATGGTTATCAAAACATGCAGATTCATGAATGTCTAAAATAC
>NC_051408.1:16179366-16179558 GCF_015228065.2 Penaeus monodon
CTGTTTGTAAGCATATTCACCAACCCAAGTGTTACCAAAACTCACCTGTGGTCATGCACGCGAGTGTGGGTGGCCTGCCAAAGAAGAGTGATGGGCGGGTCTCCGTGGGCATGACACAGAAGGGTTGCACGGGACCCTCTTCGCACTGACACCTGCCGCTGCAACCCGGGGTCAAACCGAGGGGGCGCTGTC
>NC_051408.1:16179702-16179792 GCF_015228065.2 Penaeus monodon
AAAGAGATGAAACAAGTTAATTGATTTAATTTTTTTCAAATCAATTAATTATGTCACTTGATGTTTCGAAGAACTTGCTATGTTATTGCT
>NC_051408.1:16179831-16179919 GCF_015228065.2 Penaeus monodon
AATTAAAAGCAAAGGCAAAGCTCACTGGCTGATTATTGATCAAAAAAATTTCGTATACCATATCCAGAGACATACAGACGAAGTAAAA
>NC_051408.1:16179958-16180127 GCF_015228065.2 Penaeus monodon
TACTAGAATGTTGATCAGAAGGGGAAAAATATTTTTCAGGATTTTTTTTTCCTCAAAAAATAATTTACATCGTTATAATCTATCTATGAAAAATAAAGAAAAATAAAACCAAAATATGAAATTCATGTACAAAATATATAAACAAACAAGTTAATTACCAGTATAAGCA
>NC_051408.1:16180419-16180633 GCF_015228065.2 Penaeus monodon
CATATATATACGAAAGAAACAGGCCTATTCCGGCAGCCGACTGACCCGCCTTTAAACCATTCGAGCTTAAATATTTTCACGAGGGATGGAAGGCAAAAAGAACGAACATGTTTTATTTCTTTTCGGTTATTACTTATTCAGCTTTTTTTTCAAGTGAGTTTATGACTGACTTCGTTTTGTTTATTTGTCATCTAGGTATAGAGAGGGTTGAGCG
>NC_051408.1:16182473-16183034 GCF_015228065.2 Penaeus monodon
CCGCGCTCTCTCTCTCCCACTCTCACCACATACCACCGAAGTTTCCTCCTGTAACGACTCCGTGGTAAGTCCCTACAAGAATCGACGACATATTCATCTAATCATTTAATCTTCATGCAGCAGAAATCGTCTTGCCTGTTGGATCAGACACTCAATGGAAGAGCGAGGTTTTGCTCCTCAGGTTCTCAGCAGGAAACAGTACTGTATTATTTTCACAAAAATTTAACGGGAACTATGAATCACGTATTTGACATGTGAGAAAAGGAGATGAGGAGAAATTCAAGGCCTAAATTCGCACTCATTTAAACCTTGGAGGAAACAGTATCTCAACATTAATAAACCTTCAGCTTTTGTTACCATTAGTGCTAAGAGTGGCTGTTACGACTGTGGTAAGAGGAAGGTTGTACAAAGCAATAGGTATTGAATATTTAGCCTCTTAGACTTTGATATGAAAAAACTGTACGTGTATACAGGCGTGTAGAATATCATATACAATAATATAAAACCATGTGAAGGAATACATTTTATTGAATATAAGAACGCGTGTATAGAATATAAAAA
>NC_051408.1:16183324-16183522 GCF_015228065.2 Penaeus monodon
CCCGGACTCACCATTGACTGTGAGGGAGATGAGCGCCGACAGCCCCCCGCCGACCCCGTTCACCGCCTCGCACAGGTACTGACTCTCGTCCTCCGACCGCGCGCCCACAACCACCAGGCTCCCGTTCATCGCCACGCCCACGCCCTGCCCATGCCCGCTGCCGAGGATCGGGCTGTATTGGCCTGGCTGGTCCTCTGT
>NC_051408.1:16183733-16183876 GCF_015228065.2 Penaeus monodon
CCATCTTTAGACATCTTTATAACTCAAATATATTGTGTTTACGAAAATGTATGACTTTAAGCATTGCTGTAGTAAATCCTATGATAATCTTCCTTTTCAACAGAGAAGTCACGTAGGCAAATAACTCACACTACATCCGAGGA
>NC_051408.1:16184203-16185118 GCF_015228065.2 Penaeus monodon
AACTACTTACCTATGTAACCTCAGACTGTAAATATATACTGGGGGAATTCCCTGACAGTCAGAGCTACAGTTTCAGTCTTCAGTCGCACAGTTTTTCGATCTCTTTGTACAGGTACTCACCTCGAGTGCGCCTCCAGGTCACCTTGGGCGTGGGAGACCCGTGGGCGTGGCAGGGGACGACGACAGAGCCCCCCAGGGTAACTGAGGTGTCCCTGGGAGCTTCAATCCACGATGGAGGCACTGAAGGGGGGTTTGGGAGGTTAGAATCGAGGGAGTAAAGGCGCAGGACGGCATGTCATTTTGCGACAGTATCTTACAGTTTTGCCTTATGCCGATTAATGTGCATCTATATATTTATAGCAAAAGTTTGTGGCAATAACGTATATCAAGAAGAAAAATATATCACATCTAGACAATATTTCATTTTTTTTTTCACTTTGTATTTCATAAACAGCAAAATATACACCATTTGTGTTACAGATTCTGGTACATTAGAAATCTTTAATGTATATACAGTTGCATAGAGATAAAGGACACCGTCAGCTATGATTAAAATGCACTCAACTGTTCATTAATTATAAGGCAGAAGAGAGAAAGAAACTTGTTATAAAAAGGAGCCAAAGGAAGAAAATACGAGTCTCATTGTCTAAAGGTTCCAACTTTATGAGTCTAAAGTACTTCGGATTAACCGTGTCTTGCGCGCAGGAAGTGGAGACGGAGTGGTAAGTTGGTGATTAGAGGCGTAAACAGGGCTATTGTTGGCCCAGACTCTCTGTCAACAGCGCCAACATCCATGCGGAAATATGATGAAAGTTTGCAGCGTTTTACATTTATCAAAGTGTAAAGGTTACAGGAAAAATTGTTAATTAATCTCCACTTCAGCACGGCAAGTAAAATGCATAAATATGTGTAAGC
>NC_051408.1:16185291-16185683 GCF_015228065.2 Penaeus monodon
GCAGCATGTCACTGTGGACGCATGAACGAGCACGGGCACGAGGATCTGCAACTGTTCGTACAAGACTCGACAGGCTAAATCGTACAAGAGTCTTCACAAGCTATCGTACTGGGAGCTAGTCACCAAACAAGCTAATGTTAATTTAGCCAAAGAGGAACAAGCGAACACGTACAAATTTTAAGATTACTTCTAATTACAGATTTTATTTAAGGTGAAGATGGTGCGCTAAATAAGGGGGGCTTTATTTGTTAAGGTTTATTTATATACATCAGGGCTTCCAAAGAAAGGAGATTTCTCGCATCTGCCATCTCTCCCTCAGCACCTTCCTCGCACTTCACTCCCCACCCCCGCACTTCTCTCGGCATGCCACTTCACAATTCATCTCGGTTAGG
>NC_051408.1:16185837-16186388 GCF_015228065.2 Penaeus monodon
TATCACTGTTATTCATACGTTCAGGGGCCCCCGTGAGCTCGAAGCACCCAGGGGCCTCTCTGAATCTCCTTTCCCTTCGCTCACTCTCCGGTCAAATCGTCATTTCCCCCCCGTTTTCAGGTCCATTCGTCCAGATTTCCACTCTGTTCATCCCTCAACGCCCTCCATTCCCCGGTTATAACTTCCGCCTAATATTCGTTCGCATAAAAGGCTCTCGCGCCAGGCACTGGAACAATTCATCCCATAAACAACCCACGGGCGCTATCCCTTCCCGGTAATGGCTCGGCTGCGACACGGGTGATAGACTAATTAACTCGGGTGATTTTAAATGTCAGCCTCATAATGGACGTACTCGAATTAGGTGTCGTACGGCAACGGGCCGATTGGCGCTAATGACGGAACTGATCGAGTGCCCGGATGGCCGAATTAACGCCGTCGAAGTCAGCGGGTCGAGGCGTCCGGACGAGGAAGAAAATTCAAATCGGACTTCATTATCGCGGAATTGGCCGTTTAATCAATTTCAGTATAATGCACACGAGACCCAAGGACAA
>NC_051408.1:16186414-16186923 GCF_015228065.2 Penaeus monodon
ATACCCAAGACAAGCACATTTTCTACCATCCCTGAATCCAGAAACAAAAACAAATAACACGAACATTAAGCATTAACGCTACACTGACACCCTCCCATCACACCTACTAGGGAAGGCGGTTGGAGGAGAGGGGGGTAGAAAATAACGTCTCATGAATGATATAACTTTATAATGGCGGCTGGACAGCATGACCCATCCACACACGTTATAAATAATGTGCCTCGCGTCAAATGAACTATTCATGTGGTTTTATCTCACTGTGAAGCTAGCGACCCCGTTCAGAAATTAACGGAGGTGGTGATGCGCTGCTGTGTGATGAGAGAATTTTTGCTGTGTAGGAAATGTATCTCTTTTTCTTTTTTAATGCGTGAGAATTATTTCTGGATGTTCGTCTGACTAGACTGAAAGAAGTAAAAGAAGAAGAAAAAAATCGCGTTCAAACATATGTGTAATCACACAGATCAAAATGCATAAGTAAGTAAGTGCAGGGTATTCAGCTTCTTTCCCGT
>NC_051408.1:16186950-16187552 GCF_015228065.2 Penaeus monodon
ATTTATATTCATTATCATTATTCTCTTTTGATTCTCCCTTTATCTCCGTGTCATCACTTCCCTCCCTTTTCAATCTATTTCGTATTCATCATCCTCAAATCTGTCAGCTCTTTCATTATTAATAATTTTATCTCCAAAGTGAAAAACATATAATTTCCAATTCAGTGGTAATTAATATTTCAATCTGGAACTGTAAGCACGGTACAAAAATAGAGTAAAAATTGTATAGATGCACCAAAAAAGGCAAAGTCAAATATATCAAATAAGCTTTTAATATTTGATGCTAAATATTAATAAAATTCCATATTGGTGTTTTTTCCGCAAACAATATTTCAACCAATCACCGGCGTCGAGGCGAGTGTAAACAAAAAGCTCGTGGTGATTGGCAGAGAGCTCTATAAACCTTATGCTTTCGTGAATTGCTATTTTTCTCCACTTTTTTTTTTCTTTTTTTGGGCCGTAAATATAACACCTAAACCTTGGTAGTGTTTCATATTGATCCCAGATATTGATATAAATCACACTTGAGTTATGTCGGAGAGCAAATTTATATGGCTTTCCCGGATTTCGAGGAGGGGAAAATGCACAGGCGTTAGTACGGT
>NC_051408.1:16187737-16188171 GCF_015228065.2 Penaeus monodon
TATCCAGAAACCTCGAACCATATCGGCAATGAACCTTCAAACGACCAAAGTTGATCAATATACCAAAAAAAAGCTAAACGAATACGTTGCAATTGCCAGAAAACGCTAAAATCATCTTGCAAAGAGAATCTGGAGCTTTGTTTAATAAACGGCGTTACCAATTTAGAACCAAAGCCTACAGAATATTGTTGTTTAGAGCAAGTAAATTATTTTCATGAACGTACAGTATATTGTTTACGAGCAGGGAACTGAGGCGCTGGTGAGGAGGGGAGGGTGGTGAGCGGGTGAGGGGGTGAGGGGTGAGGGGGGGGGGTCATGTAATTTGAAAAGTCAAATAGAGGGTCATTTTGGAAATGCAAAGAAAACACTTGAGAAGAAGGTTTTCCAATTCATATAATGTTCTTGACTTTGCCATGTTCGCGTCTACATTAACT
>NC_051408.1:16188636-16188743 GCF_015228065.2 Penaeus monodon
GCGATAGCTCGACCTCAAAAAATGCTGTAAGCGAAATATCTTTCCAACATTTACGGCAATTCCCTTCATAGCCACAGAAAGCAAGGACTTCTGAGCCAGAGAGACAG
>NC_051408.1:16188779-16189163 GCF_015228065.2 Penaeus monodon
GTCAAGCCAGCAAATGTTGGAGTCAGAAGCAAGATTTTTTTTTTCTCTCTCTCTCTCTTTTTCTAGCTTTCAAAATGAGGATTTTTCTTTTTCATTTTCTGCGGACGATTAAATCCTGGTTTAATCCCGATTCAATCCAATATACGATAGGATTGTGTTCCGGAACGATTCGAATTTCAGGCACTGGACTTTAAATCAAAATTTCGACCTCGTGTTTTTTATCTTTGGCTCTCTCTGGCGGCGTATCTGCAGAGGCGTGTCAGCCAACCAATTACATTTTCGAGAGGTCACGAGAGAGATTAGGGAAAAAGGGCTATCTCTGCTTTTCCTCTTTTCATCTGTTTGTTTACCAGTTAATGATCGGCCTTGATGAATAGGTATAGA
>NC_051408.1:16189653-16190127 GCF_015228065.2 Penaeus monodon
TTAAATTTGTAATATCTAAGCCCATATTCATAACAGTTCAACCCCTTCGGACGCAGGTTCTGTGTAGGCTTCGAACGATTTCCATTCATGAAGTTACAATCGCGTGAATGACTCCGCCCTTCCTGTGTACGTCTACCCAATCAAAGGTTATGACTCTCTTCGTTTCCCTTCTGCGTTTATGGGGGGTGGAGAGGAACATGAAAAAAAGGAGTAAAGATGAATTAATTGTGTGAAAAAAAAAAGTTTTTGCCGTTGGAAACCCTGTAGGCCTAAAGATGGGGAGGAGGGTGGATGTTTAAAGGGGGTTGAGGGGGGGGAGGTAAGCTACAAGTCTTTCTCTTTTTACACAAGTCTATCACATGGTGCTTATTTAATCAATGTTATTATATTTAAGGAAAATATAAAGGGTAAAAAATATTCACCAAGAAAAAACATTCAAAACATGCGTTGAAAAAAATCATGCAATAAAAACTG
>NC_051408.1:16190151-16193012 GCF_015228065.2 Penaeus monodon
AGCGAACGAGGCAAAGTGGGTATTTAAAAAAACAAACTAAATGTTACCTGTTACAGTGACGCCCATCGTCTCAAAAATCTGACTTTCAAAATTCAATTTGTTGTCAATTGTTTGTGGGATTTTTTGGGGATTAAAAAAGAGGTCAAAAATACCACTTATCAAAAAATTCAAACTAAAATTGAAGGTGACTCACTGAAAATATCATAAGAAAACAATACATAAACTCTAGCACAAATAAATGAAAGGTTTCAGAACCATCTTTTTTGTTACATTAGTTAACCCTCTTACTCCTTTTAAAAAGACTTAAATCTGTTAAAAAATTAGATATGACCTGATTCCATAAACTCTCCAGACCTGTTCATTAGGGAGTTATTATAATATGTTTCTGTGTCATCAGACTGAAAAGTATTTGAGTGAAGCAGAAA
The DNA here is from genome assembly GCF_015228065.2 of Penaeus monodon. NCBI lineage: Eukaryota > Metazoa > Arthropoda > Malacostraca > Decapoda > Penaeidae > Penaeus > Penaeus monodon. The sequence goes on from NC_051408.1 coordinate 16,190,577, forward strand.
TACAAAAGAAGAAACAAGAAAACTGGTGAAAAAGATGAATTCGATGATAAATCAGTCTGTTTTCTTTCGGGTCAAACCAGAGCCATCTTTCGGCATCTTTATTCATTAGAGATGGCTTTCGTTATTACCGAAACCTGTTTTGTATGACATTATTATTTTATTGTTACAGTTTTTTTTATCTTCACTGTGGTCATTTAAAAATGCATGTAATGTGTTTGGTTCTTGGACTCTGCAGTGAAAAATTTATGGCTAGAATTTCCCTCAGACCTACAAGACCTAAATATTATTTTGAACCCGAGTTATTAGGCATGGCTGGCTTTTATGATTAGGGATGTGTATTTCTGGCTGTAGAGTAAGTACATAAGTCTGTAAGGTTGTTCTTATTACTTGTGCAGAATGTTTGGCAATGAAAGCCGCGCCGATATTAACGTACATGTACATGTTTAGGTGTGTGTGCACGTGTAATGTCGATGTGCGTGTGTGTGAGGAGTGGCGTGTCGGGCCTAGCACCTACCTTGAATGTCGAGGATGTCTGAGTGGGAGACCGAGCGGACGGCGTTGGTGGCCTGGCACGTGTAGTTGCCACTGTGGTGTGCGTGGACGTGAGGCAAAAGGAGGGAACTGGAGTACTGGTCGAGGGCAAGGATGGTGAGGCCGGCGGCCGTGTCCTGGGCGATGGGCGCGCCATCCTTGAGCCAGACTAGCGTGACCGGCGGGTCGCCTCGCTTGACCGCGCACACCACCCTCACCCGCTCGCCCTCGTTGGTGGGGCCAAAGCTGAAAGGGCTGATGACTGGGGGTTCTACACGGCGCCGGGCAGCCCAAGGGAGGCGCCAAGAGGCACGCATCGCACCAGCCAGGGAGAGAACGGGAGAAAGCGTGAGAGAAATAAACCCAAACCTAACAAACACCAGACAGTTACCATTGACGTTGAGAGGGGCGGTGTGGCGCACGCTGGCGGCGTCGTTGGTGGCCGTGCACGTGTAGTTGCCGGCGTGCAGCGGCGCCAGGTGGCTGATCGTGAGGATTGCCGAGTACAGGTCGAGGTTGCGCACTTGCACGCCGCCCACGCTCTCCGCCGCCATGCCGTCCTTCGTCCACGTCACCTGCAGGGGCGTGTCCCCGCCGTTGACCGTGCACTGCACCGACACGCGCTCGCCCAGGGTCAGGTCGCTCCGGAAGGTGAAGCTGCTCAGCTTTGGTGGCACTGCGACAACGTGGCTCTCTCATGTGGCGCTCGGGCCGGCTACCTGGCACCCTAGCTCTACTGGCCTGGCACTACAATGGTCCTACACCAAGTGGATTATCCTACGGCCTAAGATACATCTAACCAGCAGCCCTTACCAGGTAGTAAGTTCTGATGGGTCCCTGTCCTTGCTGATGTGACAGGTTCTGCTTCTCGGACAAAGTAATAATTGATATTTTTGTTCGATTAGCAACATCCGTGTGCTCTGTTATTAGTCAGCATATGAAGCCCTGTAGGTGCTTTTATCTAGATCTTTTATATATATTTTTTGTGTGTGAAGTCTGAATGAAATCTAATTAACCAAAAATCATATTAAAAATAATTGCAAAAGCTTGATCTCGAACAGAAATTTTCTCTCAAATTAAATCACATGATGAAAAAGTTAAAAATTCTCCGTGAATTCGATGTAATCTTTCAAATTGGTCGATGGTTCAGACGCCTTCGCACAATATAATTATCAATAAGCTAATTCACTTCCAGATAATTTTGCCCTATCATTTCTTTTTAATCAACAAAAGCGTAATCAGTCTTATGACACAAAAAAGTTTGAAATGTATTTGATCATGCATTCTGAACAGATTGAACCAGAATATGCTTACAAGCTTGGGACTGGATAGCTGCTGGCGTAATACATTTTCCGAAACATATTAAATCTTAGTAAAAAAGGACAGCATAAGGCATTCTTAGGTATTCAACATCAACCACTGTAAGTCAGTTGTGGGAGATGAAAATAATATGGGTCAGTGATGCTGCTGGCCAAGCTGCAGTCATACAACTTAATGGCCGCTAAATTCAAACTATTCCGAACCAACGAGACTGGCGGAATAGTGAGGTTCAGTCTATATCGAGCTTTATTCTCTAACTCAACCTAATTTTCTCATTTAGATCGTTCTACATGGAGAGCATTTGTCGCGTTTCTAAATCTTCCTTCTGAATATGACAAAACATTAAAAAGTAAAATGAAATACATAGATATTTTCTCTGACGGAGAAGACGGTCGCCCCCTTTGGCTGCACTTCCCTCCCAAACTCCTCCCAGATCTTGTGTGATGTCTTTGACTCCTAACTAAGAAAATCCTAACTGTCTTCTTTTGCTCTTAAAATTAGATTCCACCAAAGAGGGAGATTTCTGAAGTTGGCATTTTCCCTTCTAGCACGTCGCCATCTTGTTGGGACGTCCGTACGGCTGCG
>NC_051408.1:16193692-16193806 GCF_015228065.2 Penaeus monodon
ACGTGTACGAACCGCCGTCGCGACTCTTCTCCACGCGACTCACCACCAGCGTGCCGTTCTCGTACACCTTCTGCCGCGCCATCACCGGCAGCGTGCGTCCGTCTGCGCCCGGGG
>NC_051408.1:16194551-16195960 GCF_015228065.2 Penaeus monodon
GAACGCACCTTTGGACCACGTGAGCTGAGCCAAGGGATAACCGGCAGCCGGGCATGACACGACCAGCTCTTCGCCCGCTACAGCTGTCACCACCGACATGGCCCGAACGTACGCGGGTCCTGGAAGAGAAAAGAGGCTAGCATTGCGTGAACTCCGCTGTTTATCGTTTTGTGTTGGTGGTAGTGAAAGCGTTCGAGGCTAGGTCATTCTCTGTTTTTTTTTTCTAGTTGAGGAACTGTTTCTTGTTGCTCATTTTATTGATTGGAAGCATAAATAATAATCACTCAAATACTCATATCACGTGCATGTGTTTGTGGAGATGAAACACTCATATATCAGGTATGTCATTGTCTACAATCATGGCCTAGGTGCGCACTCGCGCACAGACACATATATAAATAAAGTATTCGTACTTTTGCTTCCGTCTGAAAACATTTTCCAACATAAATTAAATTAATTAGCTTTTTCTGCTATGCTAGCCTTATTATTTGACGTAATTCATCTTTATTTATGATGCGCTACGAGTTCATATTTAATTGTATTACTTTGCGTGCCTTAAAATGTGAGAGTTTACTTATGGAATGCCAAGGATATACTGAACCCTCTCCATTAAAATATATATATATATCGAAATGAAAGGATAAAAGTAAACATTATTTTTTACAACCAAGTCATTAAGTGTACAACTGGCCTTGTTAAGACTAATAAACCCATTAAAAATAAGTAGAGTACACATAGCCATCCATTTGAGAATAAAAAAGAAATAAAGAAAAAGTTGTCATGTACTTTTAAATCCCTACTGACTTATATGAATATATTAATGCAAATACTGCTCTACAACCCACTCCACTGCCTGGGCTACAAAAAAAGAAGAAAAAAGAAATCATCAATGAATTACTCATCGTATCCGCAATGTCAAGAATTAAAAATCTGTGAAAATTTTACGATTTATGACTTGCTATTTACACGATCGGCTATTTCTGTTATGCTTCGAACCTCCGTTACACCAACGGGAGTGCGACTTTCCGCGTGTGGTAAGTCGCTTTAACCCGCTGGAGAATGACTTACCATACACGTAAGTAGCTTCATCGAGAAAAGAAAAGATAAAAAAGGCTTTACATGCAAGTCTCACAGCTCAAACCATGAGAACGACTGAGCACACGAGTCATCTACCATAAACCGACTCTTCAAACGAGTCAAACCGCTACCAAACCAGGTGTGCGACTCACCATACACGTTGAGTCGCGCTTGGTGGGAGACAGTGCCAGCCCTGTTCGTCGCTGTGCAGGTGTAGGCGCCGCCGTCTTCCGCCCGCACGCTGGTGATGTTCACGTGGCTGACCACCGAACCGCCCACGCCCACGTACTGCCCCACAACCAGCCTGCAGGGGAAGGGCGGTGATCGGAAAA
>NC_051408.1:16196151-16196557 GCF_015228065.2 Penaeus monodon
AGGCACATAAAAATTGTTAATTTCCAGTGTCTCTGTGTTTACAAGTGTCAAAGCGTTTGTCATGCGATGTCCCATAATCTTTTAATGTGTCTGTTGTCGACGTCGGGGCCATAGCCTTTTTATGCTCTGTACGACGACAATTTCGGGACGCCCGCTGTGCCGCTGGTTCGTCTTCGGTTCTCCCTTTGGGGACGAAATCACACAAGGAAAAAGAGCTAAAAAAGTACACTGTAAAGAGCACGAGATATGCAGAAAATATCTATGACGTAAATATGAAATAGATTTAGAACTGCAGTTAAGGAGTGTATTGTAAAATCGTCATTTTTTTGTGAACTGAAGTATCTAGGGAGCTTGTTCAAAGTTATTGCTTTATTTGATTATATGTGATAATGTGAGGAAAATGGCC
>NC_051408.1:16196600-16197162 GCF_015228065.2 Penaeus monodon
TGCATTGATAAGCACAACAGATGCAACAGTATCAACAGAAACAGGTTATGATAACGATAGTGAGTACAGTCGCGACAGGAATAAAGTAATCATAGTAAGTTTAATTACAATTAGTAGTAATAAAGTCCGGAGTACCAACCTGTCCAGCTGCGGCAGAGGGAAGCCGTCGAGCGCCCAGGAGACGTGAGGGGTTGGTGCCCCTGACGCGATGCACTTTAAGCTCACTGAGGGGCCCGGCTGAAGCGTCTGGCTGATGAAGCGATATTCCAGCACAGGCGCTGAGTCTGAAGAAGAAAAAAACGATCTGATTACTCCCTTTTGAATTCGTCAGAGCTAAATTGTATCTCATTATTCAACCATGTTCTACGAGGAAGCACTTGGCAGCTCCCCGAGATCGTCTGCCTTCTTATCAGGCCTTCCTTAAACGGCGATGAATTAACTTTTCGAACTTGCAAGAGGACGGTTCAACTGCTCGTGTGATGGGACGAGATCCGACCCGAGGGTGGATGTGGTGATTCTGGATGCAGAGCGGAAGGGGGAAGGACGGGGAATAGAAGGGAGG
>NC_051408.1:16197190-16197934 GCF_015228065.2 Penaeus monodon
GTAACGGCCACTGAGAATATATACTGATTAAGAGGAGGCATACCTAACCACATCCAAATGTGACCGAAAGCTGAGAAACCTGGTTGGGAAATGATGAATTTCTGCTACCCTCTTCTCCTATCCGTTTATTTATTCGGATATGTAATTTCCTCGTCTCTTTTTACATTCGTTTTATAGTTGTTTTCATTATATTTTCTGTACAAGTATTCTCGCTGCCGTCGCATGTTCCCCGGAGGTTACTCTTAACTGAATTATAAAGCAAATTATTCTTTTCTTTCTACACGAAGACATGCCGCAAATCAGAGATATCGCAAGTGAGGGAAGGAACTCTCTCAGCTGATTGAAAATGATAAAAAACGAGGGAGGAGGACAAGCAGGAAAGTCAGAGAATTAACAACGCAAGAAGAGGAGACACGCAAGTGATCAATGAGGGAAAGAAATAAAGAGTGAAAAAGCATAGTGAATATAAATAACTAGCAAGACTGAGAAAGGAAATAAGTAACAGAACTAGGGGAAGGAGGCAAGCAACTAGTCAGGAAGCGACTAGCCAGGCTGTCCGGGGCGCGGCAATTACTGGACAACAAAATCTAATTAAGTTGGCGGACGCGCGGAGTGGCTGGAGGTGTATTAATTAACACAACACGCGGATATAAAGAACCGCCAAATCACGTTAGACACAGCAGTGGTGCCAACGCCAGGAGTGGGCGAAACCTGGGGACAAATCTGTTCATTCTCCATTTTTTA
>NC_051408.1:16199701-16200243 GCF_015228065.2 Penaeus monodon
CCATTCACAATATCTTTAATAAAAAAACAATTTAAACCCAACGAAATTACCTAACAAGTACCGTAGATGGAGCTGTGCATTTCATACCAGGTTAACAGACAGGGCGCATTCAATTTAGTGCTGCTGCTGAGTGAGAAGTGAAATCCATGGATAAGCCATAGGTAGGACAGAGGGAGAGAGAGGGCAGCCACGCCTCGTTACAGTGAAGCCTAAGTGCGTGTCTCTGATTCGTGTTTCGGGATTGGAACACCAGGATTAAGGGCGGTGATTGGGACTCTCTGATTGGGACTCTCTGATTGGGACTCTCTGATTGGGACTCTCTGATTGGGACTCTCTGATTGGGACTCTCTGATTGGGACTCTCTGATTGGGACTCTCTGATTGGGACTCTCTGATTGGGACTCTCTGATTGGGACTCTCTGATTGGCGTCGTGGTATCGGTGGAGGGGGGGGGGAGGGGGGCATTCGGGTGGTATTTAGGGGTTTGTGGATTGATGAGGAGAAAAAATATCTATATATTTCTTTTTATTGAAAGATGCATTC
>NC_051408.1:16200316-16200648 GCF_015228065.2 Penaeus monodon
GTTCCTTTTTTGCTAAACTCTTGAATCGTATAGATCATATAAGTTCAGATTGTATATACTAAACCAACAACAGCAGCAATAAAACTTTCGCATAATAACAAATAATGAAATAAGGTCGATTTTTTGTATCTCTGACGTAGGCAGGTCATTTGCATTATAATTAAGCATTTTTTGATACAAGAACAGTTGGTTAAAGTCTTTCCATTACATTACGCCAGGCGGATGTTAGTAATTAGGTTTATTATCACATTTCCTCCGTTTTTTAAGGTAATGTGATATTTTCTTTTGAAGGGACACACATGCTCAGCTACGCAATCGCTCGAAAATAGACG
>NC_051408.1:16201001-16201087 GCF_015228065.2 Penaeus monodon
AATTTTTTCTTATCATTTTGGGAGACGTGGATCCGAGGTCATAGACAAATAGACTCTCTGTCATTTCTAATTACTGCAGACTGGAT
>NC_051408.1:16201622-16201867 GCF_015228065.2 Penaeus monodon
CATCCATCTCGACCGTTCCCGAGCACCGTCATATAATAAGCCACATGTAATAATGCTGAGTAGAAGCGGTAATACGGCCAAGAGCTCTTCGGGACCACTTCGCCGGAGGAACTTTATTTTGATCCGTTTGACTCGGCGAGGCGGGCCGGCCACTCGCATGCCGCTGACACAGATATCTGGGACATTTGATTTATCTCGCCCTCTCCTTTCTTTCTCGGTCTGGCTCTCTTTGTTTGTTTGTCTCG
>NC_051408.1:16202118-16202533 GCF_015228065.2 Penaeus monodon
GAATGAATGCATAGATGTACAAAAACACACACACGCCGTCCTCCCCCTTTGTACAAGATCTCAGGTCCCCAAACTATAAAGGACGAGAAGCTACCCAGGACCAAACCATATAGAAAACGGAAAGAGAAAACGGGAAGTGGATATTCCATGAGAAGAACAGAAAGAAGGTGTCGTGAAAAAAGGGGGGAGGGGGGGTGGAGCGGTTGTTGGATTTAATGTTTTATTAAAGGCTCCATCAAGCGCATCAGGGAGGTCGAGCTGGGAAATGAATTCATGCTGAGGTTGACAGTGAGATTGCGGCGATGGAGTATTTGTGGCGGTGAGGAGATTTGGATAAAGGAGGGAGGAATGGGAGAGAGAGGGTGAAAGGGTTGGATTTGGACATGGAGGATTGGGGAGAGATAGAGGGGGGGGG
>NC_051408.1:16202634-16203131 GCF_015228065.2 Penaeus monodon
TAGAGAGAGGAAGTATGGATGGAAAGAGAAGGCAAGTCAGAATCGTAATTCTGCAGAAAAATAAGGATAGACAAGCGAATCAATAGATATACCAAAAAAACACAAAACCAGACAGATGATATCACACGAATGGAAACCCGGACAGAGACAGAAACAGAGAAGAATGAAAGAGGACATCAAGAAGGGAGGTCAGTGACGTATTATCAATATCTCGGCTGCAAGATGGACCAGTCGCAGCCAACTCCAAGGAGAAATTGCACTTCATAGAAATGTCCATCTTGCAAGAAAAATGTAGATTCTTGACCCTAAAGCACATGCCATCAAAAACCATGAAGAAAACTGGGCTCTGGGTAAAGGGAAAACGGGCCAAGAGGCTGAATGTCTTCCAGAATGACGCTCGCTAACAGAAAACGGACAATACAGGTCATATTTATTGCGAAAATACGCAGATATAACCGCGGGATTAAGGGTAGTCTCTCGTACATTTTCTCCTTGAT
>NC_051408.1:16203171-16203472 GCF_015228065.2 Penaeus monodon
CGTGTTTCCAGCTTCGATTTATCCCGGCATAACTGCGCTATTACACTCATCATCCCTCGTATATTCCATGAAGTCCAACATTTGGAAATGAGGCGTAAATAACATTATTTTCGGGTTCCTTCAGTGGTTAAATGAAGAGCAGTTATCTTTGGATGATTTTGGCAACCCATTTCCCTTCGGTGTTGGAGATCCATGGGGGGAAGGTCGGGTCAAATACTGTGGTACATTTATTTAAGAATTTACTAAGCGATGTTCTGGAAATGGAGACAACGGGTTTCACATTGTGCTGGGTGATCGCGTG
>NC_051408.1:16204505-16204650 GCF_015228065.2 Penaeus monodon
TCCGGCGTCTTTAAGATCATCGCTTTGCCATAATCAACCTTTAAAGGACGAACGATGTACATTCCTGTCGTTGCCCCATTGGAGTCGAGTCAGTCAGGCTCGCCTTCTGCCGCTCGACCTCGACAACAAATGGACCTTTGGTTAT
>NC_051408.1:16205052-16205154 GCF_015228065.2 Penaeus monodon
TATGGAAATCAATCTTAAACTCATTACGAGGCGAGACACTGTAGTGCCGGAGTGCGAGGCAACACGCCGTCCCCTCCCCCCACGATCCCCATCCACTACCCA
>NC_051408.1:16205276-16205398 GCF_015228065.2 Penaeus monodon
TCAAGCCACAGCTAATAAATTACTCCCCAGGTGTCACTCCAGGTGAAGGCAACCTGTGTTCCACAAACCAGGACATTACTCAACCCTGATCACAGCCATGACACACGGAACTAGTGGTAGTA
>NC_051408.1:16205432-16205497 GCF_015228065.2 Penaeus monodon
AATATGTCGTGGGTTTGACAGTTTAGACAGACAGTTGGAGTAGCTGTGAGTGAGTATGTGTCCTC
>NC_051408.1:16205523-16205761 GCF_015228065.2 Penaeus monodon
GCAGGATGGTCATCTCGTCGAGATAACGATGATGGAAGTGATTAAAGACGATACTGATAATGGGAATAACATTGATATAATTCTGCAATCAACAAAATATCGAAAATTGACCAGCGAAACAATACGATTGCGATGACAACATTTAAAAAAGGAGAGAAAACAGATGATAACGAATACAATACGGACACTTAAAAAACAGTAAAGATAATAACGCGAGACAACAATTAGCAAAGACAGC
>NC_051408.1:16205941-16206023 GCF_015228065.2 Penaeus monodon
CACGAGCTGTCTACAACGCGACGGCAAGAGCGAGCAACGACACCCTTAACAAGACCATTTCGCAGAAGACAATAATTCCCGT
>NC_051408.1:16207165-16207553 GCF_015228065.2 Penaeus monodon
ACTAAGGGGCGAGTAATATTGCCACTGTTGCCAAGGAGACGAAACCGATAGGAAATCTAGAAAGAAGTATCATCCTGAGATGCTACATCTTCCTGCGTGGAGATAGTGTGCATAATTCAACAACTCTATTTTTTTGTATATATATCTTTAATAATTTTCAGTTTATTTCTCAAATTGTTATCTTGCATCTTTTCCTCCCACCCCACCCCCCTTTTTGTCTCTTTTACCTTTACATATATATATTTTTTTATTTAGAAATGTTTTAAAGTTCTTGTTTCTGGAAATCTTCACTGGGATCAAATATAATATATATTTTTCTAGCATTTTTATTAATAATTCGCCATGTTATATTTTCTTTGACGTTGAATTTATATATACATTCTATTAA
>NC_051408.1:16208187-16208327 GCF_015228065.2 Penaeus monodon
TAGATACAATTTATTTAAATATTCTATAACCGTCTTTAGGAGGTCAATATTTCCTTTTTTTTTTACTGCTTAGAAGATAAATCATTTTCGAGCCAAATATGTGAGATCGAGGACGATATTATAATTAAGTCATTATAAAG
>NC_051408.1:16208372-16208986 GCF_015228065.2 Penaeus monodon
TAATCCATGGGACCAACGCTAATATTTTGTCCCATGTTGCAGAATATCTCTACCCCAAACCGGAGATATAATTATAACTAATTTAAGATATAAACGCACTCCACATTATCATCATATTTATTATTATTAGGTAATTACCAGAGCACCCCCCCCTAAACCACCACTAACACCCCTCCCCCCTCCCCCTCCTCCTCCCTCGAGGGATTTGAAACGAGCTTCATTTAGCTTTGGTTTTATTTGAAATTGGTATCAGGGGTCACTGATCAGGGGGTGTGAGAACACGAAGCACAATCAGGAAGAAAGTTTGTTGTTCAGATTCAAGATTCCTCACGGTGGGGTGGAGTAGGGGTGGGAGTGGGGGTAAGGCGGGGGGAAGGGGGTGAGTGGAGGTAGGGCGGGGGCCGGGGGGTGAGTGGGGGGAGAGGGTCGTTGGAGGCTAGGGGGGAGGGGGTGCGTTGGAGATGGGGCAGAAGGGGTACTAGTTTGCTTTCCATGCATATAAAATACAAGAGGAAGAGAGAGATAAGATTTAAAATTCTAATTAACAAATATGAGATCGTGTTGTATACATAGTGCGTGTACACCTGGGTACATCCAAAACAGTTTCGCTACGG
>NC_051408.1:16209137-16209322 GCF_015228065.2 Penaeus monodon
TACCGAGGAAGAGAGCTAAGGAAATATTGACTTCAATGACATCCGACTCACAGAAACAGGAGAGAGCTACACAGGCATCTCGTCCGCATTAAGAACTCTAGTTAAAGCCTCGGCCCCGTAGCATTCCCGGTGACATGACACTGGCTGGCATATGACTACTAGAGAATATGATCAGTTGGCTGGTA
>NC_051408.1:16209579-16209992 GCF_015228065.2 Penaeus monodon
ATAAGGCAGGAGACTGAAGCGTAAATCACGCCAACATATCGCATTCATAACGGCAATAATATTGTCTACATAATCTCCTTTTCACAAAGTTTGATGTTTACATGGGAAGGATAACAAGTTCTCAGAAAACTTTTGTCATTACGGGTAAAAAAATATGTCATTTTTCACCAAGAGGAGAATTATGTGCACAAGTGGATCATTTTTTTTAACGATAAAAAACCTTTTCCTTTCTTCAAGAAGAAAATTTGCTCGCATGTTAATAGAAAAGATGAACAGTAGTGATTATTCAAGAAAGTTTTAAAAAGGAGATTATACATTCACGCGCCAGATACAATATCTTGCTTCTGTTATGCAGCCAATTGAACATCCGCTGGGAACAAATACCAGTCGTGGTCTCCAATATAAGTGATTGG
>NC_051408.1:16211782-16211869 GCF_015228065.2 Penaeus monodon
GACTCTCCTTGAAAATGACTCCGTTGAGCCATACCGGACACCTAAGACAGGCCTACAAGCGCCTCCTTGATGAATACAAGAGGTTAT
>NC_051408.1:16211926-16212145 GCF_015228065.2 Penaeus monodon
AGGCGACCACTCACCACCGCTGCATTAACTGGTAAAGCGACACTCAGTCTCGGGTTGCTTTCCGTTTGGAATTTGCGTTCCTGAATTCTGGAATCACTCGACGGTCGGAATGAATCTAAACACTGTGGATGAAGTTTGCTGGACCAGCGCTGGTGGGAATTTTTGTGAGGCTGAAAGAGAGACAGTGTAAGAGAGACAAAGGCAAAGGATGAGGGATTG
>NC_051408.1:16212554-16212653 GCF_015228065.2 Penaeus monodon
GAAGAAATGGAGAGGGAGAAATATGATGAAGAAATTTTGAGAAAATTAAAAGTGAAAGAGATCTAGGACAGAGAGAATAGCCATAAAAACGTAAACAAA
>NC_051408.1:16212687-16212908 GCF_015228065.2 Penaeus monodon
AAAACGAGGAAAACACACACACTTCATAAAAGCCAAACGGAAAAAGAGAGAAAAAAATCCCCCCCCCCCCAAAAAAAAAAAAGGAAAAAAAGAGAAAATCTAAAAACAGAACAAACGATTGAGAGAAAGAGAGGAAGAGAAAGACAGGAGAGGAAAGTGGACTCAGCAGCAGGTGTCTGTCGCCCCTTGTGTTGGCAGATGTCGTTATCATGGCCGAGCTT
>NC_051408.1:16213197-16213883 GCF_015228065.2 Penaeus monodon
TCTGGATTATCCTTACAGAGCCTCTTATTGGACTAGTGGAAACAATGACAGCGTTATACGGGGTAGATGGACTCTTTGCACATTTGGAACCGCGGTTTAGAGGTGGCGTGGCCGGCGCCCAGACAGAGGGCTCCGGCCGGAGGTGTTGACTGCATGGCGAAAGGACTCCTCCTCCCGGATTCCCCGTCATGGGAAACCTGGTCCTGTCCTTTCCATGTAGGAGGCTGGGGTCGATAATGTTATTGCTTGAGGGCTAGACTCGTGTCCACGTGGCGCTTGGCAGAATGTTCCAAGGCCGCGTGGCTTTGGTTAGATTTGCCACTATGAAGTATATCGAACTATAAAAATTCGCATGGTTTATGACAGTCACAACTTCGCGAGAGCCGTGCAGCTAAAGAAATGGCAGATTTGTTTGCAAGCTATGCCGTCTAAAATGGCGTCTTTCGAGACGACTCACGTGGTGAGGAAACATCACACGGCAGCAGTAATGGCCTGAGGATGTGGTGACGTGTTTAAACAAAGACGCTGTGACTTCAAACGAGAAACCAGGAAGCGAGGTCACCACATTAAGAGACAGAACACACCTGGCTCGTGACCTTACCACGCCTTACCCGCTCGTCCCGTAAGCTGACCTTGCTACAACAGCAGGTTAACTTTGCCGCCTGACCTACGCTGCTGCAAGTGTT
>NC_051408.1:16214355-16214967 GCF_015228065.2 Penaeus monodon
AAGGGGGATGATAATCAACAGGACTTGCAAGTTTTTATCAACAACCTTTTTTTCTATTTCTGCAAATTTTATCTATCGATATTTTCGAAGCTGATACATGTAATTAACTTGAAGTGGCGTACGATAGAGGTTGAGATAGAATAACAGGCATTCTCCCGATGGCTGACTAACATAAATACGTACATATGTTTTAATATGTAGTGTTACGTACTCATATTGTGTTACATTATCTTGCTTACTTAGTCGTTATATCATGTTATATCATGCGGTGTTATATCGAGTTATGTTATTTAAAGTCATGTTATTCAAAGTTATGTTATTTCAATTTATGTTACGTTATTTCAAGTTATGTTATGCTATTTCAAGCAATGCTATTTCAAGTAATTTTATTTCACGTTATGTTATTTTATGTTATGCCATTTTCTGTTATGCTCTAGTAGTCACTCGGTCGTTATGGGGAAGGTTCAGTACGCTAGTAAAACGGTGAACGCTCGCCGGGTCATGACGTAATTACGGTCAGATTGTATCGTGAATCCGAGATCAAATCGGAATGGAATTGTTTGCGTTGTGGTTGTGATGTGGTTGGAGTGAGAGTGCGGGGTTATAATATTC
>NC_051408.1:16215205-16215391 GCF_015228065.2 Penaeus monodon
AAATCCCTAGACTACTAAATGTTTATTTTTAATCCAGTTCATACAGGCAATGCACTCGTGAGTCTGCATGTGTACGTGCGCGTGTGTGTATCCGTGTAGTAAAATATTTAGATATATTCATGTGGAAGTGTGACTGTACGTAAGCGCTGTGTATCTCCGCTTTTATTTGTTCCGTGTGCGTATCTG
>NC_051408.1:16215454-16215780 GCF_015228065.2 Penaeus monodon
CCTTTGATGTACATGGGTGTTCTTTTTCAAAGAGCCACTTTCCTGTGGGTGCGTGCTTCTGTATGTACGTGTTTCCATGTGTAAGTGCAAGAATGATTGTGTGTCAGAGGCATAATTGCTATCATGACAGAAATGATCATGAAAATATTCACCACAGTTCATAGCTCGGGGTGTGGGGGGTAGGGGAGGGAAGGCGCGGTAATTCCATAAAATATACATTAAATCGTTTGTTAATGCGAATTCAAATTAGCTGCGGAAGCGGGCCCACGCGTCAGCACGTCCACCTGACACAACATTATACAGGTTCGTCAGCATTACCCCCATCA
>NC_051408.1:16216102-16216184 GCF_015228065.2 Penaeus monodon
AGTAGTCTATGGCTGTGTGTAATTGCATGCATATATACACTTTAACCTTGCATTCCCAGAACAGGGACAGTACATTCGACAG
>NC_051408.1:16216359-16216535 GCF_015228065.2 Penaeus monodon
TCACCCGTTTCTCCCTCCCGTCTCGTCGAACATCGATCTCCTTGTAACACATCAAAATGGACGTTTATATTTGCTTTATTGCAGTACATTAATAATTCCCGCTGCGCTTGATGGCTTATGGTAACGTTCCAGTAATATATCTTTATGGGAATGTTTGTAAAGAGAGAGGTTAGGGC
>NC_051408.1:16216969-16217237 GCF_015228065.2 Penaeus monodon
CTGAGTATAAAAGTTACAACAATTACATTATTCTGTTAAGCGGAATTTAGAGTATCACATTACACATCAACTGCATGTTAAAATGATGCCATTTATTCGCGTTTATGGTTATATTACACAGTGGCTGAAAGAATGATGCTCTGGGCTCCTTTTGTTGTTTTTCTTTATTGCTGTTTTGTCCAGTCGGTTTTGCTTCTTGTTTACTTGCTTCTTTGTTTTACTCTTCTTGTCCGTGGTAAAGATAAATGTTTATTGCTATCTCTCTCTT
>NC_051408.1:16218137-16218285 GCF_015228065.2 Penaeus monodon
TATAATTAAGCATAGATTACTACTTATGCAGATTATAGTCATTCCAACGACAACAAAAACTATTTATTGCATTTATCATTAATTATGTTAATGATAACACAACTAATATCATTAACATCACCATTACATTATCTTCCTTTCCACAGTT
>NC_051408.1:16218340-16218521 GCF_015228065.2 Penaeus monodon
ATCACGCCCAAAGGCCTTCCAATCTGACCTTTCTTCGAGAGTCAAATCACAAAAAGGTCTTACTGTAAAGTGCCATAAGGTGCCATAAGGTGCCATAAGGTGCTACAAGGTCCCTCATGATGATGACATTTATGGTGATCGGCGCCTCCTTCTGAAACGATGTTATGGTGTTCACTTCGAG
>NC_051408.1:16218545-16218635 GCF_015228065.2 Penaeus monodon
CTCTTCTGATTTATTCTGAATTCCTTTGTTATAACTACTCCGTTGTCGTATCGGTCCAGCGCGACGATTTCCTTCATGTCAGGTTTCCCA
>NC_051408.1:16218929-16219034 GCF_015228065.2 Penaeus monodon
CCATGAATGTTTCCACCTTGGTCTGAGGGGAGTCGTGTGAGGGGAAACGGAGGACATTCATGCTAGGACCAGGATGAATAGACTTGTTAGTGCATTTGGCGGGCA
>NC_051408.1:16219572-16219678 GCF_015228065.2 Penaeus monodon
AGGCAAACGGGGAGAAATGGGGGAGGGAAGGCAAGAGGAGAGGCGCCATTCTCACACGTGGCTCTACCGCCTCGAAATTATTGATACTGACTTCGGACTCTCTTTT
>NC_051408.1:16220499-16220672 GCF_015228065.2 Penaeus monodon
CGAAATCTTTTTCATCCACTCTTTCCTCTTACCTTCCCTCCCCTTCTCCTGCATACCGCTCTAAGGCAAGACGAAGGCACACGCAATCACGGCCTTGTCATGTGCATGTGCTTTTGTATGTTATGTCGATAGAGCTTTAGTTATGATGCAATAGTGTTACTTTTTCTCTCTAA
>NC_051408.1:16221970-16222248 GCF_015228065.2 Penaeus monodon
ATAAAATATCCTTTTCCATCATGGCGCGAACATCATATTTTCTCAGCATAACGCTTCTGTATTTTCTCAGCACAACGCTATGGTTGGCTTCATGCTCCCTTGCTTCAACAATGCGTATGTTTTGCTGGCGTGCATTATCATTATCGTTTTTTCATTATTTGAGTTTAGAGCATTTCACGGAAGCTTTTAGAGTTTCCTGTTGTTATTTCTATCAGATATTATGATATGCACTTGATTTTGGATAAAAAATAATAAATATTTTTGCCACCCGCCACCCA
>NC_051408.1:16223107-16223682 GCF_015228065.2 Penaeus monodon
ACCCCATTTCTAAATCTATCCACTTATCACCGGTATCTTTAATAAACGCATCTGCTGGAGCCTTCCCTACCTTAATCGCGATTTTCGGTCGACATAGCATTAATGACGTAATGCCCGGGAATGCCATTCCGGCCAAGCAAGCGGGAATCAACTTTCTATACCGAGCGCATTACCGCTACACAAAACACCCCATCTACAACCCCTGGAGTATCCTTTTAAATATTCGCGTTTTTATTTCCCCTTTTTTTTGTAAATATTTCTTTCTCCCCCTCGTTTTTTTAGCGGATTTTATGCTCCAAAGCCTTTTCATAACGACATTAAAATATCATTCAGGATTCTTATTCACATTCCGTGTTTGAGCGTCGTTCAGGCCAGGGTTCTTTCGCCCGACGCCAATGGAGGGTCGCTCTCTCTCTGGGAGGATTCTTTCCCAACCCCCGGGCGTCTTCAAGGGGGTTTTCTCGCCCGGCCAAGAGGAGTGGGTCCTCCTCTCGCTCTTTCTCCTCTCCCTCTCTCTCTCGCCTCCTTCTCGTGGGGGCCTCCTCTCTCAATATCTCCCCTTCTCTCGATTGTTT
>NC_051408.1:16223723-16223799 GCF_015228065.2 Penaeus monodon
GCTCAATATCCTCTCTCTCTTTTCTTTCGAATGTTGAGTTCCGATGTTTCTTCCTCCCTACTCTCTATTTCTCCTT
>NC_051408.1:16223942-16224370 GCF_015228065.2 Penaeus monodon
TTCTTTCCATCTCCCTCCTTCTCCCCCCTCTCTCATACACACTTTTTATCGCCCTCTTCCTCTCTCCCCTCCTCTTTTTTCTCTCCCCAGTACCGGCGTCGAGAGTGTTCTAAAGTGCAGTCTCCTTCACTTCTGACCTCCTCTCCATTACTTCCTTCTCACCTATCTCCTCTTTCTCCACTCATCTTCTTTTCAAATCCTCCCTTCGTCCTTAACCCTTTTCACTCTCTATTACCTCTTCACACTCCCTCTTCTCCTTTTCTCTCACCTAAGTCATTATTCGACGATTTTTTTTATTTTACTTTTTTTCTCTCCTTTCTTCTAATTGCACTTGCGTCTTCTCCTCTTCGTCCACTCCTGCCCATAGGAAAATAATGCGAGCGAATGAGGGGTACGAGGAGAAGGTGATAGAAGGAGGAACGTGTAAT
>NC_051408.1:16224785-16225039 GCF_015228065.2 Penaeus monodon
GAAGAACAAATACCCAGATAAAATTACCCTAAATACTGAATCCAAAACGAAATACGGGAAATATATAATTAATAACAAGTATAAGCAAACGAGCATGAATAAATAATTGAGAGTAATTGCCTGGAAATTGCTCCTAATAGATAACAGGGGAGTAACAAGTAATTGCACCCGAATCTGTAATAAGCAATTAAATCAATACCCACCCAATAAAACACCCCGCCAATGAGTGATTTACATTACATAGGGTTTGAGGG
>NC_051408.1:16225064-16225325 GCF_015228065.2 Penaeus monodon
TGTTGAAATAAACGTCCGATCAAACACACGCCAAACCATAGCTGAATGATGAATGCGATGAATAATTTCAACGGACGCGGCCTATACGTTTTCCGCGGTACTCGGTGATTGGCTAATCTACGGCCGATCAGCGTTCCAGTCGGCCGGAGATTAGGCAGCCTCGTTTGTCACTCTCATTTCTACACTAATAGCATGGGATGGCTCGCTTATAACCATCTTTTTTCGGGTAGAGACAATGGGGTGGGGAGTGGGGGTGGGGTT
>NC_051408.1:16225583-16225943 GCF_015228065.2 Penaeus monodon
GAGCGCGCGCGAGCGCCATCCAGAGACAGCCATCCAGACAAACGAAAAGACACAAGCACACACACTCAGGTACAGAACCAAAGACAATAACACACAAAAAGAGGAAAAGAAAAAAATCAACAGCAAGACGGACAAAGCGAAGCGGAGACAATATGCACTAAACATGGCTTCCCTGTTGCGTAATGTTGAGCATGAATTAAACAAAAGGTTCTATTCACGGGACGATTATCCCCTTGTAAACTTTTTCGAAATGGTCATTAACTTAATCCAAAAATGTGATAGAATAGACATCGGTGACGAGTAACTGGATTCATTTGAAGCGTAAATTTAGAGAAAAGTAGAAAAAGAAGCGGCAGGCAC
>NC_051408.1:16226168-16227022 GCF_015228065.2 Penaeus monodon
CTGGTTCCAAAAAAGTTAACCTATTCTTATCAAAGAATAAACAAACATAAACTATATTTACACCCCATCAATATGAGACCTCGACCACCTTCTTAAAACAACCAAACAAAATAGTAGACTTATTTACATTCTATCAATATAACCCATCTATTCACGTGAATTCTAGCCAGCAACTTGCAACATGCTAACTCACGTGAACAGTATATCCAAGACTGCACAAGAAGTAACCTAAATGCAGACAGATCATCATGTCCGTAATAAACACAGACCAATGCAAGAGTAGACACGCAGAAAGATCATGTACTTGGTTGCATGATGCGCATGACAGTCTTCAATTTATGCTGATTGTCCATTAACCTTGAGTCGCTTTCAGAGGGGCGTATCTCCAATTTCGAAGAAGGGCAAGGACAAGGGACAAACACCCTAAACCAGCATTGGCGTAAGGCTTACCGAGGTGGTGCCACAGGGGGCTTGAGGCGTTGAAGTGGAGACTCATGACCCTCTTCGCTCTCCCTCTCACTCTGCCCTTACATAAAAATCAACCTTAAGGGCCAAGTTATGGGCAAACTGCAAGGTAAAATGACCCGTAATACTCTGGCCTCATCAGTTTTCTTAAGGGTGGAAATCACGCAGAAGATAACAGTCGGGAACATAAAGCCGGTCTCCCCCTTTCCCTTGCCCGCTCCCTCTCCCCCCTTCTGCCCCTTTCTCCATCCTCTCATCTCCATGGGGGATTGATCACCTCCTGACCTCAGCTGCGGAGGGTCCATCTATTTTCTTTATGATACGCCAAGAGACACGAGACAGATAAGGGGGCACTTAAGTTCTTTTCCAGGTGTCTGTTCCAATGTGTT
>NC_051408.1:16227310-16227551 GCF_015228065.2 Penaeus monodon
AGCAATGTCACCCCGGACGCCAGTAGCTTTAGGAGATTAACCTTATTTTGTCCGCAAAATGAAATATGTCCGTATACCTTTAATTCCACTCCCCAAGATATGAACGTGTTAACAGCGAAAAATAATTAGAATGAGAAGCATCCTGCAGGAGGGACTCTGGAACAGGATGGAGGAAGGGAGAGGGCGGAGGGCGGGGCGTCCCCTGATTACCAAGACTGTAATATTCGGGCTTCGGCAATAA
>NC_051408.1:16228238-16228411 GCF_015228065.2 Penaeus monodon
GAGTTTTCGCATGTCCTTTGTCTTAATCGCAACGGATCATCTCTATTCCATTTCCAACGAGGACCTGGCACTGACGGAGAGGTGGACGTTGGCCGTGGCTCTGAATGGCACTGAGTTCGTGTTTGTCGGGTCGTGTGTGGGGGAAGAACTGTCATTAAAGTTGTTTCTTTCTG
>NC_051408.1:16228749-16228876 GCF_015228065.2 Penaeus monodon
CTTAACTTTCCCAAATTTCTTTTCAATCTCCTATTTTTTTCTTCTCTCATACTACCGCCTTTCTTTATGCTTTCCTCTTCATATCCCCTCCTTCCCTCTTGCATTAATGTATGCTTAGGCCCTAAAT
>NC_051408.1:16229091-16230035 GCF_015228065.2 Penaeus monodon
ACACACGTGCAGTTTTCATGCAAGTTTCAGAATCGCCAGAAGCAATTTGTGACTGTTGTTAATTTGCAAAATTGCTCTTCAACACACGTTTAATAAGTAGAGTTCTTGGTTTTGGCGAGTTAGTTGCCGAAAATTGAAATTCTGAATGGAGAGTTTTAAATAGTTAATTGTCGACCGAATTACTATGACTGCCATTTTCTGTTTTATTCAGTGATTAATGGATAATGTTATCACTACTTGTTTTGGTCTCGAGTGAATCAATGAGCATGGGAGAGTGTGGATGTGCTTGTAAGTGTAAGGATGGGTGATTGCAGTAGAGTCAGATAGATGAAAGAAGAATCAAATAGATGCAAAGATAGTCAAGTAGATGAAAGAATAATAAAGTATATGGAGAAATAGTCAAGTCGAGGAAACAATAGTCAGCAAGATAAAATAATAGTCACCCAGATGGAAGAATAATCCAGTGTATAAAGACAATAGTTAAAAAGGAAAATAAAAAACATCCAAATAAGCAAAACTTTACAAACAAAAGAGACATCCACGATGTAAACAAGGACCCACACATAAACAATTATGTTTCCTTGCAAGCCTTACACTGCCGGCCTGCAATGCGTCTGCGAGGATAAAAAGAAACGCCTATATTTCTCGTGGTTTCAATGGATAAGTTGGCTGAAATGTTTAACAATGCGAGACCACTAAGCAAACCTCACTATCTCAACAGCACAATCAGGCTAATGCAGAATCTGACAGCAGACAGCAGGGACGTCTAGTTGGAATGAGTCACTATACGCTACACTGTCGACGCTGTGATGGTGTCTTGTTCTTCCTGTGGGCTGTGGTGATCTGCGTTCATTATTGCCAGGGTTGTTGGCTGTGGTTGTCATTGTCAGCGCTATCATTGTCTTTCACTCAAATGAATAGGAAAGCCTGTTTATGGACTATGG
>NC_051408.1:16230621-16230769 GCF_015228065.2 Penaeus monodon
ACGAAAACACAAAGTTATGTCTCTTACTGTCAAGGAATAATAAATGTCAATATTTCTTTCTTGCACGAACGACGGCAGGCGATAATTATTGTCATATTCGACTTTTCATCATCAGCGCAGCATAAACTCCTTCACTCTTACCCTACAG
>NC_051408.1:16230951-16231108 GCF_015228065.2 Penaeus monodon
CTTTCTCACACACAAGATACGCCACAAAAGAGACATATTTGCTGGTCCTCTGCATTTTTCATTTCGGGAGGACTTGCACGAGAGAAATTTCGAATCGGCATGTTTATCGCGAATTGAAGAGTTACATGGGTGAATGCCGTGCGGGTTGATTTATCGC
>NC_051408.1:16231460-16231692 GCF_015228065.2 Penaeus monodon
ATTTGAAAGAGCGACACACAGGAGTCCGCGTCCAATGCAGAGGGGTAGCCTTCTTTTTATTCTGTGTTTGTTTGTGTATTACTATTCTCTTTGTATGTGACTTTTTTTTTTACGAAGGTCATTCAAGTTCGAGAAATCTTTGTGGTTCGAGTTTACTTCGCTCGAAGGAAAAGTTCTGTTTAGTTATTTACGTGTCTATATATTGACCTTTAGTACGAATGCTATCTTTGCT
>NC_051408.1:16232928-16233100 GCF_015228065.2 Penaeus monodon
GAGTCGTGTGTTCAACTCAGCCGATTTCTCCACTATTTCTCTGAATTATTGCTAACGATCAACGTTTGTTTGGGCAAGTCACACAGACAGATATGTGTTCGTGCGCACATAGAGCACGTATACATAGATATATATACAAGAATTTACAGAGACAAACACATGTGGTAAACCG
>NC_051408.1:16233283-16233543 GCF_015228065.2 Penaeus monodon
CCTCCCCCTTCTAAACTCTCTAAACTCAGGCAAGGCAATCTCCCTTGACCTCCGCGACCTCTACAGGACGAAGGTCAAGTCTTAATGAACCGGCAGCTAGATTACCTGCAGCCGATAATTGGAAGATCATTACGTACTAATGCTAATCAATGATCGGGAGTGAGTTTGATCATCGTTCGGTGCCAATTTGCCTCCGTCTCGAACTGAGATAGTTGTACGGAAGTTTGGGCCTGTGCTAGAGGAGGATCAGAAGTTTCGCC
>NC_051408.1:16233722-16234318 GCF_015228065.2 Penaeus monodon
TTCTTATATGTGTGTCTATACGTATGTATGATTCCCTACTTATGCGTGTTCTGCGGGTCTTCCCAGAGGTATAATAGAACTCTACGGTGTCAACCCATGTTTCACTTACTATAAACACAGCAGTCGAATTCTGTAGAGTGAAATATGTAAATGAAACGAACTCTTCTCTCCAACGTTTGTATCTTTTCGTTCCTTATCCTCTTTACTATCATCCCTTCCGTTCTGCCCGATTATGTTCTTCGCTGCCATCCTTGATTACATTTCCTTTCCTGATTTCACCTATTTCCCCTTCTTTATCGCGCTTCCCCTCCCACCTCCATCTTCCCTCTCCTCTTCTTGCTCCCGCTGCATTTCATCCTTTTCTTTGCTCATAATCTTGACACATTTTCATGTCTCCTCAATCATCTGTCTT
Organism: Penaeus monodon; assembly: GCF_015228065.2. Taxonomy (NCBI): domain Eukaryota; kingdom Metazoa; phylum Arthropoda; class Malacostraca; order Decapoda; family Penaeidae; genus Penaeus; species Penaeus monodon. The sequence goes on from NC_051408.1 coordinate 16,234,135, forward strand.
CCGTCATACCTCATCTTCTAAGTCTTCGGCCCCTCTTCTTCGTCCTCCTAGCTGCTCTCTATCTCCTTGTGTTTTTTTTCTCTTTTTTCCCTTCCTATCTTCAGTTGCATATTCTCCTCATCCATCATGCCTTGCTTCTCAAATAAATCGTTTGCGTATGTAATTATGTGTTTGTTTGTTTGTT
>NC_051408.1:16234472-16234710 GCF_015228065.2 Penaeus monodon
ACGTAATAGTGTATGAGGTTAGGATGTGTGCAGTAACAAATGTTTCTGGGTTATTGTGTGTATGTAATAGTGTATGTTCATGTAATTAGTCTGTTTTTGTGCCTCTGTTCCGGTTTGTCTGTGTGTGTTTGCGTATCCGTCGGTGTTTATTCCCCTTTACTTGTCTAGTTGTGTGCTCGCGCGTGATCGTTGGTGTGTTTACATTCCTTTGTATTTGTTGGTGGGTTTTACGTTTGAT
>NC_051408.1:16234896-16234968 GCF_015228065.2 Penaeus monodon
ATAAACACGACCAGCTCGACCATTAAGATTCCACTAATATTTCATGAGGATATTTTCAAGCAGATTATCGTT
>NC_051408.1:16235108-16235397 GCF_015228065.2 Penaeus monodon
AATGAGGAGAACGTGACTGACATTTTCATGGGAGAGACACAAAGTTCCTCTAGGGCTGATAGTGAAGAAAGCGAGGAAAGACGAGAGAAATGAAACTGATGACGAGAGAAAGAAGAGTGGAGAGTGAAAGAAAAATAACAAAGAAAACAGGACCAATCGAACAGTACCACGAATCAATATAAACTGCACAAAACAAAGATGAAGATCCGATCAACGAAAACTCTTCAAATCGTTTTAGATTCGATTCCCGGCGATTCGTTTCCAATATAAATGGTCTCGAATTCCTCAG
>NC_051408.1:16235421-16235826 GCF_015228065.2 Penaeus monodon
GTAGTGAAACCTTTTGAAATATAATACTCTTTTGAAATACTCAAAGTAATGTCAGAACGCTTTCCAATTTTCAACATCATAAAATCTGCGACGCCATCCTGAATTATATATCTGTCAAGATTTACGTTTAATCAACTCGCGTTTGGCGGACAGTTGCCCAGCATTCGGGCAAACAACACTCGGTTTACAGCGCAGATGACTAGATCAGGGTCACAGACCGTTACACGATGACAGCCTATATGGAAAGCCATTCCTACAAAACCCCTTTCGCATGACCCTTATATACCCTTGTCAGAGGTCAGGATAATCCTCCAGCAAAACTCACGCAATACCGCACGAAACCAATTTAACGAACTAGCCACTGTGCTTTAAGGCAAAGATAAGAATCTTGCAAATAGTATGTAT
>NC_051408.1:16235862-16236011 GCF_015228065.2 Penaeus monodon
TTGCAGTGTGTCCAGACAGCTCATTGCACGTTCGGAAGGGTGAGGCGGGGACAGGAGAGTGCTAAGCCACATACCGAAGCCGGACCGCCAAATCCCAATATCAAGGACATGGCGGAGGCAAGAGCGTTGGCACGACTCACGCCCGCCCA
>NC_051408.1:16236960-16237526 GCF_015228065.2 Penaeus monodon
TAACGAGAGGTGAGCTCTGGGGTCCCGCGGAGGGTGCGAATGAGAGAATATGAGGCGGGACGGGGCGCCGTGATGGATAGGCACAGCTTCATCCGTGTCCCGAGGGCGCTGTGAGGGGAGACCGTGCCCTTCTTGCTCGGTAGGGGTCACCCCTGGCTGCCCATATCGCACATGCTCCCTGCCATGCACAAGGTCACACTCCGCCATGCACGCTGCCATACAGTTTGGCAGGCCCACTGACACTGCACCCCGTGTGTGTTTAGTCTTTATACTTTTTTTATACAAGGCCGTTTTTGTTTTATATTTTTATACTCTCTTACGGCAAGCATTCTGAAGCACGCCGAACATACATAAAACCCGAATTCTCAGCCATTTGGTCATGCATCGTACCACACGAAGCGATACACCCTACCATGCACAGTCAGTCACTGTTTTGATTGTATGGCCGTTACTTACGTCGGTGTTGCCTGGAATGTGTATGGTACGTGAGCCTAACAGATTACAATATTTCTCTCCCCTCTGTTTCCTCCCCTTCCCTACTTCCCTTTATATCCCTCCCTTCTCCC
>NC_051408.1:16237631-16237720 GCF_015228065.2 Penaeus monodon
CTCCCCACTGTTCCCATTACCTCTCTTGTGTTACATTCCTCTCACCTATTCATTCTCCTCTTTCTTCTCTCGACACTTCTTGATCATCG
>NC_051408.1:16237783-16237884 GCF_015228065.2 Penaeus monodon
CCCTTCCTCAGTTGCCTGTTAGTTTGTCTCGCTCTCCGCGGATTACATACTCCGAACTAGCAGATATATTTGTCTTTTTCTCTTTCTCTTTGTATTTTTTT
>NC_051408.1:16238081-16238896 GCF_015228065.2 Penaeus monodon
AATACATTCTTTTACAGTTCTCTTTTCCCTCTTCACTCTTAATTAACTTTTAACCTCCTTCACCGTCTCATTTTCTCATCTTTGCTCTCTCATTTTACTCTTTCATGTTTATCTTTCATTCATCCATCTTCACTATTCCATTTCCTAGACCTTCATCTCCTCTCCTATCTCATTATTTTTTAAACATCTAGTCTCACTATCCCTTTCTTCCCTTCATTATTATTCTAATTATCTTTCTTCCTTCTCCTTTCCACCCTTCACCCTTACACCCTTATCGTTTTCTTCCCCTTTGCCTGTCACACTATTCTTCACCCTTATCCTTTACCCCGGGATAGTAAGGGAAACTGAGGGATGATCGTAAAGGTTTAGGGTTGTGTTGGAGTTAACGAGGTTTCTATGTGTGAGGAGGTGGGAAGGTGGGGGGCAGGTGGGGGGCAGGTGGGGGGCAGGTGGGGAGGGGGGGAGGAAAGGAGGAGGGAGGGGGAAGAGGAAGTTGGGAGGTAGGAAAGGGAGGGGGGGATGGTATGAAGAGAAGGTGGGGAGGTACAGAGGTAGGAAAGGGGAGTGAAGAGGTGCGGGGAAGTGGGGGGGAGGTGGGGAGGTGGGGGAAGGTGGAGGAAAGGGAGGGGGAAGGGGGGGTTGGTAGGAGGAGGGGAGGTAGGAGACGGTGGATAGGTACGGGGAGGTAGGAAAGGGAGGGGGAGGGGCTGACCTATGGGTAGGAGGGTAGGGGGTAGAGAGGGAGAGGCTGGTGGTTGAGGGAGGTGGGGTAGGGTAGAGGGCATTAATTGGGGGGAAGGGGGGATGGGGGGTCA
>NC_051408.1:16239202-16239287 GCF_015228065.2 Penaeus monodon
GAAGGAAGAAGAAATGGAGATCAAACAGTATCACAATTATAACAGGAAGATGGAGATGAGAGAGAAGAAGGGGAGATAAAGGAAA
>NC_051408.1:16239655-16239816 GCF_015228065.2 Penaeus monodon
GAAACAGAAAAGAAAGGGAAAAATATATATACATAAAATAAAAAGAGAAAAAGTACGAACAATAAAATAGCCTTCGTTAACCGGAAGCACGTCCGAATCCCTTTCCTCTGCCAGACATTAATAATTGAATGTGAAAATAAAGGTGAAAAAAACACGGTCTT
>NC_051408.1:16240205-16240629 GCF_015228065.2 Penaeus monodon
TCATACTACTACTCGCTGTATTACTAGAAAATAATGAAAAAACAGAATATAAATCTGCAATAGCAAAAATTTCTCCTGACTGCCTCTCTCTCGACGCCATCTGGTGCAGAGGCCGGGTTCTTGGCTGACCAGCTGCCATGATGAGTCAGTGAATAGTTTCCATGGAAATGAATTTGCTTGTCGACCTCATATTCTGCGGCAGTTTGCCTGTCAATATCTTTATTGCTATTATCTTTCCGAAAGGTATCAGATGGCAGTGGGTCTAAAGCACTGTCAGTGGTAGCAGATTTTTTTTATTTTAAATCGCTAAAGATTACAGGCATGCGTGTATTAAAGTTCCCACATGAAATATAAGTATTAGATGGGACAACCTGAATATGTGATATACAGTACGTTTATGTATATGTATGTGTGTGCGTTTATG
>NC_051408.1:16240864-16241029 GCF_015228065.2 Penaeus monodon
TAATTGATATGCCAAACAATCTACAGAGGGGGGGGGTGTTGAACTCATTCGAACTTTCTCATAACTTGGAAGATGCCATAGATGATTCGTCCGTGGTGTCTCGTCGGCTGCGTTCTTGACGCAATTGTTGTGTGTTATCTTCAAGTAATTTGGAAGATTCTGATA
>NC_051408.1:16241406-16241490 GCF_015228065.2 Penaeus monodon
GTGCTTTTCCCGGTGCCACAGCTCTCATTAGCCAGGCAACCCTAGGCCATACAACTCCCCTCATCCGATTATGCAGATAAAACA
>NC_051408.1:16241585-16241710 GCF_015228065.2 Penaeus monodon
TTTTTTCTTTTTTTCTTACTATAGTTGATAAAAATGAACAATTCAATGTAATTATGAATTTTTTTTTCAGATATTTGTTTTATACATGATAAGCCTTTATAATAACTATGATGAATGAATGTCAG
>NC_051408.1:16242266-16242777 GCF_015228065.2 Penaeus monodon
CATTATGCCTTATCTACCTACAACTTGCAACACTATACTATACTGCCCTACCCTCTTATCTATTGCAAAGGGACCCTACCTCGTTTATCAGTTGCAGGGCCAGATAATCTTGTAATATCAGGAGATGATAGCTTTCGGCATTGTCATTAACCACATGGCGAATAAGAAACACAGGGAAAAGCAAAACCTGAATGTATATAGTCTATCATAGGGTTGGAACGTTTTCTGAGGATTTTAAATACTAAAGTTTCCCCTGTATAGAAAATTATATAGATTGTTTTTTATGATACGTAATTCCCTATACTTGAAGATTTTTTATATTAAAGAGTCAGAGGTCCATTCCTCTGATTATTTTTTTAGGATACGTCAAGATAGATTAGGATATAGGTTAAGAAACGATTTGATAGAAACTGATCATAAGGTTATGATTTGAGATCATTATTATCAGAAAGATACATCGAGATTTCTTTCCTTCAGTAATCATTGGATTCATGAAGTTTAAGAATGCATC
>NC_051408.1:16242972-16243051 GCF_015228065.2 Penaeus monodon
TTTGGATTTTAAGCTGTTAGATAGAAATGTAGTAATACCTCCATAAGCTGTTTCATTTTATGATATTTTTATTACATTC
>NC_051408.1:16243318-16243732 GCF_015228065.2 Penaeus monodon
CATGTATATATATTTCCAAACCTGCACCCTTCCTCTAAGACGCACAGCTATCTTAAATTCAAGTAGTTTGCAATGATGTTTACCTCAGTGATTACCTCTATGGCCCTATAATTGCTTGTTAATTTATTTCGTTTCCTCTAATAACCTCGCAGCTCTTTAAGCCTGATGGAAATTGAACTCAATGTAATTTCAGAGTATCGGAAATTGTCATAGTAAGCGGGGGGAGGGGAGAGAGGGAGGGGAGAGGGCGGGGAGGGGGGAGGGGAGAGAGGGAGGGGAGAGGGCGGGGAGGGGGGAAGGGGTGGGGAATTGGTAGAGGGGGGGCGGAGGAGATGGGGGGGTCACGTGCTTCATCATCGCCTGTTGTTAATTACTTCCCATTAACACCTGGTGTACCTGTACCCGGCCAGGCCC
>NC_051408.1:16244190-16244426 GCF_015228065.2 Penaeus monodon
CTTCCCCTTTTCCCCTTCCCTCCATTCCTTTTGGGTCAACGCGTAATCCCAGCACGATAATGCACCACATGTAATCCCCGAGCCATTAATCCCTCGGCCATCACTCATGTTGCAATCCCCGCTAATGCCTACCAGCAATCCATTGTTTCTGCAGTTTCCACAACAACTGTAAATCATAACTTTTCTCTTATCATCGCCGTGTTCTCGCTAAATTAAATGTATAATCTCTAGGTCAT
>NC_051408.1:16244575-16245177 GCF_015228065.2 Penaeus monodon
TAACACCACTAGGATTTGCAAGTAGCAAAGGAGAGAAAATGTCGCAGATAAAACTACAGCTCAACTAAAAATATCGGAAGTCAGGATTTTCGGATCTTCGCAAGCCAATCACAGGCCGTGACTGACGACCTGCCCGACCAATCAGGAACGTTATTAGAAGTCGCAAAGGGAGGAAATAACGCCTTTATTTTCTTTCATTTCATGTTAGATTTTGTTCTGGATACATTTTAGTCCTCGTTCTCGCATTTCTCCACAGAAATTAGATACATCAGGTAGTACTAGCGATAAAAATGAGTTAAAGCATTAAAGCAAGAAATGAGGTTAATCCACAAATGATAAAAAGGCTAGGAAAAAACACTCACGCGTTATTTTAATCATTTCACATTTGAAGTGAATTACATAAGAGATAATGAGTGAGGAACATGTAGGTAAAAGGAAAGAGGAAAATCACATATGCAAGAGCGACATCAGTGTTGCCAAAGTCCGGCAAATGTGATTAATCTTACTTTTTCACATTGTCAAAAGCGTGACGTTTTGGCAATGGTCATCTGGTGCAGCTGCGGTGGTTGCTATGGCGACAAGGGAGCGTCGGAAAAATGTCC
>NC_051408.1:16245634-16246227 GCF_015228065.2 Penaeus monodon
AAACGAAAAAGCATAGGCCTTGACGTTGCATTTGGAAGCTTAATGCAAGTAAAACTGCGAGTCCTGAAAGCAATCACAGTCAAGGAGGGTCTCTCGTGACTGAGGGTTGGCAGCCATAGCACCTGGAGGCCGCAATAAGTCCCCTCGGCCTCTGCTTGCCTGCTTGCTTGCCTCTGGTGGCCTGTCTATGCGAATGTGTGCCAGCTTGTCTGTCTGGTTGTGTGCTTGTGTGTTTGGTTGTGTGCTTGTGTGTCTGTTGTGTGCTTGTGTGTCTGGTTGTGTGCTTGTGAGTCTGCTGTGTGCTTGTGTGTTTGGTTGTGTGCTTGTGTGTCTGTTGTGTGCTTGTGTGTTTGGTTGTGTGCTTGTGTGTCTGTTGTGTGCTTGTGTGTCTGGTTGTCTGCTTATGTGTCAGGCTGTCTGCTTGTGTGTCTGGTCGTCTGCTTGTGTGTGTAGTTGTCTGCTTGCGTGTCTGGGTTTTCTTTCTGCATGTCTGTTTGCTTGCTCATGTGTCTATTTGTATGTCCGTGTGACTTTGCTTGCTTGTGTGCCTGGTTGATTATTCGCTTGCTTGCGTGTTTGGTTGTAGCTCCATG
>NC_051408.1:16247341-16247681 GCF_015228065.2 Penaeus monodon
ATACAGATAGTGTATAACAAATGATTAATGAGCTATGTAATGATGAGAGGCCAATGATAGCAGGACTAACACACACGACTAATGTGATTCGCAGAATAGTAACAATAATAACGGTGGATTCATTATTCAAGCAACAATTATACCGTGGGGGGAAAAAATCCTTGTTTCACAGCATCGTAAATTTCTTTCGAAGCTCACGTGTTCACGGTCATATCCATCCCAAAGTTGAAAAGTTGATGAGAGAGAAAAGTTCATTTCTGCTGAACGCCAATAAATAATCGTAGTCCGTTTTGCCTGCTACTAGAAAAAAATGGAAACAGCGTGTATACATTGATTGACG
>NC_051408.1:16247941-16248243 GCF_015228065.2 Penaeus monodon
CATCTAATTCTCCGTTTCCGCACAAACAAAAAGATCGTTATAGCAAAGTAAAGCGTTCAGCCTACCACTCCAAGACCGCCTGTGTTTATTCTTTGATGCGCCTGGAATTCGCGGACAATCAACTGGCGGAACCTCATGAAAATTAGAGCGAGGGAAGATATCTTCACACCGAAAGAATGTTGAAATTTACCAATAAATCGAAGTCGAAGGTAAAGAAATCGGAGGAGGTGAGTCGGGAAAATGCTTCCAAAGCGGAAATGAATGCAATCTCTCGCTGCGATGCTTGGGATTAAATCATGCAG
>NC_051408.1:16248801-16249168 GCF_015228065.2 Penaeus monodon
AGCGATTGAGACGTGTTAATACCCAAAGTCAAACCTTCTTTATCACCTTTCCCTCTATGTACTGAACCTTCTCGATATCCAACAAAACACACCCAGATGGTCAAGCTAAGCGCTCATCCATCACAGAGAGAGTATGAGGCAAATCTCCCTAATATCGGCTGCGTTGAGCGAGGGCCATAAATATCATCAGTGGACAGTGCCATTACACTCTTTATCCTAAATCAATAGGATCCCTTTCAGCGTTATTCCTCGCGTTGAGACACTGACGGGGGCGTGGCCTTTTAGCTTCGAATGTTTGGAAAGTTTAGCTCCTCCCCTTCAGAGGAATAGATGGCGAGATAGATGAATAAATGAGTCGGTTCTTTGA
>NC_051408.1:16249652-16249809 GCF_015228065.2 Penaeus monodon
TCACCGCAATGCATCTAATCCTCATCCACAAACTACACGAAATCTTTAAGGCCCCTCATCTCAGCTCCCTCATTACGTAGACCCCCTCATTATAACTCATCGTAAATCTTAGACATAGGCAAAAGATGTTCCTAAGCTTGCCTTTCTATCACTGTCT
>NC_051408.1:16249947-16250027 GCF_015228065.2 Penaeus monodon
CAAAAAGTGCGACTGATGGGGGGAGGATGGTGGGTCTGGGAGGTGGGGAGAAATGGGGAAATATAGTGTGAATGATACGA
>NC_051408.1:16250171-16250392 GCF_015228065.2 Penaeus monodon
AATGTAAGAGAGAGGAGACACTAAAGGAGAGAGTGGGTAGAAATATAATAAAGCATGGAGACGAGGGAACATGCACCAAGAAAAGAAAAAGCGGTACAAAAGAGAGAAAGGGAAATAGTATGATGAGCGAGGGGGAGGGAAGAGACAATGCGAATAAACGAAGATATTGAACATCGACGAGGAAATAAAGGAGAAAAGGAAAAGAGTCGAGAAGGAGGGTA
>NC_051408.1:16250686-16251313 GCF_015228065.2 Penaeus monodon
TACGATAACGGGTAAATATTCGGAAGGGAGTTGGGACGCACAGCAAACAAGGGGGAAGTGGATGCAGAAAATAAAGAATAACAGACCCGTCTTGCAGAGGAAGGGTAAATAGAAATTTAATATTAAAGTAGCGTCATAGAAAACAAGAAATGCTATAAACATTTTCTGTAAAAAAATGGAACCCGGACGAGCAATCGCACAGAAAACGTATTGCAACAAGATGAATCTGACGAAGAAAACGTGAAACGAAAGGAGGAATAACACAGTTTGATCAGAAAATGGGAACTGGGATGTAGAAGGATATAACAGAAAACGAGATATACAATAGGGTATATCTGATCACTAAAAATGGGAAATGTGATAAGAAAAAAATAACAGAAACCTGGAAATGCAATAAAAATTTCGTATGATTAAGAAAACAGAATGAAGAGTGATAATGCACGAAAGGAAAACTAAAAAGATTGAAGTGGAATTAAAAGGGAAAAAAAAATATAGAAGGTAAAGAACGGAAGCTAAAATAATACAATAAACAAATAATAAAACTGGAAGAGTGGCAAACAACAATCTCTCTCTCTCCTCTTTTTTCTTGTTCCCTTTTTTCTTCCCCCCTTCTTTTATCTTCCCCCC
>NC_051408.1:16251635-16251895 GCF_015228065.2 Penaeus monodon
AAGAATGAAAATAATAGGAGAAAAATTATAACAAGGGTATGCATAATGGGGTAGAGTAATTTGTTCCGACGAAAGAAATAAATTAAATTGTATATCACTGTCACTTTTTATTCAGAAAAAGATAAAACCTTAAAGTTAAAATTTGTTAAATACCCCAGCAATTTCCCAACCTCGCCCCCATACATATCTTTTTCTTTTTGCCAAAAAGGAAAAAGCTTTAAACTTTTCTACCAAACACTCGCATAAAAAAAGGGGCGCGG
>NC_051408.1:16252600-16252735 GCF_015228065.2 Penaeus monodon
TCACCTTCAGCCCCACGCAAGAGTAGCAGTCATCACGTCCTCCTGATTAGTGTGAGCGTCAGAACTCCCACGAGCGCATTCCCCCGGGGACGAACTGTGTGCTTATATACAGTACACATATGTAAGAGTTTGTGT
>NC_051408.1:16252966-16253462 GCF_015228065.2 Penaeus monodon
AGCGTTGGTGAAGATGACAGCCTTTAACTCAAATGAGAATGTTTTCCTTTGCCCTTTTGCCCGATTACTGCTGCTTTCAGTACTGAGGTGATGAAATGGAAAAAGTGAATGCATACCAAAAATAGACTGGAAATATTATAACAAAGAGAGCATTATCCTTCATCAAGAATTCTTTGTATTTACCATTGCGTTATCCAAGTGTAATCCAAGTTCTTTCCTTTACCTTGATATTTCAGAATTATTTTCTATTCATATTTTCTGATATTTTTTCTTGTGTTTTTTGTTTTTGTTATTATCTGATATTTCTATTCGCTACACGTTTTCTGTCTTTACCACATTTCCATCCGTTTTCTTTTACTTTATCATTACTGTTGTCTCTTCCATTTACCGTTATCGAGTTATCTCTTTTTCTCGGTTTATGAAATGATTTAGTTTAGCCCAGCAGGATAAAGGAAACACAGATACGATAAAGCTGAAACGGAAACAGGAAACCGAG
>NC_051408.1:16253509-16253728 GCF_015228065.2 Penaeus monodon
TGCTACTACCTCAAAAAAAAAATTCTTTTATTTGTTGGGTGTTTAATGCTGTGGTTTTAACAAATCCGTGTTTGTTTGATGCAAAATGGCGCCGATGCTTTTATCTAGCGCCCTCTTTTGAACTACGAGCATAAACGAAATGATTATAATTCTAGCTGTAAAAGTATTTCTCTCGATCCAGCCCTAGAGACACCCTCATTATTACGGGTTGTGTAAAAG
>NC_051408.1:16253762-16254148 GCF_015228065.2 Penaeus monodon
CGTTTTACTTTAGGCCGCTTGCGTCAGTCCTTTCATCGTAGTCTACTGCACTAGAATAAAAGTACAACACTTTTTAGGACTTTGAAGATTAAAAGAGGGAAAAAATCACTTAGAATTTTCAGAACTATATCAAAGCGGTCTCTCTCTCTTTTAAATAATTGTGTGTGTCTATGTATGCGTATGGGATTTTTCAATCGGAGCTTTGTTACTTCCAGAATGATCTCAAAGTTGGACGTTCTAGAAGGTTCTAGATTATGCCGTCTGTGACGTCATCGAGAGCGTACTTCAAGAGCAGCTTCCTCTGGGTCACTCTTCAGAAGCGGTTCTTGTCGCCTTGATGTGAACTGAATGTCCGTGGTGTGTGTTAACGAGGGAAAGGAAGATGG
>NC_051408.1:16255199-16255512 GCF_015228065.2 Penaeus monodon
AGATGAAAAATAGAAATAAAGCCATTTGAAAATGGTTTTACTGCTTTCGACAGTCACTTTTTAAAGAATTTCGAGTATGTATCAGCCCTTCCTCCGCCCGGAGGAATACGATTATGCTAGAAATCACATAACGAATTTATATTACATGATTTCATAATGAATGTTGCTACAGTTCTTTATAGCTACAGTAACAATAAGGATAACCATAATAACTACCACTAACTGCAGGCATAATCTCCATGGCAGAGATACTGCGGTGATGCAAAGTGTGACAGGCAGATAGCGAGCTGGTTGGCTGTCAGATGACAAGATC
>NC_051408.1:16255618-16255701 GCF_015228065.2 Penaeus monodon
GGGATGTAGAGGGAGGCAAGAAATGGCCGATGTGGGAACAGAGTGCTGCTTCCTGTTTATTCATCTTTGTCTATTATCATTAT
>NC_051408.1:16255970-16256107 GCF_015228065.2 Penaeus monodon
CCTTTCTCCAGCTATTTGATATGCTACAAAAACTGTCAATCCTGTCTGTCACACTGGATGATATACGCTGCAGTTCGGTCTACGCTTTGTGCATAATGGAACAGCCGCGTCCGTCACTGTCTGCACATTTTGCGAAA
>NC_051408.1:16256310-16256904 GCF_015228065.2 Penaeus monodon
CGAAGAATCGAAGGGAAATTCTCGTTAAATTGGAACGGAAGAGGGAAGGAGGGAGTAAGATTAGGAGAAGGCGAGGAATGGAAGAAAGAAAGGAGAAGGGAGAGAGAGAAATGGAAAGAATCGGAAATAGATGAAATTACCAAAGAGTATTGGAGCAACGAATTAATAAACGAAAAGAAAAGAATGTAAAGAAGACAAAAAAGAGAAAGAATAGGAAGATAAAGAGGAATGATGCGACGAAGGTGAAGGAAAATATACTCCAACCATCTAATATTAAATAATCTTTCCCACTGACGCATTCTGTAGCATCAACACTCACTCGCTCTTAAATTTATGAGTTGTCAAGCCCATTTGTGGATTGTGAAGGGCCTTGTCAATTTTTGCTCTGACTAATTCATAGCCACGTTACCGAGCTACGTTCCATCGATAAATGAAGGAGGGGAAAATGGATAAATAAACCGGACGGAAGGCGAGTGAATCGAGGCGACTCCGACTCACGAGCGGATCGCGATGTGGGTCCGATTCCGCCGAGCCTGATCTTGCTCGGGGGGGGGGGGGATTCGCCTTTTGAGAAGTCTCAGATGTAACAATCAA
>NC_051408.1:16257546-16257630 GCF_015228065.2 Penaeus monodon
AAGCCTGGCATATACGGGGTGAGTATGTTCAACGCAACAAAGTTTTGTAGTAAAAGAAGTTTATTGTCCACGCCAGTGAACCGG
>NC_051408.1:16258266-16258831 GCF_015228065.2 Penaeus monodon
GTAGGCGGGAGGGGACGTAACGTGAAAGGAAACGTGTGTGTTGCAGCCGTAAAGTTCAAAATCCTATTTCCATTCAATAGTTGGGTTTCGGAGAGTGGAGTCACAACACTGTGTTGCCCCATGAGCTCGAATGCCTGCCCCTCCGAGAGCAACACGAGCTCATAGAGACGAAAATCACATGGCCACATGACAGCCGTTGGACTTTATGATGCATCCACGGCATGTAATGTTTAATTCTGAAAAGAAAGTGAATATATGGAGCACTGCATGTTGCCATGTTATGTGTATACACTATACATAGAACCTTATGCTTTACCGTGTGTCGTGCAAATTGTTGGTGAATTTATCTGACGCTGTGTAAGTACGTTACGACTATATTAATCTAATAATTCCTAGGAGAAACGGAAATAGTAAACCCAATATAAAGCATCTAAAAAAACCGACATGATAGAGCCAATATAAAATACACGAATAACAAGCGGCATGCTAAACCCAGTGACACACATAAATAATAAAACCTTCAGGATAAGTCTAATAAGGACCACATAGATAACAGAAACCGACG
>NC_051408.1:16258876-16259202 GCF_015228065.2 Penaeus monodon
CAGAAGCTACATGATAACCCTAACATTAAGCACAAGCAAGTAATCCACCTTTTGATCTCCCATATATAGACACCTTTTACCGTATATGATAACAAGGCACTATTTTAAACAATGATTTATAGAAGCTACCGTACTATACACCCGAAAAATTAATATGTCCGTGTACTAAATGATATTCTAATTACCGAAAATAAATTTAAGATCAATTAGAGGTAGAGTCCGGAGCTAAAGGATAATTAAGTAAGCTGTAATGATTTCGCTTTTATGCTAAATTATTGAATTAACATGATACGAAATCACCCTAATGTCAAATCATTTTTGCAATG
>NC_051408.1:16259244-16259448 GCF_015228065.2 Penaeus monodon
GGGGGTTTAGCTACGGATGATAAATTCGTATATGCGGTTGATATGGGAAATCCTTAATGATGATTATGATAAATCACCGCCATAATTTTCTATGTCATCAGTATAAATATTTCTCTGTTAAGCATTCATTATCAGGGATATTAATTTGATTAATGATCACTATTCAATTTGTTGTTAATCTTAATCGTTGATATTATTATTGAT
>NC_051408.1:16259672-16259833 GCF_015228065.2 Penaeus monodon
CATTTACCTTACCTAGGGAGAGGTTAAGAAGGGAGGTAGTAAGGGAAGAGAAAAAAGAAGGGGGAGAAGAAAAGGGGTAGAGGGAGAAAGGGAGGAGAAGGGACTTAAAGAGAATAGGGAAATGGGAAACATAAAGAGGAAAAGGGGATGAATAAGGGGAA
>NC_051408.1:16260609-16260757 GCF_015228065.2 Penaeus monodon
ACGTAATCGGTTCGAAATGTTCTTATCACAGGAAATGTCCTTGTGAGTAGGATTACGCAAAAGGTTTCACTGAATTACGAATTGTGTGCAGAATTTCTAGGGTCGGTTATTACTATTATCATGATAGTTAATAGTACTATCCTGGCTA
>NC_051408.1:16261822-16261986 GCF_015228065.2 Penaeus monodon
CTGAGAAGATTACGTAATCGGTTCGAAATGTTCTTATCACAGGAAATGTCCTTGTGAGTAGGATTACGCAAAAGGTTTCACTGAATTACGAATTGTGTGCAGAATTTCTAGGGTCGGTTATTACTATTATCATGATAGTTACTAGTACTATCCTGGCTATTATC
>NC_051408.1:16262590-16263068 GCF_015228065.2 Penaeus monodon
CACACTACTGTTAAGAAAAAATGAACCAAAATGAGAAGGATAAAGCTTTAAAAAAAGCGAGAGAAACGATAACACAGCAAACACACCAGTGTCCTAAACCCGGCACACAGCATAACAGATTTGGAGAGAAGTACGGTACACTTCCCTCACTCTTATTGATGCGTCGAAGGGACTACTACTATACACTTGTTTGTTTTGGAAAGGAGGATCTGGTGTTGACGCGGTAAACAGATCGCTAACTGTTTAGTAAACAAATGCGCTCTGGTTTTGTTTTAGCTCCGGTTGTGGCAAGCACTCTCCATAGGTTATTCAGTGATTGGTAATGTAGCTCTTTCTATTTTTTTGTGATATGTTTTCCACCTCCGATTTCTGAAAAAAAATATTCCCTCTTTGAATTGGTATATTCTCACTTATGTCTCCGATTTTGTTCCGTGCTGTACACTCACTCTAGCACTTGTGTTGTATTCTGTCCAGACTC
>NC_051408.1:16263821-16264534 GCF_015228065.2 Penaeus monodon
AATGTACTGTATATAGGTGTGTCTCTTTGTCCATTTGTGTTTGCATACTGCATCCAGCAAATTACGCCGTTGACTCCAATTAATGCACGTTATTTTCCCCGCGCGCACACCATCCACGAAGCCACGAACTCGCGGGAAGAAAACAAAACAGCAAGATAAAAAAAAAGTATCACCCATTCTTCCCACAAACTTCCGATGATTTGTTTTCGCTTATTGTAACCACCGTGTCCCCCTCCCCCCTACACCCCCCTTCTTACCTCCCCCCCCTCCTTCCCCTTCTTCACTTCCCATCCAACCTCACAAGCGATGTTTACTCTTCGCAACCCGGGTTTACTGGATCATAAATCAGGTTTACGTTCCGACTCATTATAAAAACTCTCATAAAAATGTACCTCATCTTCCGCGCCGCCCGTGGATGTTCCTTGCCTTAATTCCCGCTTTCGATCGCATCCTCCTCTCTGCGCCCTCTTCTTCCTTCTTCCTATCTTATCTTCCGTCCTTTCCCTCGTTCGCTGGCGGACTTTTTTTCTCTCTCTTTCCTTTTCTCGTTCTCTCTTTCTTTCGTCTTCCGTTTTTCTTTTCTTTTGTTTTATTTTCCCTTTTCTTTTCTTCTTTTCTCTTTTTTCTTCTCGTCTCTTCTCTTGTTTTGTTTTTTTTTGTCATTTTCTGTCTTTTCTCTACCTCTCTTTTTCATTCTCTCTTTCCCAATTTCT
>NC_051408.1:16264611-16265087 GCF_015228065.2 Penaeus monodon
TATTTATTTTCCTTATTCCCTTAACGCTCCCATTTTCGTCTCACTTAACATATCTCATCATTCCTTTGCCATGTATCTTTTCCCTCATTAATCTTCCCCATCACATATTCTTTCTTTTTATCAATATTTAATCTCTGTCCTTACTGCTTTACGTCACATCTTTCCCTCACTAACATGTTACTCCCTCACAACCTCAACCTCAACAACCCATGACCCTCCCCCACCCCCCTCCTCACAAGCCATGCCCTCCCCCACCCCCCTCCTCACAAGCCAAGCCCCTCCCCCACTCCCCTCCTCACAACCCACTTAGCCATCCCTTCGAAACTCCGCCCCTACCCCCCCCCTCACCACCTCCCTATCTTTACCCCTTCGCCCCTTCAGCCGCCCCTCTGCGCCTTCGCCTTAATCTCTCTTGCCTCCCTCTCTCCTGCTGGCGCATCCTCTCCTCTGGCCTCGCTCCCTGCAAGCGCCGACCA
>NC_051408.1:16265753-16265856 GCF_015228065.2 Penaeus monodon
TATCCACCTTTTATGATTTTTGTTTTTGTTTTTTACGCTTTCAGGTTTGCGTGGGTTAGAACATGTTTTAAATAGGTTCTGGAATATTCTGAGTGCAAATGTT
>NC_051408.1:16266718-16266791 GCF_015228065.2 Penaeus monodon
AAAAATTTATGATAAAATCATAAAATAGTAAAAAGGTTTTGTAATAACAGTATAAAATGGAAATTTTAAAATT
>NC_051408.1:16267692-16267879 GCF_015228065.2 Penaeus monodon
CACATCTATCGACCGCGCCTCAAAATCGACAAAAATTATCCTATCTGGAATTTGCCTTTTTGTGAACCCGAAAAGACGAAAAAAATCGCTTAACCTTGTTTTTTGGACAGTTTTTCTTTTTAGCCTAACTTATCCCCTGTAAGCTGACGCTTCGGGAGGGGAGAGAGGGGGAAAGGGAAAAGGGGAC
>NC_051408.1:16268112-16268743 GCF_015228065.2 Penaeus monodon
AAATGAGCAGCATAAGTGCGCGTGCGACTGAATGTTCCTAATTACCATCATCGACTTGATGATATTGATGTTCACAGGTACAGCAATTGAGGTCTTTCAGCCACCTCGCTGTCGCCATCTGCTGATGAGAACAAAGTGTCACTATTCCAATTAATAAATATGTGACTCATTTCCTCCGAGCTTCCATCAGGTTGATTAATGACACATCCTGCAGGTGGTACTGGTGGAGGTGGGGAGAGGACGAAGGGAGATAGGGGAGGGAGAGAAACGAGGCGGAAAAGGGAGGAAGGGGAGGGGGGGGGGAGGGTAAAGGGGAATAAAAGGGAGGAGAAAGGGTGTTCAAGCGATTATTCGTGTTTAATGTATACTTTGACTTGGTGGAGGGTGACGGCTAACCCCACACCGAGTCTCTCGTAGGGGAAGGGGGAAGCAGGGGACAGACTCGTCGCTATTCCACGCCCTTTGTCTTTTCATGTTTCATAGAAAATTAGCTTTTAAATGTGTAGGAGGTTTGCTGGCTTTGTGTGACCGAAGACCTACGTTGCGATTGCTATTGTGGGGCTTTGCACTTTGCATAGAGCCATTGTAATCATGATTGGTGACATACCACACACCACAAACCTACACAACC
>NC_051408.1:16269160-16269364 GCF_015228065.2 Penaeus monodon
TCGTTTTTTTTTACCCCCCTTATCTTTCTCAAATAATCCTTCACGGGCGTTGTGTCGTGGGAACCCAAGCACCACACAAGCAAAAACAACAAACAACGAAGTCATCTTAAAGTTGACAAGACAACGAGAAAGAAAAACTTCTTTTTAAAATCGTGAAGTTAACTTTAAGCTTCCCATTACGTCCTTGAGTCTCGTATCACTTGT
>NC_051408.1:16270208-16270355 GCF_015228065.2 Penaeus monodon
ATTTGAGCTCGCGTCGACGACCAATAAATCAATCAACCGAAACACGTCATCATCGTCTCCAGGGTCTGCTGATGATTAACATAAAACACCCGGCAGAAAATTATCCATCTTTTCTGCAAGTTCCTCCACACAAATTGCGAAGCTGGA
>NC_051408.1:16270410-16270487 GCF_015228065.2 Penaeus monodon
CGTACGGACTTTCCCGCGTGTGTGTGTTAGCTTGTAGATAGTGATTTAGTTTGCTTGTGTTTTTTTTATTAACTGCC
>NC_051408.1:16270883-16271014 GCF_015228065.2 Penaeus monodon
AGGAAAATATTATTGTTTTTGTTTATTCAGTTGATTGAGTATTGCCTTTGTTATTCTGTTTATGCTGTGGATGTTTATAGTGCTTTGTTTATGGAAATCCGTTTTTTTAATCGGACTATGGTTAATTTTTG
>NC_051408.1:16271784-16272044 GCF_015228065.2 Penaeus monodon
CTGCGTCTGTATCTGTGTATTCGTATGCTTATGTGTGTACGTTTTGTTTCTGTACGCACATGCGTAACTATGCATTACGACAAATGCTATCAAAAGATCACACAATAACCGTACACCAAGCGGGATTAGCGAATGTAATCCCACATAATTAGGTTCTCGGGGATTCAAGGCAAACCCGTGGCCGAGATGTAGAGGCTGGTCGGGATTAGCTAAGCGCTTGGGGAAAAATTTCGGAGCCAAAGTGTAAGTCGAAAAAACTT
>NC_051408.1:16272842-16273367 GCF_015228065.2 Penaeus monodon
CGGCTGAAACACTGTCAGGAAAATATGTCAACTACAGTAGGATATGCAATATTGCAAAAAATGAGAACATTTCATCATTACGATCAAAATTCATTAGGCGGCAGCTATATAAAAGGCTAAATAAAAGTGCAAATGAATTTTGATGACATTACAATAAAAGCTTTAATCTAGGGAGAAACAAAATCATAATCCCTTTTATTGAGAAACAGTATCATAATCTATTTTATAAAACATTCTAACAGCATTGCGTCATTACTGTGACTGTAACAAAATATCACACATCTGGTGCTCTTATACTGGTGCTA
Organism: Penaeus monodon; assembly: GCF_015228065.2. Classification (NCBI taxonomy): domain Eukaryota; kingdom Metazoa; phylum Arthropoda; class Malacostraca; order Decapoda; family Penaeidae; genus Penaeus; species Penaeus monodon. The sequence goes on from NC_051408.1 coordinate 16,273,148, forward strand.
TGCTAATGATATTTTGCCGGGAGTTTATACACGCTGTATATATCCACTGGCATTTCGGTAAACTATCTTGCACACGTTGCATCGAATATCATTACTGCAATAACTGTAGCTTCGTATAATGTTGTTGGGTTGGAGATTAAAGAACGTGACACCTGTATTCGAATGTTGCGATCGGAGGTCAGCTGGTGGTTAGGAGTGTCTGGGGGGAATAGTGCACATC
>NC_051408.1:16273552-16273971 GCF_015228065.2 Penaeus monodon
TTCTATGCGTGCGTGTATAAATATTCATCTATGGCATTAATTGCAAATGTTCACGAATAAGTTCAAGTGCTTATCGCCTCCCCCGAAAGTAAACAGACAGGCAGAGTAGCCCTACGTGTCATCCGGGTCTTCGAAAACAGGTGAGAGAGCTTTGCAAACTCGGAAAGCCTAGGGTCAGGTACTCACCGCCTAGGTCCAGTTGGGCCGCCGCCTGGGTGGAGTCCTCGTCATTCTTCGCAGGCACTGGTACATGCCTCCGTCCTCGCGGGCAACCTGGGGGCGGGTACAGGGCAGTATCAATATACGCTATTGCACTGTGGGTCGCTGCGTTATCGGAAGGTACACTTCGGTACATTATGACACGCCATTCTGGTCTCCCAGCAAGCCAGTGTTTGGCTATCCTGAATTCTGCGCATTCT
>NC_051408.1:16275573-16276416 GCF_015228065.2 Penaeus monodon
GCTATACAATATTGCAAAAAAAGGAAATAATCATTTTACATCATCGAAATTCATCACATAAATTCATCACATAAATGGCGTAAATAATCCTACCGCATCTATCTGTGCGTCTCCGCTTTCCCGAGTAAAAGCATGGATCTCCCCCTCTCCCCCTTTTTCGTCCCGTACCAACCCCCACCCCCCTCGCCAAGTGCGCCTGAGAGCTATACAGAGTCCCTGCACATCTCACCACCAGCCACTCAACACCACCAAGAGCTCAGGGATAATTCGTCAAAATTAATGCCACACTGGCAACCTAACAAGCTTTAAAACCCAAACGCTCAGAAATTCCTCGTAGAGTCGACTTTCTGAAGGCGAGAGACGCTAGAGTCGACTTTATGGCCTCTTCAGCATTCATCCATTCCTACTCCTGCTCCCCCCAACGGCCGTCGAGTCGCCACTTAGGCCTTAAAAACTGCAATATTTTGTATTCTTTCACGCGGGCTATGGGTCGCGGACGCGCTGCCAGATTAACGATAATAAGAGACTTGCATCAAGGGTTTGAGAATCTCGACTTATTTCCGGCACTAATCTTATGTAAATGTGGTGGATGATGAATAATTCTGCAAGTGGCTGCCTTGGTGGGCGCTGGTGTTGCCTCTTTAACGCGCGCCCGTATTTGAACTTCGGGGAAATCTGTATCTAACATGTTAATGTATTAGCACTGCGGTACAACCAGCAAACAGAATTATTAACATGTAGATTGGCATATCTGACTTATCGTCAGCATTGAATTCATGTAAGTCTAGACACGTGATTGCGCCGGCGAAAAAGATGAGGAAGACAGAAAACAATTGTGTAAAC
>NC_051408.1:16277352-16277829 GCF_015228065.2 Penaeus monodon
TTTGGGCTTCATTTTTGTGCGCTATACAGTATAAATCTCTCCTATGGCTTCGTTTAATTATAAAACCAGAAACGCATAACCTATTTTTTGGGGCGTAGCTTTACATCCGGGACACTATTATGCAGTGTTTTTGGGGACCGAACTCTCCACGGCAGAATTTTCCTACATTTGTTCCAAACTCTGTGAGGACGAATAGCTTGCACTATTGCTGTATTGGGACATTATCCACATGACAGTGGTATAAAATTAGCAACATGAATTTACTGCAACACTACCAACGCATAAATGATGGAACTGAATTATCACTTTACTAATAGCAGAAAACTATTGGTTGTGTTTCCACGCCTGTTGAGAAACACATGATTTAAGGTCGTGTTATATATATACATGTATATAGACGATATTACATAGACAATGATTTATGGCCTGGTTTATTACTCGTGTGTCAGTGTATTGCATGTGCGGGAGACAGGGACA
>NC_051408.1:16278541-16279333 GCF_015228065.2 Penaeus monodon
TATGTCGAGGAAGAGGTGAACCGTAAAGGGAAAAAGTATATATGCCTGTATGAGCATATAAGCATTTGTGCTCGCAAGTGTACGTGCGTGTAAAAATAAATTACATGACAAACAAAATGCCTTTTGTGCAATTGTGAGTTGTTAAACGCATTTCATTTGTATCTTTTGCGAGTGCGTGTGTGTTTGAAGTCTTTCATTCTGCTTTTTCATTAAATGTATATTCCAGAGCACATACGCATACGTGTATATGTGGAAATGAAAGCGTATATGAATGTATTTACTTAAATTTCATGGGAAAAAATATAAAATAAAGAGAGAGAAAAAAAGTGAGCAAATAGCAGCCCGGCATTTTGTGCGTGTGTCCACAAGCGACGCCATCGCATGCGTGCACGCAATTAGCAGACGTGGTTAGACAGCTCCAATTACCTGCCCGATATGCACAGTCCTGTCGTACGTCGTAACCCGGGGGAGGCGGGGCAGGGGGCGTCCGTCCTTGTACCAGGTCACAGAGGTCACTGGCGAGCCGGACACTCGGCAGGTCAGGCTGGTGGGTCGTCCGAGGTCAACTCTCTGCAGGCTCGGCTCGACGGAGGAGCTGAGGCGGTCCCGCACCTGCACGTTGACTCTGAGGACGGAAAGGTCAGCCGAGGTCAGGATTATGCTCGTATCGAGTTTTGAACTTGATTCTGTTACACGGAGTGCGTGGCCCATGCTTTGGCAAAATCAGATTGCGTGGGATTGTGTATGAATTAACAATCTGGGGGTCGTTTAATCCGTGGATATTAACAGAGG
>NC_051408.1:16279734-16279830 GCF_015228065.2 Penaeus monodon
CCCGTCCATAAACTATACCAAGCGTGTCGGATGACGCGTTGGGCGATTTGCTCGTCACAGATTTCCTCCTCTGCGTCTTGCTTTCCCCTGCCCTTC
>NC_051408.1:16279861-16279976 GCF_015228065.2 Penaeus monodon
AGGCTTTACGAAAGAGAGCATCTACTCCCTTTAGTAACAACGCGAAGGACGCGCGGACGGTCAGCGACGCTTTGAGTGATTTGCCAGGAAAATGTCCTCGAGATTGGTGTATAAA
>NC_051408.1:16280201-16280382 GCF_015228065.2 Penaeus monodon
GCACGCACGCACCATATCATCTGCCGCCCGTACTTGCAATGCTTGCTTGTATAGGATATCTTTTCACTAGCTTGGAGGGGAACGGAAATATAACACGACAAATGAAAGTTTTCTTTTGATAAGCTTGAATCTGTATCCATGTTGTACAGGATTAACAGAAAATAACATGGTAGGAATTACG
>NC_051408.1:16280448-16280567 GCF_015228065.2 Penaeus monodon
ACATTATATTTCAGAGCAAACTTTTCTAGTAGAATTACTTTACTTGAATACAAATGAAATTAAATGACTTTTTTTTATTCAGTTTTTAATTCCATTTATGTCATGGAAATCCTCCCACT
>NC_051408.1:16280759-16281099 GCF_015228065.2 Penaeus monodon
TTATATTTTCTAAATTTTCTTGTCCCCCGCTTTCTCTCTCAGTGATCAGAATATTTTGCCATCTCTAATTCCGCGTTGGCAACCGAGAACTCGAAAGTCAAATGGAGAGAATTTTCTGAAGCTGATATTCTGGCGCGGAGAGCTGGTTAAACCGCTCTTATGTACGCTTCTCAACACAACAATTTTTTTCGCTCTGTCGAATGTCTGTATGTATGTGTGGATGATATTATATGTGCTGTGTCTCTGTCTAGACAGTTTGTTCGCGGAGTACTATATGTTTGTGGTACATCTTATTGCCATTCACTAATCTATACATTCAGAGATACAGCCACAGGAAAGT
>NC_051408.1:16282871-16283177 GCF_015228065.2 Penaeus monodon
GCAAACTGCTATCCACCTATCGTGTTGTGTCCGGAATCGTAAACTCACCTATAGGAGTCGGTGCCAGCGGAATTATTTGCGATGCACAGGTAGTGGCCGGCCTCCTGTGTGGTGACTCCGGACAGGAAGAGCTGCCCCTCGACCACCCGAACACGCCCTCCGCTCTCGGTCACGTCCACACGCCCTCGAGCCTCGTCCTCGTAATACCACCTAAGGAGAGAGAAGGAAAATGCAGCGATCCGGGAAGTCTACAGCCACAGAGACTACCATTTTACATTCTCACAGGTAAATCGTGTTAGTCTGGGG
>NC_051408.1:16283371-16284250 GCF_015228065.2 Penaeus monodon
GATTATATATTGGTCTGGGGCCACAGACTGAAAAAGGTTGGTGAACCACTGGTCTAAGCCATCGGCAAAAGTCTACGGCATTAACTAATCGCATTTAACATACCACACCAAAAAATATGATATGGATAGAAGTTTACAATTATAGCGGGCAACATTTAGCATAAAACTATGATCAAGATTAAATCTGCGTCATATCCACCAGCATTTAACATCTCTCACCAGAGAATCATTACATTCTCTACAGAATATCCAAACGATCAACTTTACCATTTAGTCTGGGCACCCAAAGTCAATATCTCTCACGTGTAAATCAATATATTCTAGGTAGAAATCTATAATTATAGCTTCTCACATTTGATATACAGCATAAAAAAACATTTTATATTACGAATCTGAATTTTCATTGTCCATGCAAAAGTCTACGGTTAAACAACCCACATTTAACTAGATATAATTTTGGCAAAAGTCTTCGGATACGGATACAGAAACCCGCATTTTTAAAACTCTTTATAACTTTATAACCTTATATAACCATATATAGCTTTATATTTATACATAACTAGCTTCATAACTATACTTAACTACTTTATAAGTCTATATAACTATATATAACCACATATAGCTTTATCATAAACCCCATTAAGCTGTGGTTCAGTGCTTACCTAATACTGGGCAAAGGGTGTCCTCGAGCAACGCAAGGCAGTAGGATGTCCTCTCTCGTCCACGGTCGAACTATGTCCCGGCGGAGGAGCAGCTGAGGTCGACTTAGCATTGTCTCGCCTGAGGGAAAAAAGGTGTGTAATGCTAGTTTAGAATGACGAAAGGGTAATGTACATTTATTTACCACGAAACAAAATGAAGAAGAAAAAAATTGAAAGA
>NC_051408.1:16284388-16284771 GCF_015228065.2 Penaeus monodon
TTGACAATGTTTAATTAGCCTGTGCTGATAATAATTTCCAGCAGGCAGTAAATATCGCTCCAGCTTTACCTTATCGGCATGAGCCTCTTAATGCCAAAAGAAGCTTAGCTAGATTGGACAGGTGCCTCGATATATTTCCTTGGTTCTCCGCCGACCTGCATATCTGTATATTACAAATAAACCTCTGCAATTTCGATTGCAATTTCAGCGCCGTGCAAATCACAGGGCACATGTTATGGAGGGGGAGTGGCAGGTGGAAAGCAATGTTTCTATGTAAACTTTAATATTATATATCCTTCTTTAATTTTTCATAGATGGGGTAGGCAAACCGGAGGTTTCAGTGCCTCAACGGTCTATACATAAAAAAAACAAAAGTGGGAATT
>NC_051408.1:16287150-16287462 GCF_015228065.2 Penaeus monodon
ATGTTCAATTGTGTCTCCTGTGTAATGCTTGTCCATATGTCAATTCAGTTTTGAATAAAACACCGAGCATGAAGGATTTAGATCTGAACTTCCAACTGTTTACATGGCTGTCAATATACACATGACAGTGAACATATATGTTACTACAGGTATATTTGCCAGCCTATGTTTGTCCATGCCTTACCGCGCGGGGAAGGAAAAATTTCGCGATAACTCACAGTAATAATTCATGGCACAATATAACAATTGAAGCCCTAGGCATACATAATACATAAAGCGTGTGAGTGTGCATATACATACATACATACATAC
>NC_051408.1:16287731-16289063 GCF_015228065.2 Penaeus monodon
AAGTGAGTGATGCAAGGGATGAGGGTAGGGAGAGATGTAAGGAATGAGAGAGAACAGAAAGTCTGGACTCGAAGATGTGAACTGTAACATAATGGAACCCCCAGTGACCGTTGGCAACCTTTAAGGAAGACCATATGATACTGAAACTGAAGATTATTGTCCTGAATAACAATAAGGAATAACAATAGGAAACATGGGAAAATGCAAGACTATAGCTAACAAGATAGTAAGCAAGGCGAAATCCAAGGGCAATTACCATTCAAATTCGCCCTTTCGTCCTTTATGTAACACTCTCGATCTCTTTACATTTCAGCCGCACATTATTACGTTCAACGGGATTATGATAAATATCCCAATATCACATATCAAGTTCCATACGGGTACAGTAAAAGAACTAAAATCACGTATGTATGCTTTGTAAAATGCGGTATTTAGTTGATCTGTATTATCCTTACATGCGATTGTAACTATATACAATTGTACGTTTACGTTTTACCAAAAGAGATGCGATATATTATTCATACAAATAACGAGTTTTGGGAATTAAAGTTAAAAAATCATATACGCATAAGCTGTGTATATTTGCACATGCGCATTTGGAGGCTTATTTTCAGGGCAGATTTAAGTAAAAACAGTAAATAGATATTAAGAATTTCGACTTCTTTTTTGCTGACTAAACTACCGAGTCTAGCAATAGTGGCTGTGCGGCTACGGCCAATCACCCTCTACACAGGGACATCATAGATCCTTAAACCTAAACCCAAACCAATCATCGCTGAAGGCATAAGAGCCTCAATGGTTCAAGACCAATTGGAGTTGGATCCCACTAAAGGGTTTCCGATCCCGCACGAGGAGGGTCGAAGGGCTATCATACACTGCAAAGCCGATTCAAGTTCTGGAGTCTATAAATCAGGGGTAATTAGTCAGTGAAGATGATGTTTGTTTATGACTAAGAGAGGAGATGAAAGGGAAGGCAGAGAGTTATGAAGGAAATTATTGTGGTAATGAAACTGATAGTGCTGATTGAATCGACGTGGCAGAAACCATATACGTAATCTAATAAATGTGTGACATCTTGCCTTGATAGCGCCTGTAAATAGGTTTATGAAACAACATTGAATAGCAATGAAAAATATTTGGATGTAACACAGGATGCAGAAGGGTCATGCAAAAGAACGCTTGCCATATAATGCGTATTGATTACATTGCACATATTTTGATAGGTACAATGACTGGCATCAGAAATAGAATAGATAAAAAGAATATTATAAAAAAGTGTCAGAGCAAGAGCAAAGACTTTGGGTAGTGATAATGCGACAACCCCTCCCCCCC
>NC_051408.1:16289274-16289958 GCF_015228065.2 Penaeus monodon
ACGGTCACTTAAAAGCTAGTAAAAAGCAGGAATTCGACTAAAGTTGCCGACCCAGATTATATACACTGTCGTTCCTAGGCATATATAAAGGCATAAAATTGCCTTCACATTCCAACCACCTCCATTTGTCAAACTCCTTATTTCTACGATCACGACAGTAATGATTAACACTATTGGCAGAATCATCAGCGCCGACAGCAGAATCGTTAAAGCAATTGCTATCATTAATATCGTTACTTTATTGCAATTAATATCCCTATTGTTCTTAGGTTGTCAGTATAGACGACCCCCCACACCCACCCACCTCTCCCCCTCTTCCCATCCCTCCTCTCCCTCTCTTCCCCTCCCTCTTCTCCAATACCCCCGCCTCCCCCCCCTTCTATTCCCCACCCGCCTCTCCCCCCTTCCCAACCCTCCTCCCCATACTCAACCTCCCCCTCCCCCCCTTACCGGCCAGCCATGTTTCGGACACTTCTCGCGGTTCGTTAACGTGTTGGAAGAAATTAAATAGATTTCCATATTAAATTAATTACGATGTGTCCAGATAGAGCTCTTGCCCGGCCAGGTGCGGTGCTGATAGTGAGGCGATGGTGAGTTTGGAGTGACTGAGATGGTGAGATAGGTGCTGGCTGGTCTTTGATTCCGGCAGCCATATTTGGAGCAGAAGCGGTGGTCACTTAGCTT
>NC_051408.1:16289985-16290091 GCF_015228065.2 Penaeus monodon
TCGGGGTTTGGTAAATTGAGTTTTTGAAGGTCTGTCCGTCTTTCTCTGTGCTTTTATTATGTCTCTTAATTATCGTTCTCCTTTTCTCCACCATTCTCTGTCCCAC
>NC_051408.1:16290396-16291669 GCF_015228065.2 Penaeus monodon
ATTTCTATGTTTCCCAACAACCCCCCCCCCGACAACTGCACAACAGAGAGGATATCTTAACACAAGGCTTGCACCCCAACCCAACAATTGTACAGCATCAGTAACACATTTATACCAACCCTGCACCTTCCCGATACCCGTTACCCAACTCATTGACTCTCCAACATCCAGAGACAAATCTCCATCACCTAACTCCTCCCCAATATCCATACCCCAACTTCGTACGTGTTTTCAACCGCCATACCCCAACCTAACGCCTCTTTGACACATTTAACACCAACCCACTGCCTCCCACGTACCTCTCCCCAACATGTCTTAATCCATTGCCAGAAGACGACTTCCACAATCCCTTTTCCCCGCCACCTCCCCAACACCACCCCAACCCCTTCAACCTCAACCTAGCACTTTCCAAGCAAACATACCCCTGCCCACCATTTCCCCAACACCTCCCGCCACCCATACCCCAACAGTTGCAAGACGCCCTCACCTGTAACGATGACCCTCGCGGGGTTGGACGAGTGCGGGGCGATGTCGAACTTGTGGGTGGCGGTGCAGAAGACGCGGGTGTAGGAGTCTGTGGCCATGATGCCGCGCACGATCAGCTCACCCGTTGGCAGTACCCAGTAACGGCCCTCTGTGGTGCGGGGGAGAGGAGGGGAGAGTAACGTTAGTAATGGTGCTAGTAACAAGATAGATGAACGTTAGTAATGGTGATAGTAACAAGATAGATGAACGTTAGTAATGGTGATAGTAACAGGGAAGATGAACTTCAGTAATAATGATAGTAACAGGAAAGAGTAACGGTAGTATTGATAATGAAAAAGGGGAGAAGAGTAACACCCGGTCAGCTCACCCGTCGGAATACACAGTAACGGCTCTCTCTCTATGTGGGTGCGTGGGAAAGGAGGGGGAAGTGATAATTATAGGGGGAGAGCAACGTCAGTAATAATAGTAAAAGTGGGAGGGGGGTATTGATGATAATACTAGTGGAGTAACTTAGTCGTGTTTAGTAAGTATTGGCAAAGGGGTGACAGTTATAGGTGGGAGAGGGAGAGAAAAGTAAAATCAGTGATAATAATGAGGTGAAAGAGTAAAGTTTGTAATGATAAATTATTAACAAGGACGATGAGAGAATAAGGGTTCAGGATAACGATGATAATTATAAGGATTAATGCACAGAACAGATAGACAGATCCTCTTTTTACGCCCGGTTAAGACAGACAGATAGACACATACCTGTTTCAAACTAAGATTAGAGAGACAGATAGATAGT
>NC_051408.1:16291719-16292022 GCF_015228065.2 Penaeus monodon
ATTTTACACGGAGGAAGGGAAGAGGGGGAGAGAAAGGAGAGCAAGTAAAAAGCAAAAAGAAAGGCAAGGGACCTAAGGGCAGAGAGAGAACTGAAGGCCTGATATAAAATCAGGATTCCGGTCCGGTTTACATATTGATACAAGACATAAATAAGGAATGTCTATACACGAGGCAACACACGCTGCTCGGGAGATAAATATTCAGCTCGACTTAAAAACCTTGTAGTCGGCCGCCACGAGACGATGGGAAGGGGGGAGAGAGAGGGGGGGGGGCAACAAGGAAAAGGATTGGAGAAAATGGGA
>NC_051408.1:16292285-16292416 GCF_015228065.2 Penaeus monodon
GATGGGGGGCATAAAACGAAATAAATACAGACAGATACACTGACATATCGTTATTCAAATATATGAAAAGAAAAAAAAAAAGGAGGAATAAAGGGAGTACGCATAAAAAAGAAGAACGCAGAGGGGCACAC
>NC_051408.1:16292542-16293026 GCF_015228065.2 Penaeus monodon
CACACGTTCTTCTGCCTTTTCTATCGCCGTGTTCCCCATTCGCCGAATCCTCAGCCTTGCTCATTTCCCCGCCGTAATCTTCAAGCACCCATAAACTATAATAACTACCACCCAATTAACTACTGCAACCTTATCCACTCGTATCCCATGATGATCCGCACGGACTCGTATGTTTAAGCAGATGCGTAATTCTGCAGAGACCCGCTTATTCGCACATCGCCGTGTAGATTCGAAGCTTCGGTTAAAAAAAAAGATAAATAAATCTAGCGGTAACGGGATTTCTTTGCTGTTTTGTGATATTAATCGCACTACATGCTTATTTATTTACTGTGGTTATCTATGCTTATCTTTATTGGATGGAATAGCCACACGCAATTTTCAATTTTGTGTTAGGGCTTTTTGTACATTACCCTCGTCAGCGTATTATCATTATTAATTCTGTTACCAACATTATTCATTTAGCTGTCATCATCAACGGATAAAT
>NC_051408.1:16295681-16295767 GCF_015228065.2 Penaeus monodon
TTAATGCACAGAAGAGATAGACAGATCCTCTTTTTACGCCCGGTTAAGACAGACAGATAGACACATACCTGTTTCAAACTAAGATT
>NC_051408.1:16297032-16297150 GCF_015228065.2 Penaeus monodon
GTAAAACAGCGAGAATCATAACAGGTTCAATAAAGTCAACGCGAAATAGCACGTAATGGATAACCCAATAAGTTCCAACCTTAACAAATATTAATCCTTCGCAGGATATAAGCTTTCG
>NC_051408.1:16297348-16297968 GCF_015228065.2 Penaeus monodon
AACTAAAACATATACAAACATTTTCTTGCTTTCTCCATGCTGCTCCCTTGTTTTGCTTCGACTTATGCTGGCATTTACGCTCGACACCACAGCTGACATTTGCAATTTTCTTGGAAGCCAACACTAAGAATAAATGCACATAAAAATAAGTTAAAATACTTAACTCGCTGAGTTGCACCAGCCACTCTTACTGCGTTTCTAAATATGTTTATATAGATATCTAGACATGTTGCCTTTTATAACAAGTGCAATGTCTGTAATACAAATAGATCTTCAAATAGTTAATTAGTTTTGTTAATATTCAGCTGGCGCCATATTTACGTTCTGCACCAACAGCCAGCCTTCCGAAATATGATAGTTAATTCTAAGGCGTAAATATGAACTCTAAATGTTGAGTTAAACTTCCTTTAAAACCCAACAGTCGCGGCCTCATTGATGCTGTTCGTCTCAGACTAGACCAGATTAACGAGCGCCGTCCGGAAGATGAGCACGTCTATGGAGGAGAGGCGTCTAATTAACGGAATTTTAAGTGCCGTGTCATAACCCTTTTGTAGGAGGACGCCCGCCACACCTGTCGCCGCCAGTGACCGCAAAGGGAGAAGTTCCGGAAAATCGGTGTG
>NC_051408.1:16298921-16299274 GCF_015228065.2 Penaeus monodon
GCGAAGGCAGCGGCGGTAGAAAAAGGGGCAGCGGCAGATAGACCCGATTACGCATGAAGATATATTGACGCATGAGTGGATAAATTAGGAGAAGAGAGAAAAAGAGGGAGAGAGTAGGAGTCCCTTGTCATCTAAATCAAATTACTGAACCTTCCCAGCATAGTAATCACGGCAGTTTCTTCGTTATAGCCAGTGTAATTTCCCCCATATATTCCCATGTCGTAGAGGCTGGAGTTGTGTTGCACTATCTGTTGTTATGTTCAGGTGTCATGTACGATAATTACTTTTCATCAAGCCAAGGTAATATCGCCTGTGTTGTTGTTGCTATCGTAAAATATGGCGTGATTATTGTG
>NC_051408.1:16299377-16299533 GCF_015228065.2 Penaeus monodon
GGTCCCCCAACGCCCTCTATGACGTAACGTATCTCACTGTGCGACGTGTGTGACGCAATAATCCCAGTAGCGTTAGTCTCAAAGGCTGTTACACTGATTGTTACTCTACCAATACGACGTGTATAACGAGCGGTATTCTGAATGGACAGAGCATCA
>NC_051408.1:16299583-16299679 GCF_015228065.2 Penaeus monodon
TAATGAAGTGACAACACGACCGCGTCAGGATGGGGCGCAGTGGACAGTGCTGGTTGATGACTTATCGAACTCGGAAGTTATGTTGTGCGATGGAAG
>NC_051408.1:16300008-16300180 GCF_015228065.2 Penaeus monodon
TTACAACGGCAGTGAATAAATGAGGAGAGAAAAGTACCGAGGAAAAAAAAATCTTTGACATTTCAAGGAAACTGTAAAGAACAATCGGGAATAATTAGACTGAAATTGGGATGAAGAGAATAAAGGTGATAGAAGTTGAATTGACTGCAATATGTATGTGTACCTCTCTCTC
>NC_051408.1:16300717-16301101 GCF_015228065.2 Penaeus monodon
CAAAGGGCAGATAGACAGTTATGTTGTTATTTTTGATAGAAAGTTGTTTACCAAAAATAACAACATAACCAGCTATCTAAGACGGCAAAATAACTGCCTAAAAGGGAAAAGTAGAGACTAAGAAACAAAAAGGCCAAGAGAGGGAGAGAGAGGGAGAGAGAGGGAGAGAGAGGGAGGGAGAGGAGAGAGAGGGAGAGAGCAGGAGAGAGAGGGAGAGAGAGGGAGAGAGAGGGAGAGAGAGGGAGGAGAGAGGGAGAGAGAGGGAGAGAGGGGGGGAGGGAGAGACAGGGCAGATTCCAATTACTGGTCTGCGTCAAGCTGGTTTTCTCTCGCCCCCGTCACCTGTCCAATGAGGGGTAGAGGGGGGGGGGCGGGGTACGGCCA
>NC_051408.1:16302890-16302961 GCF_015228065.2 Penaeus monodon
AAAAGTGGTGTGTATGGGGGAGTATTTTCGGTGTTGTGTGGGTGTGTGGGGGTGTATAATACTATTTATTA
>NC_051408.1:16303386-16303853 GCF_015228065.2 Penaeus monodon
TCTTTCCTTCTCTCCTTCCACACAAAACAAAACATTTAAAAATTTAATTTTAATTGATATATGCTACATTCCATACACACAAAAACAAGACAAGAAGAAAATACTGATAAGAAAAGGCTAAAGGAGAGAAGAAAAGAACCAGCAAAGCAAAATAATATCATTAAAACAAAAGAGCAGAGGTTCTGGCGTTGAGGTTTGAGGAAGTCAGAGGAAACCGAGCCGTGTGAGTTACATGCGGATACAAGGGAAAGCGAGCTAGGAGGAGCACAGAGCGTCTGTTATCATTTGTTCCCATTACCTGTCAGGCGGCAGAGCTACCCATATCATCGTTGCAATTGCAAGAGAATATTAGTTGTTGCAATATATCTCCGTTTGTGGATCGCCGTGCAAGTTGTTTCGTGCAGTTAGGATTAGTGCGTATGTGTCTGTGAAAGGTTTTGTGCACGTATGCTTGTTCTGTGCTTCCT
>NC_051408.1:16303962-16304601 GCF_015228065.2 Penaeus monodon
CTGAGAGAGAGCGTCTGAGCGCGTCATAGGGGAGAGGTCACAGTACAGACGAGCCTTCAACATAATCTCTAATCCATATTGCAAACCCTGTACCCCCAGTAACTGCTAACGATCGCGAAAGATAAAAACACAGCGGCGTTTCTCCCGCGAAAAGAGAAAAGAAGCGCAATTGAATAGATAAAAGGAGAAGAGCGAAATATATCTGACGCCTGGAATCAAGCCAAACAAAAATGTCCACACTAATAAAACAGGGGCGGGATCATTAGCTATGCCTCGCCCGCAGGATGGACAGCTCTAAGTCTCAGCTCAGTGCCGATAACATTTGCCTTTCCTCATTTTCCTCATTTTCCTCACTTCGACGAGGAATTATGGTTTACATTTGCTTTTTTTTTTCCTTCTTTCTTTTTAAGCTTTGTTATTGCTAGAATCGAGATAATTTTAGCTGATAAGATGCCAGTAATGGTTTGATGTTTCAGGAAGCTAAAACAAAGAAAAGAAAAAAAAATGGATCTGTCATCAGGTGGAAGATACAGCGAATGTAACGACATATCTCATATTCTGTTGAGCAAAAGATCAACATTTTCGTATTTCACATTCGAAATCATTTCACAAACGCGTCACATGTAAATGCCGCGCTGA
>NC_051408.1:16304625-16304902 GCF_015228065.2 Penaeus monodon
CCACTACAGACCTGGCCTGCTTCCGGGTCGGATCGTGCGCCCGTCCACCGACCACGACGTAACAGTCACGTAGCTGGCCACCGTGGGCGGGACGTCGCACGTGAACACAGCTGGTCCGCCCACCTCTCCTGCAGCGTCGGTCACTCCCACTTCGAACCTCTGCATCACCACTGTGGGCGGAAAATTGATTGTATGTATTATTCGGTGCAAGCGTATGCTATGCTAGCCAATCATAGGTGAAATTGGTATTTACATGCGTGTTAAGACTTACATTGCC
>NC_051408.1:16305099-16305690 GCF_015228065.2 Penaeus monodon
TCTATTGTGCGGGACCTAACTATCTCCTAAACAATGAATTATACACACTTCACTGTATACTGACTGCCTCTCTGCGTCGGGCACTCTGAAAGATTTTCCTGAATGAGTGTATGCCGTATAATCTTGCTGTTGGTGAATCGCACCCCACATAGATGGAAGACACGTATCAATGTGTTATACCTTGTATGTCTAAGATTATTGTAATTGTGTGGAGCAAATAAAACCCAATCTGCTGTTCCTATTTATTTGTAAATTATTATAACCTTAATTAATATACGATACGAAATAGCATGTGATATTACTGGAATATGTATATGTATAGAACAATGATCAAGCGGAGACACCGTTCGCACTTCCACCCGGTAGCAGACAGCGCCTCAGGGCACGCTGGTGCTCGATGCCCCAAAGGGTTGCTGACCATGCATGACCGGTAAACCCTTGTTGTCATGTGTTGCATCTCATGCTGGACACGTGTACAGTACTCATTCACACATGCAGACACATTCCGTGCAATGGAAACATCCTCTCTTTCGTCACCTCATTCATACGTCTGTATTTGATCGGGTAAATTTGTTTGTTGCTATCGCGACA
>NC_051408.1:16305768-16306124 GCF_015228065.2 Penaeus monodon
ACATTATCATTTTCGCATAGAACAAAGACCAAAACAGTCTACCCGTGTAAACAAACACGGTAGTCCTTCATGGATAAACTCTACGGATCACCCTCCAAATTTAACTAGCCTAAAGAATCGACAAGCAGAGGGTTCTAATACGAGAAAACGTATATTCCCCATTTGAGAGCGAATTCGGGCTTCTGGGATTATTGTATAATCCTGTTCGGCGGAATTGCAGAATATGATATCGATTTTCTTGCATGTTGCTGCTTAAACCTATGAGGGCAAAATCATTTATTTTTTTTTATATTTATGCAGTGTGTAGTAGCACTACACTCCTCAGTGTTATTGTTTTCGTAACCATTATTACCCAC
>NC_051408.1:16306160-16306679 GCF_015228065.2 Penaeus monodon
CAGTACGATGATAACAATAATGTCATTTCCTGACTAGTTATATGATGGCTAGTGACTTCATCCTTGAAACCTAATTACTGTACCATCATCATCCTTAGTGCTATTTTTCAGATCTATTCTCATCATTAAACCTATTGATGCCATTTTTTTTCTATTGACATGTGTTTCTGCAGAACCTCGTTTTCCTTTTATCTCTCCTTACCTCTCTCCATTATCTTTCTCCTTCCCACACGCGTCTGCATTCCCTCACTCCGCTCTTTTCCCCTCTTTTACCTCCCCAATGCCCTTCCCCCCCCCCTTCCGCTCCTTCCCTCTGTTCCCTACCTCTCGCTTGGCCATCTCGTCTTGTACAATTACTCCCCCTCGTCTCTCTTGGTTAACTATAGCACCTGGGAGCTTTTTCCCTGGATGTGTTCTTCTCCCTTTTCCCTACTCCCGGTTCTAGCATCTCCTCTTCCCCACCTCTCACCCTTTTCTCCCCTCTACCTTCTCCCCTCTTCCACTCTTTTCTCTCTGCTG
>NC_051408.1:16306847-16307178 GCF_015228065.2 Penaeus monodon
AACCTAGACTCCTTCTACCTACCTTCTTCCGTCTCCCCTCTTTTTTCTCCTCTTTTCCGTCTCCCCCCTTTTCTCCGGCTCTTCCGTCTCCCGCACTCTATCTTCTTCCGCCCCTTCCCTTGTTCTCTTGCATTGTCCTTCTGATCTTTGGCCTTTCTTTTCCCACTGCGCCCCCCCCCCTTCATTTCCCCTTTCGTGGGCTCTTAAATTTTCCTTTCTTATTAGCATATTTTAGCCCTTATAGAGTAACGCCTACTTAAGATATACGAGTGATAAAAATGTGGCTCTACTAAGTGTATTAACTGCATCCGCTGCTGCTCCTGTGTGCCTG
>NC_051408.1:16307806-16308293 GCF_015228065.2 Penaeus monodon
CATTTGCTTTTTTATTCCTACGCCATAACACTGTAAAACGTAAAAATCTCCTTACAAACATTTACGCGCTATAATTAATCAGTCAAAATATATTCCATTTAAACTTTATGCATAAAATTATAATGTATTAGCGACAATACAGGTTTTACAGATATTATTCACAGATACTGCGATTTTATTTTTGGCAGTAGAAGTAAACAATTGGCTATTTATGGGTTATGGCCAGAAAGTGGGATCAATAGAATAAAGATGATGTGCTGTGTTGTCATTATAGCAGCAGTAGGAGTAGCATTAATAGCGAATGGAAAAACATGTATATTTCCCTGTGCTAAATGCGGGCCTAAGCGAGGTTATAGAGCGGGACGAAGGCTGTACTAACTTTAATTAAAGAGAATAAAAGGCTGCAGTGATAGTAGCCGTGCAAATAACAGCGCGGAAATAAATACCATGTTTTCGCGTGTAGAAGCTTGTAGGCAGGAATTAAAAT
>NC_051408.1:16308971-16309066 GCF_015228065.2 Penaeus monodon
ACAGACAAAAAAGAGAGAAAAAGCAAACCAAATGAAACCGAAAACTGAATGTCGTAGCTTCCAATTCACCACACAACCTTCGCCGCATTTGGGGG
>NC_051408.1:16309097-16309165 GCF_015228065.2 Penaeus monodon
CGCCAGGCACACACATGGGTCCCGAACATGACATTCACCGCCGTAAGATTCACTCAGGCCCCAATCTT
>NC_051408.1:16309255-16309509 GCF_015228065.2 Penaeus monodon
CCCGGTCTGGATGAGGTGCCGCCTGCTGTCGCTGTTTCTTGGACCTGATCAGCTGTCTCTTTGGGGACACTGTTCCAATCTCATCCGCTCGGAGATTTCGCGGATTGGGTGAATGTACAGCTAGATTAGGTGCATTTGGGGGCCCATCAGGAGGGAAAATTGTGACGTGGTGGTGTTACTTAGCTGGATATATTTGTTGAGGAGTAAGAGAGAAAGAGGGGGTGGAAGGGAGATAGAGAGATAGATAGAATGAT
>NC_051408.1:16309658-16309782 GCF_015228065.2 Penaeus monodon
CAATCAGACAGAGCGAGGCAGACAAAGAGTAAGATGGAAATAGAGAAATGATAAAAATCGTTCAGGGCGACAGAATAGGAGTAAGTTGTCTGAATGAGTCCCAGGCGATCACCTCGTCACGCGC
>NC_051408.1:16309832-16310308 GCF_015228065.2 Penaeus monodon
TTTCTTTCTATCTTTCCTTACATATTCCCTTGGCTTTCCATCACTTCCCTCCCCACCCCTTCTCCATTCTTCCCCCTTGCTCTCTTTCTCCTCCCTCCCCTTCTCTCTTCTTTATTACCCTGTCGTCTTTCCCTCCTCCTCCCCCTATTCCCCTTCTCCTTTCCCGCCTATTCCCTCCTCTCTCTCCAATCTTTTGCTCTCTTCTCTTCCACCCTCTCCTTATCTCCTTCCTTCCTTTTTCCCCTTTACTCTTTTTTCTTTCTCGTCCCTTTTTTTATTGGTCCCTGCCCACTTCCTTCCTTCCCTCCATTTCCTCTCCCCTCTCTTCCCTCCTTCCTTCCCTCCCTCCTGCTCCCTCCCGAGTGAAGATCACAACTCAGGTCCCGAAGCACAATATTTCGTCTTTCCTTTTACAACGAGTTTCACATGAAATAAACATCACACAGGATTGCCAACCTTGGCCCTATGCCAGCATA
>NC_051408.1:16310564-16310629 GCF_015228065.2 Penaeus monodon
TCCCCTCAGCCCACCCCCGTCTCACCCCTAACCACCTCCCCTTCCTTTTTTCCTCCCGAATAGGT
>NC_051408.1:16311003-16311319 GCF_015228065.2 Penaeus monodon
CGAAAGCGAGCGAGCGAAAGAGAGAGACGGCAGGCAGGAGGGCAGAAAACGATTATCTGCACCAGGTGATTGACATAGGTTAATTAGTATGCCTTGATGACATTGATGGTTGTTCGTGAGTATCTAATTAACACTTTGCAGGGACTGACAGCTGTTTCTTGGCCATTGCCTGAGTGCTGAAGGGCGCCTGATATTGGAATTGCGAAGAAAAATGGTGCGTTTTGTCATTTTATCATGTGGGGAATGATTTTAAGATTTTAGAAGCATCGTCGCTATCATTTTATCTTCATCTTCAGTAGTAGTTGTGATTGAGAAC
>NC_051408.1:16311836-16312160 GCF_015228065.2 Penaeus monodon
AACAAATCTTCATCGACGCATCAAAGGGCATAGCCTATCCACACGCATCACCTCACCACCCGCTCATCACTCTGTACATCAACTCGTCCAGCATCAGGCTGATTGATGTTCGACACGATAAGGAGCAGACGCCAACAGGATCACCATCACAACACAGCAGTACCCCATCGATCACACTATAATGTAAAGGAATCAATTTCACGACGTTGATGGGGAGGGTGTTGCAGACAGTTAAATTGTAGGGTACTTGCGAATGGTGAGTGAAGATAAGGAGTCAGATATCCTGTATGATAGGACTAAGTCGGTGATCTGTGTAAAGTGATT
>NC_051408.1:16312931-16313165 GCF_015228065.2 Penaeus monodon
CACTGCCTCCGTAACCCCCTTTGTTGTTGCTTCGTTAATCATTATCAACCATTATGTTAATTATGATTAATGACATCCTTCTCATTAGCGTCATAATTACAAAATAAACATCCCAGCTTGAACCTACGATCGCCCTTTGCCCTGAGAGAGTCGTCTTGTTAATTAATTCACTGATTCTTGGTAATTGCACTAATTATGGAAAGATTATTTGTTGATGACATTACATGTTGACGT
>NC_051408.1:16313620-16314027 GCF_015228065.2 Penaeus monodon
TTTCAACATAATTTTACTTGATAATGTCCCAGCCGGAACGGACTCAGAGGAAGCCAACATGGTCGACTCCTATTGACATAAGGCCGGGCTTAACGACCCTATGAGCGAGGCTTCATGACCCGCAGCTCCGGTCTTCGCCCAGCCACGACTAATTTTTCATATTCTGAGCATAATTTTTCTTGGCAGGTAGAACGGAATCATTCCCATTTTCCTGGGCTAATTTTCCCAGAATGTTTCGACCCAAAGGGCTTTTTTTTCACTCTATATTTTCCACTCTACTTTGTCTTGTCTTCCTTTGCGAAGTTTGAAAGCGAACACAGACACCCACGCACACGAACACTTACTCCTGTACTGTGGTTATGTGAGTATGATTAAGCAAAATATCTGTAGAACAGTGAATAAGTAAA
>NC_051408.1:16314426-16314716 GCF_015228065.2 Penaeus monodon
CCGAGATAAAGCATACGTGCGTTCAAGTTATTTCTGTCAGGGCGGAAAGATATAGTTTTAGCGCGGTTTCTCAACGGTAAAATGCTGTGCCATTTGCAAGAAAAATAGTCGAAATAAATAGCATTTTACGGCAACACACAACAATGCCACACAAGTCGCCTGTTTAGGATGTCGGTCCGAGCCTTGTTTTCCAATCTCCTCTTTATGATTGGTCGTTTCGCCGCCGACGAGCTGGACTCCAGCTTTTTCCGAGCTCGCCCGCGCCTCTCGCGGGCCGCTCGCCCTCATCT
>NC_051408.1:16315236-16315624 GCF_015228065.2 Penaeus monodon
CTTCGCGGACATTTCCCAACGTCTCTGCGATCTGAATTTCCCTCCGTCCTTCGTTCTGTTTCGCCCTTTTTCGTACCCATTCATTCACGCAGGTGGCGGAAATTTGCCAAAAAGAACCACAGCGGCTACAGCACTATGGGACCGAAATGCAAAGATACAACCACAAAAATATATATGTGTTTCGAAATCCTCGTTTTAATTTCGCTTCTAATGGAGAAAATTTTATTACTTCCATCGTAAACATTTGTGGTCCGGAACTTTTTTTCTTTTTTTTTATCGTGATGAATTTTTTGACTTTGCGTGCGGGTGGGGGGAGGGGGAGGAGGAGGGGAAGTGAGTATATTTATTTGTGTATGTATATTTTTTTTGCGGGTTTAGGGGGGATCTT
>NC_051408.1:16315806-16316524 GCF_015228065.2 Penaeus monodon
GCTGTGGCTATATGTCTGCGTTCTAAGGTGGGGGTGTATTCGTGTATGTTTGCGCATGACAGCCTACGTATATCTGTATCTACGTATTAGTGACTGAATAACCCCATCTACTAATGTACATTCTACAAACATTTTTATCGACTTATAAATAACCGACAGAATCCTAAAACAACAAATCTACAGCAACAACCCCCCCCCCTCACGACCCTATCCCCTTTCCCCTCTCTCCCTGGCCTCTCCCCCCTTCCACTTCCTCCCTTCTATTCCCTTACTCTCCACCCCTGTTCCTCCTCTCTTCTCCCTATCCCCTTATCTTCCTTTCCTCTTTCCCCTCCTCTTTAAACCCCTCCTCATCCTTCCTCTTTCTATCTTCTCCCTCTTCTAAACTCCCTACAAACCTTTTTTTCACCCTTTCCCTTTTCCTATCCCCTATCCTCTATCCACCCTCTACCTCCTTCCCCCACCTCCCCATCCCCCCTCTTTTCTGCTCCCCCCTCCCCTACCCCCTCCCTGCAGTACTAACGCCTTATAAACCCCAAACTAATACTAAAACCAGGGATCCCTCAAACTGGTGATACTTATACCGACTGATACCAGAAAAAAAGCTCGACCCAGTATTGATACCAGCTAATAATGCCAGGGAAACCTCAAACCAATACGACCAACTAATATCAGGGAAACCCCAGATGCAGAAACTCCGGGGGCGAGGTCGATTTAA
>NC_051408.1:16317012-16317095 GCF_015228065.2 Penaeus monodon
TCTGGAATGGGTGAAAGGACAAAAGTTCCGATTAGCAAAACCACAGGTTATGGGGTTGTGCGATCTGTTGGGTCGTGTTTCCG
>NC_051408.1:16317187-16317306 GCF_015228065.2 Penaeus monodon
GGTAGTGGTGGGTGGTGTGCTGTGGTGTTGTCATGCACGTTCGTGCTTAACTATGAGTGTGTGTACGTCAGGCTAAGAGCAGAGTGCAGGGGTAAAAGTGTAAAAAAGAGAAGAGCACA
>NC_051408.1:16317368-16317613 GCF_015228065.2 Penaeus monodon
AAAGTAGAAAAAAAAGCGGGGGGGGAAAAAAAACGATTTAATTTTTTAAAAGAAGAAGCATTTACGGGAGAAGAGGCGACGAAAGAAGAGAAAGAGACAGAAAGAGACAGAGAAGAAGAGATAAAAAAGAGACAGGAACCATACCAGAAACGTATATTATCCCGCGCATCTCTCGTCTTACAATCCACATAAGTGCCTGTGGTTTAGTCTTCCTCTATCATCAAACATTGCTCCTCACTCTCCTA
>NC_051408.1:16317668-16318043 GCF_015228065.2 Penaeus monodon
CCCACGCTATTCGCACCGGTATCTTAAATCAATCTAAGTTAGGAGTTGCATAATATAAATGAAAGATTTTTTATTAGCAGCAAACGTAATTAAGTTGACAGTCCTCACGTTATTGCCACTCTGCTCATTGCTCTTTTTTGTTTTTTAAATTCAATAATTAAAGTAAGTGAAGTCCCCAAGTTCTTGCCACTATGCTCTGTGACCTTCCTCTCTCTGGCAGGTAATAGGCCCCCTCGGTCTATCGGTTTCCTCTTGGGTTATAGCCATTTCATCTTCCCTTTCGTCTTTTCATTTTTCGATGGCTTTTCGGTCCTTGTCTTCCTTTTGTCATTTCTGCTGTGTCTTTTTTTCTTTTGTTATTGATGTATTTAATAA
>NC_051408.1:16318384-16318653 GCF_015228065.2 Penaeus monodon
CTTTGATTTATCGTTTGTTTTCTTTATTATTTTTACATTATCTTAATTGTTCTTCCATTTATTTTGTGTTCTCTTTGTTTTCCCCAATTCTTACGTTTTTTTTAGATTCTATACTCCTCTATTCTGCTTAGCTTATTTTCTTGTTTATCCTTCGTCGTTGAATTATTTTTTACTATGTGTTATATCTGTGTCTCTTTCCATGCTTTATTGTTTCTCTATTTTGTTTTACTCTCATCTTAACTTCCTATTCTCTTTTTATATATTTAATT
>NC_051408.1:16318709-16318788 GCF_015228065.2 Penaeus monodon
TTATCACTATCTCCCCTCTTCTTCTCATTTCCTCCCCTTTCGTTCTTTGTTAATATTCCCTTTCCATTCTTTCTTTTTT
>NC_051408.1:16319177-16319544 GCF_015228065.2 Penaeus monodon
TTCCCTGCGGTTCGTCGCTTATAATCCTGATTTTCGCGGGTCCGCAAGCGCCTTGTTTCGCTTCTTCATTTTTTTTTTTTTACTGCGGGGTGGGGCTGCGGACAGTGTCTTGTCCTTGTCCTCCTGTTCTTTTCGGGGGCTCTTTCCTGCCTGCTTTTTGTGTGCGTAGTTTACTTTTTTTTCGTACCCTCTCCCCCGCTGCCTCCATAACAAATCGTAACAATAATAAATCATAACAATATCACAATATAATAATCTATAATAATAATGATACAATAATTTATCATAACAATAGCATATCGCACCAATAACACATCATAATAATACAATGACATCCCATACAGTTAGAGTTGGCCCCGTAGAATGA
>NC_051408.1:16320569-16320925 GCF_015228065.2 Penaeus monodon
GGTCCGTAGAGCCGAAAAATCCCCAACCAAAAGCCGGGACTTTCGACCTAGAGACGCCTACAGCCGCGACGTTTTATGCGCCACTCCGGACGAGCGGAGATGAGTCCTTTCAAGACGTTAAAAAAAACGAACAAAAACAACCTAATGAATTTCATTCTAAAGGAGTGCGAGTCATCTCTTCTGTTGGATTTCCGTCGATGGAGGAGATGGCTGGAGGAGGGGGGGGGAAGGGAGGAAGTGGGAAAAAGAGAGAGGGGGAAGGGATAACTGTAGGGAAAAGGATAGAATAGGAGAGAGTGAATGGATAGAGAGAGAAGGTGAGAGAGGAAGATGAAGAAAAAGAGTGAGGGAGGTGG
>NC_051408.1:16322379-16322875 GCF_015228065.2 Penaeus monodon
TTGATTTAACCAAAGGCACAGAAAAGACTGTTTATAGTTTTCTGAACGAGTGAAAAAAGAAGGGAATTCCTACACGTCAGCCCTTCCTCAAATGCCAAAGTAAGGTCGTGGGGAATACGGGCGGCCGAAAAGTCTCAAAAGAAAGGTCATAACAAATCTTTCTTCTCTGCCTCGTATATCATTAACATCAAATAAAGGACATCAAAGAGCATCTCGAATAAAGAGGGAGGGATAAACAAATAGACTAATACATAAATTGCAAGAAAAGGCTCTTTATTTACCTATCTCCATCCACCTCTTCGTCTTCTACCTCTGCCCATCTGATCTTCCACTTTCTTCCACCTCTCTATACCCCAGCATCCAGTCTCTTCCACTTTTCTCTATTCTATCATCCACTCTCTTCCACCTATGGCTATTCTATCATCCACTCTCTTCCATTTATGTCTATTTTATCATCCACCCCCTCCACCTTTCGCCTTCCTCCTTTGTCCCACAT
>NC_051408.1:16322947-16323089 GCF_015228065.2 Penaeus monodon
ACATCAATATGTCCCTACCCCATATTTTCCACTCTATCTACTTATAACCATTTTTCCATCATCCTCTCCCAGATCCAATCCCTATTCCTCCTCCTCCATTCGTTCAGACTTTCCTTCATCCCTCCATCGTCAATCTTCTTTT
>NC_051408.1:16323315-16323769 GCF_015228065.2 Penaeus monodon
GCTTTCTCAACAGTAAAAACCCTGAATTAGGTAGTACAAGGAAGGGAAAATCCTGGATATATGAGTTCTCTGTGACGAAGCTCGACCTTGCATGACCCTCGCATAATGCTTGACTCAGCGCTCTCTTGCTGAACTCCTCTGACTCGATTCAGTTTTTTTTCCAATTTTTTTTATTGTTGTTGTTGGTTAAGTTATATTTCTTTTATGTTTTTTTTTTCTTTATATGTATTTTACTATCATTATCTTATTCGTCTTATCATGTATAATATAGGTGTTACCTATTATGTGTTATATCGTATTTTAGGATTCATTTGATTGCATGTAAGTCTAAAGAAACTGAATAATTTGTTTAGACAGAGAAATCTGATGGAATTACACGGAAAATTTGGCCTAAGAAAATATCAAACTATTGATAAGAAACTAGAACTATAATTGGTAAAAGAGGGAAACACAG
>NC_051408.1:16323861-16324043 GCF_015228065.2 Penaeus monodon
GGAACGATCAAAAATAGATTAGAAAGTAAATGTATATAAAGAAAATTGGCTATTTGACTTTCTCTTCATTAGGTTGTAGTTCTAATACTATAGTTTCTTCGTGTCTTTTCTTTTCTCCTTTTGGCTCCATATGCGGGCGTTAAGGATCGCATTCCTGCTTTTTCCCCAGTTCTCATAATTCG
>NC_051408.1:16325555-16325782 GCF_015228065.2 Penaeus monodon
TTTCCTCTGCTTCTCTTCTTCCTAATCCTTTTTTTACCATTTCTTTTTTGTTTCACTCCTGCCTTCATCGCCATGCATTACTTTATCTCTTTCCCTTCCGCCTTCCTTTCATCTCTTTCTTTTTCTCCTTTTCAGAAAGTTAGGAGAAAGAAAGAGGAAAAGGGCTAGTTGGCAACGAGCCAAAATATTCTCTCACAAAAATTCGCTCTTTACCTTTGACTACTTCT
>NC_051408.1:16325817-16325893 GCF_015228065.2 Penaeus monodon
ATTAGGTCTTCGTTTCTCTCTCTTTCTCTTTTCATGTGTCTGTTCTTCATTTTTTTTTCTCTCTTCGTTTCCCTCA
>NC_051408.1:16326918-16327472 GCF_015228065.2 Penaeus monodon
GGTGGGATGGTCAATCATAGCTAAAATTGTCATATGATGATCACTTCCTGACTTTTATCTCTGTCATCGTATCATATCATACAATCCATACTCACCATCATTCCTCTATTGCCCATATCATCTAGGATTCGCCTTAGATATTGTAGTACTTATCATCGACACCATGAACTATGTGGGTATGAAAGTGAAATAAGTCGTCTCCAACGGCAACGGGTGTTTGTCCTCCTCTGGCCTCGCGATCGTGACTGGAGACGCAGTGGAAAAAGCTGATAACATTACTAAAGCCCAGGGAGATACCTTGCTCGTGAATGTTGTGGTTTCTGAGGAACGGTTTGTGGTATATGTGCTGTTCGTTTTCGTTCGGGTGATGTGATGCCTTCTGGTATGAGGAGTTGCGAATTGGCTGCATCTTTAGTAGTGAGGTTACACTATGACTCCTCTCTCCCTTTTCTTTTTTTGTTCCACCATTTTTTGTCATCCACCCTCTCTTCCCTACACTCAATTTTTATGCCCTACCCATCCCCCTCTTTCTTCACCTCTATCTACCTTTCCAC
>NC_051408.1:16327755-16327906 GCF_015228065.2 Penaeus monodon
AACCTAGTCCAACCCTGAATTAAGTACTTACAAGGAAGGGAAAATCCGTGATATATGAGTTCCTGTGCCGAGCTGACCTTGCCTGACCCCTCGCATAACTGCTTCTGACTCAGCGCTCTCTTGCTTGACCTCCTCTGACCTCGGATTCTAG
>NC_051408.1:16328027-16328206 GCF_015228065.2 Penaeus monodon
AGGTGTTACCTATTATGTGTCGTATCGTATTTTAGGATTTCATTCTGATTGCATGCTAAGTCTAAAGTAAACTGAATAAATTGTTAGACAGAGAAACCTGAATTGAGAATTTACACGGAAAATGTTCGGCTAAAGAAAATATCAAACTATTGATAAGAACTATTAACTATTAATTGGTA
>NC_051408.1:16328356-16328502 GCF_015228065.2 Penaeus monodon
AAATTGGCTATTTACTTTCTTCTTCATTTAGGTGTCGTTCTAATACCTATATTTTTCTTCTTTTTCTTTGCTATTCTGCTTTTTTTTGTGTCCATCTGGCCTGGCTTTCAGGATCGCATTCCTCGCTTTTTCCCCCAGTTCATAAT
>NC_051408.1:16330044-16330215 GCF_015228065.2 Penaeus monodon
TTTTACTCCGCCTTCATCCCCAAAGCTTTATTTTCTTTTTCCCTTCCGCCCCCCCTTATCTTTCTTTTCTCCTTTTCAAAAAGTTAGGAGAAAGAAAGAGGAAAAGGGCTAGTTGGCAACGAGCCAAAATATTCTCTCACAAAAATTCGCTCTTTACCTTTGACTACTTCT
>NC_051408.1:16331758-16333033 GCF_015228065.2 Penaeus monodon
GTGGGTATGAAAGTGTATCATAAGCGCCTCCCACGGCAACGGGTGTTTGTCCTCGCTCTGGCCTCGCGATCCTGTACTGGAGACACAGTGGAATAAGCTGATAACATTACTAAGCCCAGGGAGATACCTTGCTCGTGACTGTTGTGGTTTTCTGAGGAACGGTTGTGGTATATGTGACTGTTTCGTTTCGTTTCGGTGATGTGACTGCTTCGTTGGTATGAGAGTTGCAATATGGCTGCATCTTTAGTATGTGAGTTACAATATGACTGTGTCCTATGAGGGTTGCAATATGACTGTGTCCTTGATATGAAAGTTGCAATATGAATGTGTCCTTGATATGAAGGTTGCAATATAACTGTGTCCTTGGTATGACGGTTGCAATATAACTGTGTCCTTGATATGAAAGTTACAATATAACTGTGTCCTGCTTAAGTGCAATATGAATGTGTCCTTGTATGAAGGTTGCAATATGAATGTGTCTTTGATATGAAGTTGCAATATGAATGTGGCTTTGATATGAAAGTTGCAATATGAATGTGTCCTTGCTATGAAGGTTGCAATATGAATGTGTCCTTGCTATGAAGGTTGCAATATGAATGTGGCTTTGATATGAAGGTTGCAATATGAATGTGTCCTTGATATGAAGGTTGGGTCCTTGATATGAAGGTTGCAATATGAATGTGTCCTTGCTATGAAGTTGCAATATGAATGTGCTCTTGATATGAAGGTTGCAAATATGAATGTGCTTGCTATGAAGGTTGCAATATGAATGTGCCTTGATATGAAAGTTGCAATATGAATGTGTCCTTGATATGAAGGTTGCAATATGAATGTGTCTTTGATATGAAGGTTGCAATATGAATGTGTCTTTGATATGAAGGTTGCAATATGAATGTGTCCTTGCAATGAAGGTTGCAATATGAATGTGTCTTTGATATGAAGGTTGCAATATGAATGTGTCCTTGATATGAAGGTTGCAATATGAATGTGTCCTTGATATGAAGGTTGCAATATGAATGTGTCTTTGATATGAAAGTTGCAATATGAATGTGTCCTTGATATGAAGGTTGCAATATGAATGTGTCCTTGATATGAAGGTTGCAATATAACTGTGTCCTTGATATGAGGTTTGCAACATAAGCGTATCGTTGCAAGCGCCATAAGCTACGCTCGAGGTAATAGCATCAATGATGCTGTGACTCAGCGCCGGGGAGCAAGGTAAGAGCCAAGGGCGAGGGAGGCTGTGGAGGTGTAATGGCAGCTCCTTCAGCATCG
>NC_051408.1:16333287-16333463 GCF_015228065.2 Penaeus monodon
GCTCTGGCAGTACGACCCACGTACATCCACGGCCTAACTGGCTCTAGTCCGACTCAAAGCACGCCAAGGATTACCACACGCATCAGCAAAGCGCTAGAGGGGGGGGGATCTCCTGTAATCGAGTTGTAATAAAGATTTTTTAAATTACATTCTTCGCAATTTATGTTTGTTGTCCA
>NC_051408.1:16333516-16333822 GCF_015228065.2 Penaeus monodon
GAAGAGTTTAGTTCGTCCCATCTCTTTTTTCGACCGTTAATTAAAACGGTCGGCTTATTCAAACCGTGTAAAAGCGTTAACTCAACCCTGAACTAACTGAATATACAAATAATTGAAGGCGAGCGTGTATAATTAAGCGATGGATATTCAAATGTTGCCTTTTAGTCAAATGAATAACATTCATGTGCCTCGTGTATAAAGTTGCTCTGTTGAATGAGACGGTCGAGACCAGTTTCTTAGAGATCATTCAGTCAAAAAACGTATCTAACGCACACACGTACGCACGCGTGTGTTTGCTAGCTGATG
>NC_051408.1:16334028-16334641 GCF_015228065.2 Penaeus monodon
TTTTAAGTTATACTAAATAGCACACACTCACGCACACAATACTCACCTTCTTCGCACACACCAGCCCCTAACACACGCAAAAACGTGTGTTGGGGCTGGTAAACGCAAATATTCGAGAGCCACAAACAAACGAACGAACGCATACGGAACAGTTCTCAACACAAACACACAAATTGAGAAGTCCGTATGTCCTCTCCGAGTTCGTGCTATGTGTCCCCGTTGGATTTGATTAACTATATCTCTTGAAACATCAGGAGATAAAGCGAGAAATGCTAAGTTCGAAGAGCGCTATCTGGCGTGACATTTAGCATTTAGCGCCTGGCCCTTTTCTGACAGGGGCAACGGACGCAAAAATGTTTACGATTTTCCCGCGAATTCTTAGTTTGCTTGAATATCAGGTTACTCATTTCTTCCTTTGTTCTTTTACTGTTTGGATTTCTTTCTCTTTCTCGTGTATATATATTAATTTTAATCACTATCCATATCGCTATCTCTCTCTTTCTTCCATCTGTGTGTCTATATGTGTACCTGTCTCGCGTTTGATTTTATATTCTCTCAAATGAGCTGTCTTTATCTCATATCTTCTCACCCAATCACTCCTTTTCCCATCATT
>NC_051408.1:16334745-16334850 GCF_015228065.2 Penaeus monodon
GCGGCGGTTCTTTCATGTTTGAAGCGAACCATATGTAATTTCAAATGAACTGTGTGTTGAAACATTAATTTCCCTCAGATTTCCAACCTGAAAGTATTACACGCA
>NC_051408.1:16334882-16335550 GCF_015228065.2 Penaeus monodon
AGCTCTAATGTTTGTATACATCCACTTAATGCACTGCGTCTATTTTTTTTCTAGCTCATCTCTCTGACAATTTCCACAATTTATGCATGAGGCACAGAGATTCACCGATGGAGATTCCCTTGTTTTGGACATGAGAGATGGAGGGAACATCAAAGCCGTGCTAATTAGTTTCAGATCCCATGCTGGGCTCGGTGTTGTATCTGATTAAGGCATCCAATCCTCTACCTGCACCGCGCGATCCATTCACTTATGACTCTAATGAATGTTCGAACCCGTTGCTCTGAATCATTATGATCCTACATATGACAGCCAATTAAACTGCAAAATGGTAATTCTATTTACTCCTTTTCTTTCTATTCCTCTTCTCTCCAACTCCCTCATAAAAGTCTCTTGAAGTGCGCCCTTTAATGTAGCTGTAGGGAGAAGCATAAAAAGAGAGAGAGAAAAAAAACACTCGCAAAATAAACTTCATTCGAAGCTCGGACATGGAACAGGAAATCGCGAGAGTTTTACATTTTCTATTCAACTGCAAAGCTTCCTGGACCCGTGCAATCTGATTTGACTGTACATTCAATCAGCCATGAAATATTGATATTGAAAGAAAGATGAATAAAACAATAAATGTCACATTACTCTTCTACGCGAAACAAAATACCCTATCATTGTAC
>NC_051408.1:16335822-16336005 GCF_015228065.2 Penaeus monodon
CATTCATTTCTATGCTCAGTTAAAATCCAAATAAGAAAAAAGAAATAAAAAAATAAAAATAAAGATTTAAACAAAACGGAATGGAAATTCTTTTCTTGCTTCTAAAGCGCCAATCCACCTTATTACTAATTAGCCTTGAACTCAACGGAATGGAAAAAAAGCGTATGCGTGCGTTTGTGCGTA
>NC_051408.1:16336908-16337008 GCF_015228065.2 Penaeus monodon
CACCAGCACGACCCCATTGGCTTCATTTCCAACTCTCACAAACTGTCTCTCGCCCACACTGTCTCTATCGGTGTTCTGGGAAATATTGCCGCTGGATAAC
>NC_051408.1:16337697-16338100 GCF_015228065.2 Penaeus monodon
AAAATTATGAATGGTATAGAGGTACACAGCGCTCACTAATCTCCCTCTATTTCCGCGTCGTAGACAGGCTGTAAATAGGCCTAGGTTCATCCGAATTCAAAAAAGTCTCAACCGTCACTAATTGCAATTTGAGGATTAATCTCCCTGATTTGAAATTCGTCCGATTCTAAGTTTGGCTTTGGCTTCGACTTCGGGGGGAATGATTCGTTTCCCGACAACGTTACTCCAATAAATTCTGGCTTATACATTAGTTTATATATTACTCTTATTTATTACTATGGGAAGGACACCAATTACTCATATTTCATTTATTGATCAATAATTGCTTAATGGGAAGCCAATAATTCATACTTTCATTCACAGTGATTTAAGGAGGGGGAGCGCTCGAAAGAGCCTTTCCCCC
>NC_051408.1:16338164-16338287 GCF_015228065.2 Penaeus monodon
AAGGTTAGAGGTTCGCCCATCGACAAGGAAGGTACGTTTGCGTCCGCCCTTTTCCTGGTTCATCGATGCTAATGTGTATTCCATTAAAGTCGATTTTGCCGTTTTCTATCGAGCCATATAAAA
>NC_051408.1:16338769-16338999 GCF_015228065.2 Penaeus monodon
TCGGAGCCGTAGCGGCAGTCATCAGGCGAAATGAGGCGGCCGGACCCGGCCAGGACCCCACCTCAACACCTCGTTAGCTCTCAAATCCTCCAGTTATCGCGTTATCCTGAAATATAGTTTCCAATATGCCCGAATCTGGTTATTCCTCCTGACGTATTCGGGCAAATAAAAAATATATACAAGTCAAAGGGTCGCCAGATATAACCAGGTTCCCCGTGACAGCCAATAAC
>NC_051408.1:16339526-16339976 GCF_015228065.2 Penaeus monodon
TTATGAAAAAAGTGTGAGATACAAACTCATAATCCACGTGAACACATATACATCGATAATCATTAGGCGCGCTCGAACAAGCATAAAATGCAGATATATGCTCGTTATACCTGTAAATACAATTCCTTTCTAAATGATTCAGATATTGTTGCCTAGATTTAACAATAATCTCAGAGTAATGAGACATGAAACTGTTAATAAAATATTAATTGATGTTATTATTGCACGGGATAAGCCTACGGGCCGTGGCGCATTTAGTTGAGCCCCCCCTGAATGGCCAAAGCTCCGGGGGATATGCCGGTGGAAAACGGAGTTGCAATCTATCCTTCTTTTATGTGTGTCTATGTGGGTGAGTTGGGGATTATGTCGGCACACTCTGATGGGTATGCGATATGTTGGGTTACGTGGGTGTGTTTGCACTTCTGCGCGTGTGTTTGTACCTTCGTTTGA
>NC_051408.1:16340137-16340384 GCF_015228065.2 Penaeus monodon
AGAACGTATGTGTGTGTGTGTTCAATGTTTCTTATGGATTTACTGGACTGAATAGCATTTTCATTTTACGGCTGAAAGGGCAGTGCTTGGTTACACTGAAAGCATGTGGTTATGTTAGTGTGTATTTGCCTGGAAATGTTGTCTGTAGGAATATGGGCTTGGTCAGTGTATGTAGGTGCTATCAAGAACACACACGCACATACATACAATAAAGATCATTATCATCATATTTATGATGGAATTAAGG
>NC_051408.1:16340815-16341202 GCF_015228065.2 Penaeus monodon
GACAGCAATAAATCGAAGTCATGTAAGAACATATGACAACGGCAATTATGAAAATCACTGAGTTAATTCTATCAGTGAAGACCACGGTAATGACAATACTAAGTATTCACCTAATTAAAATGCAAGTAGCAGAGCAGATTGTCTCTTACTGCATCCGTAGGTAAAACTCAAATTCATTATTCATTCGCGCTGAGCATCATCGTATATCTCACACGGTTATGATGTGTCGACAGTTTTTTTTTTCTTGTGTGATTATGAACAATAAGAAAAGCGTGGTATGTCTTTTTTTTCTGTTCTGTTTCAGCTTTTTAACTTTCTTCATTCGAGTAGAGACTTCGATACCTTGTTCGAGCTGATGTATGTGTTACACTAATATTTCTCTTACCG
>NC_051408.1:16341341-16341491 GCF_015228065.2 Penaeus monodon
GGAGATTTTTATTCGGGAAAGAAAAAATATACATCGCTGACATCCCGGTGGCAACACCCGGCCAGCAGATGTACTGTACAACTTTCATGCAGGTAGAGTGGGAGGGGGGGGGGACTCTAATCATGTAGTCAGAGTTTGACATCTGTACGC
>NC_051408.1:16341849-16342189 GCF_015228065.2 Penaeus monodon
ATATATGTGTACTACGTAAATGTACAAAAACAGAGATAAAACACGTATACATTCTTTTAAACACACAGACTAGTACAATATTTCATGTTTGCCTTCCATTATAAAAACATACGAGTGATACAGTAGTTAACTAAGCTATTACGCAATTCGGTGTCATTAAAACAGAATCATTAGTGAAAATTGCTGTCAAAATGTTTACGAAGTCGCTATAAATAAAGAGGACGGAATAGCGTAGACACAAACTATGATTGAGGATCAGCTGACTGCGTGGCTCAGCTGTTTGGATCGGTTACACTCCGACTCCGCAAGTGAAACAAATCAGGATGGTATAGTTAGAGAG
>NC_051408.1:16342326-16342502 GCF_015228065.2 Penaeus monodon
CTTTCCCTAAAAAAATTATTAATTTGAGGATTGGTTCTATTTTTTCATGAAAAAGACATAAAAAAATCATAGGCTTAAAAAAATCTTAACGTAGAAAAAAAAACAGAAGAAAAGGTGTTTTAGCTTAAAAAAAAACAGCGTTATTATGTTTTCATAAAAAAGTAAAGAAGATTTTT
>NC_051408.1:16342524-16343910 GCF_015228065.2 Penaeus monodon
CCTTCCTCTCCCCCACACAGGAAAAAAAAACGAAAAAAAAAATCAACTTGCACGGGCAAAAACGAGGCGATGTTGTAGCTCATAAAAGTTGCGAAATGTTGCTTCGTTTTGACCAGAGCACTGGTTTTCTTTTTCTATCGAATATGCAACCGGTACAGCCAGTGTGCTCGCGCGGTCTAAAAATGGCAGAATCATACGCTCTCTGACAGCTAAATCTATCTTTATTTCCACTCTTTAGACTTTTTTTAAGACTTGATTTTTTTCCCTTTCTTTTCTAAATGTTGTAGTTTTTTTCGATTGTTTTTATTAAAGCCAAATATGTCTATATACGAAATCGAATCAGGAGAAAGAGATAAAGAACTTTACGAGTGCTATAGTCCTAGTGAAATCTGAATAATTGCGGTGATCAGGAATCATTACAAGCTTTGTACAGAGTATCTCGTGCAAAGTCCTGTTAATGGCAGGCATTGGGATTACTTTTAAATATTGATGTTTCATATTTTTTCACTGATCTCTTGTTATTATCTACCTGTTTATCTGTTTATAAAGACCTTGGTAAAGCAATGCATGAGTGATACATACACATACGTGTATCTATCGAGTAAAGGATCTGACTATTCTTGTGTGTGTGTGTTGCTTGGAAGGCAATCAAGTTCAAACCGTTTCTAAGTTCCGTCTTAACTGTCATGGCGGGAAGTACCTTTATTCGGCCGAAACGCTGTGACCAGTTATCATGTTCATTTTCATTGCTTCTCTTTGAATTTCACCTGGAGATTGTTGTTTTTGCGATGCAGTAAGCGACCTCGACTTTGCTGGGGGTCGTGATTGCGTAAGTTTAATCATGTAACTCGTTTTATTTGTTTGAGAGATGATGAGTTTATATTGAATAAAATAGTTGTATGACAACTGTATCTGAATTCACAGAAATGTATCTAATATCCTCATCAAACATTAAACACTGAGAAGATTACTTGTATTTTGATATGAAGCTATCCGGAAGTTTCATAGTTATTGCTTTTTATTGCTATCATCATCATTATTTCTTTGTCTCTTTCGATCAAGATAGACGGGATCGTCATCCATTTCGCTTAACAATCATTCTAGCAACAAACTACCATTTCCATATGATGTGGCGATAACATTTACTCTATTCTAAACATAACACGAAATATATTAACATATACAGATACAATATAACAAAATTTACACACATATTACTATTTAAAGTAATAAACTAGACACGAACTTACCTGCAGTGACGGACACGGGACGGGAGGTGACTGTCCCCACGCTGTTCGTGGCTAAACACCTGTACAAAGAGAGGAATGCTTGTTAGGATCTCTTCTGTGTGTTCGTTACTTCTCATCGTAATCATAGCAGTTTGTG
>NC_051408.1:16344802-16344957 GCF_015228065.2 Penaeus monodon
TTTTTTCATGTTTATCTTTTATCTTCATTAAGCTTACCGTTTGTCCGATTGCTTTCTCATATCAATGTAAAAACTATCTTGTCAGTAAAGCATTACCAAGAAGAAACATAAATATTATTATAAGAACATCACTAAAACAGTTTATTTGAAATGTC
>NC_051408.1:16345086-16345266 GCF_015228065.2 Penaeus monodon
AGACAATGCACACTGAGTGAATAAATTACAAACAATATTTTCTTCTTTAAAAGCATGGGAGAAAAATGTTCACTGCCTCCAAACCTCGTCTTTGGAAAATGTAATCAGCTTAAACATCTCGTCCATCCCAGCGAAGCTAAATTTACCGCTTGTCTTTTGGAACAAAATTACTTATTCATA
>NC_051408.1:16345306-16345540 GCF_015228065.2 Penaeus monodon
CCGTCCTGTAAGACAAGAGAAAATGTTGTCGTGATGAGGAGAGGTCATTATTATTATCTTTAACGGTGCTGAGGCTACGTGTTTGAGTATGGTGATGGGGCTAATAGTGTGCTTTGTTATTTTGGTATTTTTACCGCTACTGCTGATGTCGGTGTTGTTATTATTAACATCAATCTCCTCAAAATGTCAATTATACGACTTATAACGTGTTCCCCTATCTCCTATTTGTTTTGC
>NC_051408.1:16345588-16347228 GCF_015228065.2 Penaeus monodon
CCATCCGTGTCATTATAATAAGTTTTGCCTCCCCTCCCTCTCTCCTTCTCTCCCATTCTCCCCCTCGCCCTTTACTTCTTCCCTCTCTCCATTTCTCCTTCGTTACTTTTTCCTTTCCCCCCTCCCCCCTTTCCTCTTGCTTTCTGCTCCTCCTCCCTTATCCTCCTCAACTCTCCATCGCCCTTTTCCACCTCCCTCCCCTAAATTGTTTCCCTTCCCCTCTCCCCCTCCTCATCCTCCCTCTCTCCCATCCACTTTACCCTCCCCCCATACCTCCTCTTACTCTCCTATCGCCCCCTCCTCTTACCCCATTTCTCAACTCTCTCACCCTTTCTCCCATTCTCCTTTCTATCACCATCCCTTCCCCTTCTCCTTTATCCGTCCTCCATCTCCCTCCTTCTTTCCTTCCTCTTCCATTCTTCTCCCTCCTTCCTCCCTTCTTATCATCCCTCTTCCTTCCTTCTTCTCCCCATCTCTCCCTCCTCCTCCCCCTCCGTCTTTCTTCCCCTCTTTCTCTCTCCTTCTCCCCTTCGTCCTCCTTCTCTCCCCACCCTACCCAAGGACTGCTACCTTATCATCATATTATAGTGATTTTTCCCCTATTGCCACTCACTGCAACACCATTCCGTACTAAATAATTACAAATGCATTTTTTTTAATCATAACTTTTATTCTTCCAGGTGTGCAGCGGTAGTTGGATTATCACGTGCAGTATGAAATAAAAGATCGTTTTAACGTAATTACCGTATGTTTTATCCTTTCTATTAAGGGAAGGGGATTCTCTTCTTTTTATCTGCTGCTGTTAATTCTGTGGATGTTTTTGTTGCTAATGTTCATGGTGGTGAATATGTCGCTATTGCCTGTCTAATGTTAAAATGTGTTAAGAATTGTTGTTATTGCCCTACGGCGAAACACGCGTCACACACATCGCTAAAAGTTGCAAACATGCAAACAAATAAAACTTATATAGCTTAAAACAGAGCGAGTAATGGAGCTGATAATACATATACGAAACCCTAACGATTCTAATAGCCTAGCTTACATTAGCTTCAAAATGAACTCCAGAGATGCAGATTTTAAAAGAGTGTTGTCTCGGCTTTATAATCGATGATGTTACGAAAGCAACGAACAAAGGACACATTTCTCGAGATGGGAACAAGTAGTCCAGAGTTACGATTCAAATGCAGATGCCAGTGGCTGAAGCTGAAGCAGAATAAGGTTATGGGCGTTGCATTTATTCACTTTCATGAATCACACAACATACATATACCTACAATGCTGGAGGGACTAGAGACTGAATAATTCCACAAGATATAAGGGCTGTTCGGGAGCACGGAGAACATGTACGTATGCCAATTTACAAGCGGTTTTTCGAATACTTCTTTCCCAGGTGACCTGTTGGGGGGGTTCTCAAATAGCTAACATGTTGCTTTCAGGTCTTAGGTTTCCATTTAAGTCTGTTATCAGTTTGCTTGTGTGTTATTATCAGTGGTGATATTTCAGCAAGACTTGCGCCTAAAATCACTGCTTTGCTTACGTGGCCAAAAGGTGATGGGTTGCTGATTTGTTCGTCGAGTAATGAAACAGCTCTAGTTTCATATGAAGACGAGTAGAGGTAACCATTATTGATAAAGTCTTTA
>NC_051408.1:16347307-16347973 GCF_015228065.2 Penaeus monodon
GCATGTAGTAGCGAGCCCAATTAGACGGGAGGTTTGGAAATCAGTTGAATGACGTCAGCAAAGTATACATCCCGATAACACTACCTTTGGGTTAGCTAAACCATCATGGATGCACAGCTCCTGACCGCAGTTTGAAGTGTTCAACCCTTTGCATAGTTTCTGATTAGTGTTATGAAGTTCCTATTCCTGAAGTTATACCATGAAAATAATCTTTGTCCGACAGTTAGTGGCGTTTCTCTCCAGTCCCGCAAACAATCCCCTCACGCCAGAATATATCGAGTATAACAGTAATACCAAGAGCAATAACCTGATTATCTTTATCGGTTTCAGTATTTTCGTTCCAAGTGGCGGTTATATGGAGTACCTTGTTGGGTGCTTTGTGTTGAAGTGATTGTCATTCTGTGCTGCTCTGAGTTGATGTTGTTTTATGCTGCCCTGAGTTTAATAGTCATCTTATGCTGTCTTGAGTTAATGCTGTTTTATGCTGTCTTGAGTTTAATGGTCATTTTATGCTGTCCTGAGTTTAATGGTCATCTTATGCTGTCCTGAGTTTATCTTATGCTGCTATTCTTCTTTATTTTTGATTGTTGTTGTTGTCTGCCTTTTGTGGTGTGTTTGTATCCGTGTTAAATAAAAGGATGCTGGACAAGGGGATTATTGCGGTGA
>NC_051408.1:16348614-16348921 GCF_015228065.2 Penaeus monodon
GACGCAAAGACTCACGAAGACTCACCTTTACCAGAAACGAAAGCAGAAACGCATCGACCATCTGCTAACTACTGCTCCCGCCTGCTTGCTCAGATAAGGAAAGCATTTACCAAGCAGTGAAGGTGTGACACTAAAAAGGGCCCACTGAACTGTACCTCTTATTGGGTGACTGCTTTTCGCTAATCAATTGCGGTATTTTTCAACGGCTTTGCATTTTTATATGTATATTGATATTGAATCTAGCATATTTTCTTGTTATGGGATCCCGTCATATGATTCCAAGTTCTTTTTATTATGTGGCTGAATG
>NC_051408.1:16349124-16349940 GCF_015228065.2 Penaeus monodon
TCGTCTGTTATATCATCTACAAGAAAAATGACTGACATAAGAACACCAATATAAAAACATGCCTGCAGTTTTTTCATATTTCCACTCCTAAAAAAGATATCGAGTATCTCTACACGTAGACCCTTCATGCTGAAAGTAGAAGTGTTTATTGAAAATGTCAGGAGATATCCTTAAAGTTTGTGAGTAACAATTTTAGAAAACGAAATAAGCATGACTTGATATGATAAATTCCAGATTCATCAAAGGACTTGCGACAGAGTTCTGGTTAAAACCAGCTATTGATATACTGCTTTTTTACGGAATCATTGTTTGGTATAAAATCAAAAAAGTTTTCCCGGACGCAGAGACGGAAGGAAGTCTGATGAAACAGTACTTCTGTATCGACAAAGATGCTTTGTTTTTCTTATTACTGAGCTTCATTGTCCTAACTCATTAAACACTTTATAAGCTTTTCACAATTCTCAGACACTGTGTTTAAAAACAGAGACTTATACACAAAAGTCAATGACAGTATTAATATCGACTGTAAGAGATATCATTAGGGTTCTGAGTGAGATCCCTAAGCTTGCTCTAAACACTTCTTCCATTATTTGTAATGGTCGCTAGAATCACGCGACGCTTCGGAGAGCGGTAGTGGTACGTCGCGAGGAATAAAAGCGTGGCTGGATGGTAGGGGAGTGTGAATGGTCTGTAACTTGACCTTGTTGGTGCTTGCTGTGGCGTAATCACTCCCATCCAGAGTGCTTCAGTTGCGTCAGAACTTGGAGATGATTAGTCTCCTCTCTATGGACTCTGGGAGGTGTTGAGACAATGAGA
>NC_051408.1:16350716-16350990 GCF_015228065.2 Penaeus monodon
TATTCAACTTGTGTTCACATGCAGGACATACGTAAGCAAAGCCCGAGTCTCCATGAATATGTTCTCAGACAGTTTATTGTTAACAGAATTGACGATAAATTTTCCACCTGGATTAAGATTCTGGCCGCTGCCGCTGGTAAAGTAAAATAGGACTAAAGCCTTGTCTCCCCATCCTTAAAGGTATAGTGGAGGGAGGGGGCGCTGGGGAAGGGTTGGGGAGCTTGTGGGGGTTGAAGAGGGGTTTGAGGAGTTCGTTGGAGGGGTGAGGGTTACG
>NC_051408.1:16351037-16352600 GCF_015228065.2 Penaeus monodon
TAGAGGTTGAAGAAGGGGGGCTGCTGGGGTGTTAAAAGGGGAGGGGGGGGGGGTTGTTAGAAGGCTGTGGGAGAGCCAAAAGAGGGCGCTGAGGAGGCTTTGGGGAGGTTGCAAAAGGAGTTTTGGGTGATGAGGTTCAGGGGGAGTTTAGAGAGATGTGGGAAGGTCGAATGGGGAAGCCGAGGAGGTTATGGAGAGGTTAAGGAGAAGTTTGAAAAGCTGAGAAGTGAAAGAGAAGTTATAGGGAGGAAAAAGGGGCTGAGAAGGTTAGGGAGGGAAGGGGGGGTTAAAACGAGGAGCTAGGAAGGGTGTGGGGTTGTAAAAGAGGAGGTGTTGAGCCTACGCGAGAGATTGTAGAGAGAAAGGAGAAATTGTGGGGAGATAACAGATGTACGGGGGAGATGGAATTAGATTTGGGAGGCTAGAAGTATATGGGGAAGGGAGGAGGAAGTTTATTAAGGCATGGGGGTAGAAATATGTACCCGGGGAAAGAATTATGGGAGAGAGCTGCGAGGGAGAACAAATAACTAAGGTCAGGAAAGTATTGAACTTGGGAAGAACTGAACTTTATGAACACTGAACTTGGGACTGAACTTGAGGACGACTGAATTTGATAAACACTGAACCTGAAGACGACTGAATTGGATAAACGCTGAACTTTGGAATAAACTTGAGGGGCACTGAAATTGAGACTGAACTTAGGGCACTAAACTTGGGATTAAGTTGGTGAGCATGTTACATGAACATTGAACTTGAGGAGCATTAAACCTGAGATGTATTAAACTTAGCGAGTACCGAACTTACATTGAACCTAAGGTGTATTGAACTTGATTGGAGAACTGAACTATGTGAGATTTGAACTTTAGTGATCACTGAACTTGGGGAATCTATTAAAACATGGCGAAACGGACTTAGGATAGAGAAATGGGTTAGTGGGAGATTAGCAGAATTGAGTAAATGAATAAGATGGGATGAAGAAGATTAAAAGGCAGACGGGGAAGATAGGAGAGGAGCGCAGGTGAACGAAAGAGGTGTGAAGAGAGACAGATTGAGAATGGAATTAGAAGGATAACAGGAGATAAAACGAAATAGGGGAGAAGAATCACAGGTAAATCACAGGGAAGCAATAGGCTGATAAAAGGTAAAGGAGTAACAAAGATTGAAAGTGAAAGCGACATAGGTATTGGAAGAAAAAGAGAAAGTACCAAAGAATAAAAGTGTGGATAGAGACATAGAGGAGATAGACGAACAGAAGACATGGGAAGGGACAAGAAAGAGGAAACGCAAGAAATCACAGGAAAGCAATGGTGTGGTAAAGGCGAGGAAAAAAACGTGGAAAATAATTCAGAATCTTAGAGAATAGGAAATAATAACGACAAAGAATAAAATTGAGCCCCAAAGCATAGTTCATTAATGGAGATGAAGGAGGGGAAATAACGAAATAGAACAATGAACATGGTATGAAAAATGTTAGAAAAAGGGGAACCGAACGAGGATAACAATGAACAAAGAGACGGTGATAAAAAGGAGAGAGAAAAGCTTAATGATACTGGCGAAGAATAG
>NC_051408.1:16352673-16352964 GCF_015228065.2 Penaeus monodon
TCATTAAACGAAAACGAGAAAAAAGATAAAAAAGATACATTATGCAAGAGAAGAAAAGCCGGAAAGAGAACAGAAAGGGTACATGAAAGAGAAATAATAAGGAACTTTAAGAGACAAAGTAAAACAAGAGAAAAAAACGAAAGGAAAAAGAATAGCGACAGTGGAAGAGAAAGAAGGGGAGAAGAGAATGAAACACGAGAGTTTAAGCAATCCTCAACTCTCATCCGAGATCTTACATAATACATCGAGCAAGTAATCGTTTGATCTGCATTGTTGACATGCTGGCGCGCC
>NC_051408.1:16353133-16353617 GCF_015228065.2 Penaeus monodon
CCATTCTCCCTTCATTCTACCCCTTCACCCCCCGTCCCTCTTACCCCTATCTCCCTCCCCCGTTCTTTCCCTCCCCTTCTCCTCCCTCTCCCCTCTCTCCACTCCTCCTCCCTCCCCCCCTCTCTCTCCCTTTCATCTCCCCCTCCCTTCCCCTCCCCTCCCCCTACCTGTACGTGGCTGCATGGAGGTCGTGGCGATACTGGTCCGGGCGGAACGGCATCAGCGTCAGAGTGGAGTTCCCTCGGGCGCCGCTCACGCTCCTCAGCCCGGCCACCGGGTCCACGTGGGACCCGTCGTCCGTCACCCAGGTGATGGTGGGCGTGGGCGTCGCTGAGGCCGTGCAGGTGAGGGCAGCGCCGCGGGTGTTGGGGAAGGTGAGGTACGGCGGAGGCTCCTGGATCAGGCGCGGACCCTCGCGAAGGGCGCGGCAGCAACCTGTGGGGAGATCTCGTTAGATTTCGTTTCTTAGCTGTTGGAGGTCACG
>NC_051408.1:16353803-16354196 GCF_015228065.2 Penaeus monodon
AATGAGTGGACTTTGTGTCTGTATTATGTTTTTTATCAAATGATGTAAACGCATCCTTGCATTGTGTGTATACACATTTGTAAATTTATACTTGTACTGTTTTAATGCTGTTAAACTTTATTCGCATTACATCCTTGTTGTTAGAATACATTTATTTCAGGTCGAAAAGTGTTTATAATAATAATATTAATATGCATGAATCAACAATGCTATCTTGAAAGAAAGAATTGATTTCCAAATAGCGTGGCCGTGACTGAATAAAATTCTCACTGCGGTATCAGTCACATCCAGCTGACTGACACTGCGGACTCCAGTCAGCCGCAGTTATAACAGACTGTCTGAGACCCTACGCCACTTCTTAACTTGGTGGTGCACCCTAGACCAGTTCAACTA
>NC_051408.1:16354472-16355085 GCF_015228065.2 Penaeus monodon
TCGCACGGCGCAATCTGACAGTTTGAGAAAATAATCTAACAACACATTTACATATTATCTTTGCGTAGCACACTTCGTTATGAACTCATTCATATATTTGTAAGCATGTTCATCCCCATCTGACGCTGTCCTTTATGTAACTCATCAGTGACACTAAAACTCACGCTTGAACACCTCTAATTAATGATCTAAAATTCTATTGATCATAAAACAGGTGTCCAAAATAGGGCCACACACCCTGCGTCACCTGAAAGGGATGGTCTTACACTCTCTGTCACCTACTAACTTATACCCTGAACCGACGAAACACAGCCGCTGCAATAAACCTTTTATTATGCTAATGAACTTAACACAGTTTATTTACACACCCTCATTAATATTCCTTTGATATAGCGGCACGTGACTTTTCAGCCGTTCTTTCATTCCACGACTATTTCTTTCTACTTATTTTTTTTTTTACTTTTCATATTTACTTTTTTTTTATTCATTTTTCCTGCTTGTTTTTTAAAGGAATTCAGATTCTATGATTATTGTGATTTCGTTTGGTCTTCTCGTCTTTAATGTGGCTCAGCGATGAAGTCTCTCCGTGAATCTATGTTAAGTTATGAGAAAA
>NC_051408.1:16355415-16355504 GCF_015228065.2 Penaeus monodon
TGTTTCTCAGACGAACAACCAAAGCCAAACAAGCGCTCAAACAAACGGGCAGGACGAGAGGACGTCTGCGTTTCTCTACTCACTTCTCG
>NC_051408.1:16355537-16355648 GCF_015228065.2 Penaeus monodon
AGAACCCACCGACCCCCTCTTTCCACATTAAGGCGCGAAGGAGTCTTTAGGGAAGCTTGGTGAAGTATTCAGTTTTGTAGCACTTCTGTCGCCTTTATTATTGGGTTGCGG
>NC_051408.1:16355940-16356032 GCF_015228065.2 Penaeus monodon
AAATGAGAAAGAAACACAGAATAGAGGGGAAGTAAAGGAGAGAGAGGAGAAAAAGCAGAAATAAACCTAGAGTAAAGAGAGCGACGAGAAGC
>NC_051408.1:16356158-16358483 GCF_015228065.2 Penaeus monodon
GGGGATACTCACCACTCGTTACATCTGAATTCTTTTAATGTCAGTGAGTCGGAAGGAGATGAAAAGCAGGAAAAAAAAGATAAATAAGTGGAAAGCCGAAAGGTATCAGCGGTGTTTTAAAGATGGAGAAAGAGGAAGGGAGATAATCACAAGAAACAGAGGAGGCAAGGCATAAAACAAGAAGAAAAAGAAGGAATAGATAGATGCATTCCTGACTTCTGATGAGGCGAAATTAAGTGAGGAGTGAGAGACAAGATGAGGGTTGTGAGGAGGCGCTCGGCCTGTGTGTGTTTGCGGGCAGGGAGGAGGTGGGGGGCGGTAGGGGGGGAGGAGGTGGGGAGGCGGTAGGGGGGGAGGGGGGAGTGGTAGGGAGGAGGTGGGGAGAAGCGGTAGATGGGGGGGAGGTGGGGGAGGTGGTAGATGGGGAGGAGGTGGGGAAGGCTGTAAGGGGGAGGTATATGTGGTAGATGGGGGAGAGACAGGAGGGGTGTGTGGATGAAGGAGGTGAAGGGGTGAGGAGGTGGGGGAGGTGGTAGATGGGGATGGGAGGTGGGGAGAGCGGTGAGGGGGAGGAGGAGGGGAGGTGTAGATGGGGGAAGGTGGAGCTGGGGGAATATGTGGTATGGGGGAGAGAAGGAGGGGTGTGATGAGGGTGAAGGAGTGCGAGTGGAGGGGAGGTGGTGGAGAGTGGGATGACGGAGTAGGGGGAGGAGGAGACGGAAGGTCGAGGGGAAGTGGTTGGAAGTGGAGGGGGAAGTGGGATGGGACAGTGTGAGAGGAGAATGGGGGGGGGGGGGATGCGGTAGGGGGAGGTAGAGGGAGGCGAGGGAGTCTTAATAAGGAAAATGGGAGGGGGAGAGAGGGGGGGGGGGGGAGTGACGGGGGTAGGGGAAGGGTAGAGTAGGGAGGGACATGGGGAAAGAGATGAAATACGGAGGGGAAGGCGGGGGAAGGAGGTGGGGTCACATCCGCGAAGATGGGGAAGGGAGGAAGACTCGGGGAGGTGATGGAATGGGGTCACATCTGTATGATAAAAAGGGGTCGATTACGAGGCTAGAGACTGAGGCTGAGGTAACATTCTGGCGCAGATGAAGTCAGGGCAGCACATTCTGGGGTCACATCCGGAACATGGGGTCACAACAGGAAGCTGGGGTCACAGCCGGAAGCTGGGGTCACAGCCGGAAGATGGGGAGTTACAACAGGAAGCTGGGGTCACAGCCGGAAGATGGGGAGTTACAACAGGAAGCTGGGGTCACAGCCGGAAGATGGGGTCTCGGCCGGAAGATGGGGTCACAACAGGAAGCTGGGGTCACAGCCGGAAGATGGGGAGTTACAACACGAAGGTGGGGTCACAGCCGGAAGGTGGGGTCTCGGCCGGAAGATGGGGTCACAGCCGGAAGATGGGGTCTCGGCCGGAAGATGGGGTCACAACAGGAAGCTAAGGTCTCAGCTGGAAGATGGGGTCACAACGGAAAAGTGGGGTCACAGCCGGAAGCCGGAGGGCGGAAAATGCCGACCACACCACGGGGTCTGTACGGCCGGTATGGTGTAATTTATCTATCAGGTACTCGTGTATCCGAATATTGATTCCGCCCGATATATACATATTGGAAATCTTGCATATGTTTGTTCCATCGGCTTGATCTCGCCGCTGATTCCTCTTCGATCACTTTTAGCTCTTTGGCTCATGCATAGTTTTATCGTTTATGCTTGTGTATCGTTTTATCGTATGTGCTTATGTATCGTTTCATCACGTTTCTTATATATCGCTTCTGCCATATTTGGTTATAGATCACTTATCGTCTTTGAATATGTATTTTTTTTATTATATTTTTTTTTGTATCCTTTCATCACATTTGCTGATATTTCGTTTCTCTTGCATTTACTTTTGTGCGTTTTGATTTATCGCATTGACTCATGCATCGTTCTCTCACATTTGCTTTATGTGCCATTTTTGTCACATATCAACATGTATCGCTTCATCACATCTGCTTATCCTCCGTATTTACCACATCTGCACATGCATTCACATTTATCGGTCGTGCGTCCTATTCCGTTTTCGCCAACGCCACAACATGCTCACATTTATAATTCCTCACTCGCGGTTTACAAGGCATTGGATTTAGTGCGTCAAATGCTTCAGCGGTTTGTGTTTATTAAACCAGGGAAAGATTGCGTGTGCTTATGCTTTGTCCGCTGGGGTGTCATGTCAGTGTAAGTACGTGCGTGTTAACTTGACCGATTTGTTTCGGATATTTTACGCGGTTATTTTTTGTCGCTTTTAATTCACTTGTTCTGTTTTCTCCTTTTTTTAAATCTCAAATC
>NC_051408.1:16358804-16359136 GCF_015228065.2 Penaeus monodon
ACACTGAGCGTTAAGAGCAGGAGGGCATCACAGCGGCGCAGAACGTGACCGAAACATAATGAAACCCGGGACCCGCGTGGCCGAAACATTATGAAAGGCGGGACTCGCCGTCATAATGGCCTTTCCAAATTCAGTCATTTTTCTCGCTGGCGAAAATTAAAAAGACCACATTTTTGTGTCAGATATCCATGACGATATAAAAGAATTAAATTGCATTGGAATATTTAATTTCCCTGGATGTATGTGAAACTGATATTTTCAGCTATCAATTTGTAACAAAAGAGAAATGTGCATGAAAGTATTCATATACCGTTGACAGTATATGGGACTGA
>NC_051408.1:16359169-16359268 GCF_015228065.2 Penaeus monodon
AGGTAAACAGATAAGCGGGTCGGTACACGTGCTGGCATGTATTCACGTGCATATCTCCAGATGTATATGAGTCAATACATTTAAACATGTATGCGTGTG
>NC_051408.1:16359724-16359844 GCF_015228065.2 Penaeus monodon
CCCTCATGTCTACCGCAAGCACCGAGCCGCAGACTGCCCGGCCGATCATTCAAGCGGAAGCGACCGGCGACCCGCAAACAAAGGCCTCCCGCGGGTGTGGCTGCACGATAATGAACGCAG
>NC_051408.1:16359916-16360246 GCF_015228065.2 Penaeus monodon
AGGCCGGCGCATAACTCAGGGAAGCCGCATCAAGCCCACTCATGTCGGCCGAATGCCGGCGGCTCTTATCACCTCGCATTGACCGGCGTTCGCGTGCAATGAAGCAGCATGATGTGCACTGTGCCGGTGCAATGAGGGCCGCTTGCATGCAGGCCAAGCAGCCACGGGATCAACAGGTCAGCGGCGCCGTCGCGAGCAAGAAGGATGTGCTTAATTAACACTTGATTTAGGCTACTGTGTGTGCGGCTTGCTTGTTTGTATCTGATTCCCGGTGGCCGTCGGGCGCGCCTTTTATCCAGCCGCCTTTGTCTCTTACTTTACTAATGCATC
>NC_051408.1:16361094-16361631 GCF_015228065.2 Penaeus monodon
CACACACACACACACTTTATGGCCATCGTTGCCCCACACTTTGCACTGTGACTCTGGTCTTCTTATGTTATAAAGTATAAATAATTTTGCGCTATATTTAAATCTCGATTGAATTTCGAGTTTAATCTAATTCCTTCGCGATGTGTGATGAACTCAGTAAGGAGAAATTTACCATCGTAACTTTCGTATTACTTTGATCATTCCTGACTTAAAATCATTCCGGAGTTATCAGGCATCCGGACATAAGAATATCAAAGTTATGGTTTGAGGTCATAATAATTTCATGTTTAATTCCGAAATCCAATGCAGTTCGAGTTATATTCCGAATAAAAGATTTCGAAATATCATCAATTTCGAGTTATAATCGTTACATAGAGGATAAATTTGTGTAAAGTAATGTCATGATCAATTCCGGTTGATACTCAGTTCAAAGTTATTGTTCATTTCGAGTTAGGAACAATTTTTGTCAGTAACATTTTCGATTTGTTATATTTCTTTCTTTTTGAGTGCATCTGGACACTTGCAAGCATGTGGAAT
>NC_051408.1:16361807-16361930 GCF_015228065.2 Penaeus monodon
ACTTGCAAGCATGTTTAATGGCGGGAAGCGATGTTTCCTGTTTTTTCTTGATATCACTCAATTAATAATTTGCTTTGCAATACTTCTTGCCGTCTGATCATCTATTCTTAATCTCCCTCCCCC
>NC_051408.1:16362349-16362561 GCF_015228065.2 Penaeus monodon
ACTGTCACCCTCTATCTCCCTTTCTCTCTCCGCCAAGAGGATGCCTGCATTGATCAGCTGATTTTTGATGGACTTCATTTTGCGGAAGAATATTCAAATATTTTTCCTCCGATTTTTATCCCGGATGGAGGGAGGAAAAGGAAAATGTGACGAGACAGGATGAGGCGGATGGGTGAGGGAGAAATGCATAATTGTGGATCAAAATGGGGAAG
>NC_051408.1:16362670-16363530 GCF_015228065.2 Penaeus monodon
TTCAGAGTTTGCGGGCGGGCGGGATGAGTGTCTGGCCGGATGAAGAGGTGAACTAATATCATCTCGGTGTGGGCGGTTTCTCCTTATTCGCACAAGTTCCCTAAGTCGCTGTAATCGTATTAGGCGAAGACAAGGAGGGGGGGGAGTGAAAGGGGGAAAGGGAGGGAAGGAGACGGGGAAGAGGAAGTGAGAGGGAGGAGAGGAGGAAAGGAGAGGAGGGGGGGCAAGAGGAGGTGAGAGGTGGTGTGAGGGGAGAGGAGAAGGATGTGATAAAGGGGAG
Source organism: Penaeus monodon (assembly GCF_015228065.2). NCBI lineage: Eukaryota > Metazoa > Arthropoda > Malacostraca > Decapoda > Penaeidae > Penaeus > Penaeus monodon. Next base: position 16,362,951 of record NC_051408.1, read on the forward strand.
GGGAGGGAGCGAAGGGAAGACGGGGAAGTGAGAGGGGAGAGAGAGGGAGGGAGTGAGAGGGGGACGGGAGAGGGAATGAGAGAAGAGAGGGGGAAGTAAAAGACGAATGGGGAGAGGGGAGGACGGTAACAAGGGGAGGAGAGGAGATGAGGGAAGGGGAGAGAGGTGAGAAGGAGGGGAGCAAAGAGGGAGAGGGAGGGAAGGGACTTGAGAAAGAAAAGGGTGAGAGGGAGAGAGGCAGAGGAGGTGGGGGGGGGGAAGCACTGACTTTGTGCGAGCATCAGGAGATTGGGCAAAATTCCTGCTCGGTTTAGAGAGAAAATCAGATTATGTTTTCCTCTCCGAGATATTTTCATTAGAGGCAAAGGAGCAAATATATATATGAAGGAGAGGATCTAATGCCACGGGATTTTTTATATTTTTCTATTCACGTTAGTTTATCTGAGGAGCAATTAGCGGCTGCGGAGGGCGTGCGGCTTCAGGCTGGCAAGAGCCACAGAAGGAAACAAAAAAATTGATAAGTTGGTGTGATTTTCTATTGACATGGCCCTCAGGTTTCTTCCAGGGCGTTGGTATCTAA
>NC_051408.1:16364483-16364959 GCF_015228065.2 Penaeus monodon
AACTTAGTTTGCTATGCAATTAGGTGTAGTAACGCACATGCGTGTTTCTTTCTTGCTCGTCTACATGGGCGAAATCACGCTCGCGACGTAGACATGAGCGTATAGCCCTACACGTGTGCGTATTGCGTCCAGCCGTGCACATGAGCGTCCTACGTACAGCCGTGCACATGAGCGTCCTACGTACAGCCGTGCACATGAGCGTCCTACGTACAGCCGTGCACATGAGCGTCCTACGTACAGCCGTGCACATGAGCGTCCTACGTACAGCCGTGCACATGAGCGTAAGGCCGTGTGCGTGCGCCCTTCTTCATCCCAGGGATACGCAGGGGGGAGGGGGGGGTCACGAGGCCTGCAGTTATAACTTGGTCGGCTTTGCCCGGATCATGAGCGCGGTGGGAGATTGTGGCCTTGTCGCGTTCTTATATATATATATATACGACTTTTTTCTTCCTTTTCCGTCCACTTCGCTTTTCCAA
>NC_051408.1:16364979-16365384 GCF_015228065.2 Penaeus monodon
TATTTGCTGTAGCGGCGTGGAATGGGAAAAGGGAAGGAGGGGAGGGGGAGGGGAAAGAGAGGGGGAAAGAGGGGAGAGGAGGGGGAGCTAAGGGTTTAAGAGGTAGTGAGAAAAACCTTTCGACTTTAGTGCAATTCCTTGACTGGGCTTTCGTGGATTATCTTGGCGCTGCGTTGCTTCCTCCGTTCTCTTGATTTTTCTCCTGTTCTTTCCTGTCTCCCTTTCTTTTCTCTTTTTCTTTTTGTATTTCCTTCTTGTTGCTTCTTCAATTGGTTTCCTTTCCGTTTTTTTTTTCTCTCTCTCTGCTCATTTATCCTTTTTTTTATTTCATCCTCTTCTTTCTCTATTCTCTGTAATTATTTTTCTCATTTACTGTTTTCTCGTCTTTTGTCTTTTACATACTTT
>NC_051408.1:16365783-16365874 GCF_015228065.2 Penaeus monodon
ATCGTCTCCTGTTTTCGCTGCTTTATTCCCTTTTTTTGTCCCACCTTTTTTTCCCCCCGCGATTTTTCAAACTTATTTTACTTTCATTGTT
>NC_051408.1:16365946-16366124 GCF_015228065.2 Penaeus monodon
TCCACTCGGACGACCTTTATGGCGAACGCATTCACGGAGGTCATTAGCTGGCTACCTGAAGAACAATTGGACGACCCCGGACGACAAACTGGACGACCCTTTGACCATTACGTGAAGGACTACTGCTCGGGATGGCTAATTCTCTCTCTTGCCTTTTTATTTTTTCGTTTTTCGTTTG
>NC_051408.1:16366543-16366670 GCF_015228065.2 Penaeus monodon
AATCCCCTTCCATCACGGCAGACAAATCAGCTGGGACTCTCACTCTCTTCGGCAGTTTAATTGGCTGAGTGTTACTTGGCTTAAAACTGTGACGAGTGACGATGGGGACATAATGGAAGCAGCCGCC
>NC_051408.1:16367398-16368411 GCF_015228065.2 Penaeus monodon
TTAATGAAGTCCATGTAGTGAAGATAATCTAATAAACAGAACATTCGCAAATATTTTTCATATGTATGTTCATCAAATTTATATTTCTTTTTACCGAGCCAATTATTTCAAATTATGAATATATTGCAATCGTACTTTCATGAATATCAATGAAACGGGTGAGAATAGAAGCAAAATACGTCACACTTTCTCATAATCCACATATATCAGCGAATTAACCCCGTGAACTTATATAATGAGAGAGATTATCGAATGATTATCATATATTGGCCAGATATTAGACGTACTGCCTTTCGCATTCACTTCATTTACTTCATTTACATGTTCATATTTGCAATTCTACCTTCAATTCTGAGCTCTATGACATTGGCTCAGGGATCGTACTGGGTCAAGGATCATGGACTGTCTTATCAAGAGATTCTTACATCCATGAGTCAACTGGGGATTCGCGTTCTAAGACCCATTTCTTGACTCATGATGAAGGAGATAAGCATCTGTCACTCTGTTATCCGTGTTATGTTTATACAGAAGAGGGTTGGGGGGGCCTCACTGCAGTATCTTTCTCTTAATCAATCACAATGAGAACAAATCATGAGACAACGAATACTACAGCGTGTACATCTAGCAAACCAAAAGGATTTGTTTCGAACTGCGATAGTGAGTGTCATCATCTGACAGGGCACCGAATGAGGAAAACATTTATATCCCGCACACTAAGGCCTAAGAATCTCTACATTACTGTAAATTCACAATCGACTTTATTTAAGATAACTCGACCTAAAATCTTTCCAGGCTTCTGCATGACACCCACTTCCAGTTGTGTGGTGACAGACTCACAAAGGGGCGCTTGTTGAAGGGGATGTCCAAAACAGCTGATTTTATACTCGAAGGAACACTCGATCAATGTCTAATCTGCAGGAGTGTTCTTATATGCATGTGGGTTTTGGCTTTGGCGGAAGGGACGGGTTTGTTTTTTCGTTGTATTCATGCTTGTGTGTTTGCGTGTGTATGCA
>NC_051408.1:16369408-16369648 GCF_015228065.2 Penaeus monodon
AGGACTTTTTCCAACTACTTCAGGCGAAGAGAAAGAACGATAGCAAGGAGAATAAAAGGAGACGAGAGGCCGAGAGAATCAATCCATCTCCATCTTCATCATCTTTAATATCATCAACCATCTCTATTCTCCTCTCCTTTAAGTCTTTCACTCTTTCTTCCCTCCTTATATTCCTCCTCCCCGCCTTCACTCGGGAGGTGGACCTGATGAGGTTGATAATAAGATTAAGATGATAAAACA
>NC_051408.1:16369928-16370893 GCF_015228065.2 Penaeus monodon
AGCTCTTTCTCTTTTGTTATGGTTTTAGTGCATAAAGTCCAATTCAATTCTCACACAACTTTTCCAGCGCCGCAGTTACTGTCGTGCTGTGGTCACAGACAGGAAAAGCGAGAGAAAGAGGGAAAAAGGGAGAAAGGGAGGGGAGGGTAAAGGAGAGAGAAGGAAAGGGGAGTGACCAAAAATAGGAGAGAAAGATATTGAGCAAATAAAATGACAAAATATTGACTTCCGAAACAAAATAATAAAACAGCTGACACCGAGTTACCACATAGGTTGACGCATATTATTTTTTTTTCTTATGTCCTATCCCTTCTCCCGAGAGAAAGTGTTGATCGAGACCCGCTCAGCTGAGTCAACTTTCGGCAAAATGAAAATAAGTGACTATATAGCCAAAATATCAAACTTCTTAAGTCTCTGGCTCGACATCAAGAAGTTGCAACAAGGAGAAATTTGCCAGCAGTTGACAAACTTGGACAATAAAGCTGGCTCGTGTGTGGTCGATGAATATTGGTTATTGAACTTGGCTTTTGTTTAGAAGTATTTCATTACCACATGATTATAGATTTTTTATGTCAATATCTTCATTCTCATTTGACCACCTTTATTTTTGCCCTTTTAGGTTTCATTATCATTTAATTGTCACAGCAACTGTCGCTATCATCATCGCCATCGTTACTACTGTTACTGCTACTTATATCCCTTCCATTAATGCTGTACTTTTTGCATATCACATCGTGCTTAAAGTATTAAAGTGGTGATGCCATAATCAATTTGGCTGAGGTTGAATATAATACGAGGATCTCTTATTATTACTAATGCTACAGCTGTTCTCGATGTCGCCCGCAATTTTACTGAGAGCAAATCAGGTGGATTTGCTCTCAGTAGAATTGCGATTCCCTGATTGACTGCATCTCTATCGCGTAAATGCGTGTGGCTTGCGTGTATTTTGTTCTTCGTCTGGGGGC
>NC_051408.1:16371118-16371303 GCF_015228065.2 Penaeus monodon
TACAGGTGCAGTCAAGGAATGCAAAATAAGAGAACCTATCTTGCTTGTTTATGTAGTGAAATATAATGTTAGAACCCGCAGATTTTTTACAGTATATTTTCTGGCTATTTATAACAGTTTCTGTCTATCGACCTGTCTATCTATCCGTCTATCTTACTATTTCTTTCTCCCTTTCCGCTCTCATC
>NC_051408.1:16371629-16372270 GCF_015228065.2 Penaeus monodon
TACTATCTTCCTCTTTTCTTCTCCTCTTTTCAATCTCTCTTTCTTCCTCTTCGCTTCTTCTCTCTATTTTTCGCTCTTCTCTCTCTTCGCTTCTCTTCTATTTTTTCGCTCTTCTCTTTCTTCTCTCTTCTTCACTTCTCCTCTCTGTACATCCTCTTTCCCTTTTCTTTTCCTCTCTCCTTTTTTCCTCTTCTCTTTTCCTTCTCTCTCTCCCTTTCTCCTTCCTTTTCTCCCTCCCTTTCTCTTTCCTTTTCTCCCTCCCTTTCTCCTTCCTTTTCTCCCTCCCTTCCTCTTTCCTTTTCTCCCTCCCTTTCTCCTTCCTTTTCTCCCTCCCTTTCCCCTTCCTTCTCTCCCTCCCTTTCTCCTTCCTTCTCTCTGCCTTTCTCCTTCCTTCTCTCCCTCCCTTTCTCCTTCCTTCTCTTCCTCCCTTTCTCCTCCCTTCTCTCCCTCCCTCTCTCCTCCTTTTCCGAAGCCTCATCCTCGTGTCTCACCTGCGTTTTTCCCTCTCGATCCCGAAGGACTTTTAAAAGGTTAAGAAGCTTGTGGCTTTTCCTTCCGTAAACCTCCGCAGAATGATCCTCTTGGCCGCCCGCGCTAATTGTCAGGGAGAAGCTCGGGATCAGCAGGTCATCTCGTGGAGG
>NC_051408.1:16372629-16372753 GCF_015228065.2 Penaeus monodon
GGGATTATGTAGATATACGCGAGGCGGTTTGTGTCCATTTGTTCATCCGTAGGTCTACGGAGAGCCATAAGCAGTTCAGATAAAACGTGTTCCACATGTATATTTCCTCCATTCATTTCACCTT
>NC_051408.1:16373097-16373161 GCF_015228065.2 Penaeus monodon
TCGTTTTTTATCCGTGTGTTTCGCCTTCCCCTGGCCTTTAATCCTCATTAGCATATATGTGTAT
>NC_051408.1:16375067-16375164 GCF_015228065.2 Penaeus monodon
TCATCTGCAAGTTAAACACGGCACAAATACCACAGTCCACATTCGAATATATATTTTTTTCTGCTCTTTACGTTCTTCCTGTGAGAGTCGTTGTTAT
>NC_051408.1:16376082-16376438 GCF_015228065.2 Penaeus monodon
TCACTAAAACTACGAATTTCACCCAAAACAAGACAAGTTGTGCAAGGTGCCTCATATCTTCATTAACCAGGAAGGAACTGACGGTAACAGTGCACCCCCTCTACCCCTCTCCTCCTCCTCGCTTTCCCCCTCTCCTCCTCTACCCCTCTCCCTCTCTCCTCCTCTACCCCTCTGTTCCTCTCTCTCCCTCTCTCCCCCTCTCTTTCCCTCTCCTCCTCTCTCCCCCTCTCCTCCTCTCTCCTTCTCTCTCCTCACTCCGAGTCTCAACACACCTTCGTCTGTTTCCCCTTGTCTCTCTCTTCCACATTCTTGCTTTCTCTATTTCGTTTTGTCTTTACTTCTCGGATATTTTCATT
>NC_051408.1:16376562-16376630 GCF_015228065.2 Penaeus monodon
ATTTTCCAACCTCATACCTGAATGCCAAAACAGTGTACCCTCTCGAGAAAAAGGCAGATAAAATGCCC
>NC_051408.1:16376768-16376849 GCF_015228065.2 Penaeus monodon
AAACAATACTTGTTAGACATCACTTGAATATGACAACGCATTATTTTCTCGTCTCACTGCGGCCTATGCCCACGAGTACTT
>NC_051408.1:16377019-16377579 GCF_015228065.2 Penaeus monodon
TCCTGTGGAGGAGTGCCTTTGTGTACGTAATCCTATATGTCCATGCGTCTGTGCCTGCCCCAACCTATATTTGTAGGTACGCATTTATCCTTGCCTGCATGTGCGTGTACGTGTGAGTCCCTGCCTGTACGTCTATATACGTGCGCCCCTACCCGAGCGAGCGTGAGGCCGGGCAGTACCTCTCTCTCACGACCATGAAATAGACCTCAACGGCCCACAGTTCGTCCTGAGGTCTAGGTCTGTAGCATTTAATAAAAAGCCACAACCCGAGAGGGACAAAGAGTCATTTAAGTTCTTTTTTCTCCTTGCTGTGAAATAGAAAGTAAAAAATAAAAGATATTTTATAATTCTTTATATAACATTTCGTAATTAACTAAAGGTAGATTTTTGTACATCTCTCTATATATTTTGTTTCATTCAGCAGTTATTCACATAAAAGACACGGCACTGAAAATGGGATGAATTTTGTACCAGGATTTTATTTTATTTATTTTTTTGGTCAAACATTTTTTCGCTCTGTTTATTCTAACTCTTCCTCCGGCGTACCTTGTATGCTGGTG
>NC_051408.1:16378957-16379181 GCF_015228065.2 Penaeus monodon
CGCTTCTTTTTATATTTCATCCAGACATCGGAACACAAAACTGCAAGTCATGGCGCGTCAATAAAGCCAAGTTGGGCCCTGAGGAATAATTTTCCTTCATATCAAATTGATTATTGTCGTCTTATTAGTCCCGAAGTCGCTGTTTGATCATCCTCGCCGGCGGTGCGCGCGCAGACCCTCGGAGGCCGAGGTGGGGCCGTGTTTGCGCCTGGGGGGGGGGGGGG
>NC_051408.1:16379393-16379915 GCF_015228065.2 Penaeus monodon
TTCTATGGTGGAGCTTCCCTGTACATGTTTAAGGTGTCTTTGTACATCTGTCTCTTTGTATGAATGCAAACGTATGTGTCGAAGTGGAGGGAGACGTTGCACTCGCGGATAACTGTACGTGTGTGTTTGTATCTGCCTTTCATAAATGTTGGTGCATATATGTATACGATTAGCATAATACACACATACACCCTTCATGCCCCTGACCCGCACAGGACCCAGCCTTCCCTTAGAATCTGATCCTTCCTTAAAAGAGGGATTTATCCAAAACCTTGCTCGGGAAACATCTTTTCCGAGGGCACCCTTTTTTTTTTTCTTTTTGTAAATTCTTCGTCTCCTTCGTCAAAAGTGTTGACTAATGACCGCATCATTCCTACATCCATCTTATTCGATGTATTGTTATTCCATCGCACTGTGCTCGCCGGTTCTCCTCCCCAGGAACCTCGAATTGGATTCTCTTAAACGACGATTTGAAACCACTGTGCGATATCTGATCCTCCTTGCCAGCAGGGGCTGTACAGT
>NC_051408.1:16380458-16380586 GCF_015228065.2 Penaeus monodon
CCACATTCCGGAGGGGGAGTACGCGAGTGCCCTGCCATCTCATTTTCGACTGTGTGTTTGTGTGCAACACGAGCCCACTGGCATTTCAATTTTGTTTGAAATACCGACCTCTTTAAAAGTAGGTGTGG
>NC_051408.1:16380879-16381191 GCF_015228065.2 Penaeus monodon
CCCGGCTGCGTCAGGTAATCACCAAGCCATCGGACCCATCACAGTAGAGCTTAAAAAAAAGAGCAATATTCTTTTTCCCTCGCAGCCGGGCACAGCAGACCTTCCCTGGTAACTCTGCCATCTGCCACAGCCTGGTCATCGCGGCAGCTGGTGCCTACTATCTATCAGCACGAGGTAATTACAGCCAGATGGTGACCACCATACCTGTCCATTTGCTATCTGTCATGGGACTACAGTAAACAATATCAAAGTGAATACCGTCTGGCAGAGACAGATGGCGATGCAACGGTAGATGCAAACACACAAATGGAT
>NC_051408.1:16381779-16381977 GCF_015228065.2 Penaeus monodon
TCAGGTCATCACAGAGGGCAAATATTAGCGTTGAAACGTTTTTTATTTTGTTGCTTCGAGTATTAGCATCCGAGGCTCCGAGGAGGAAAGGAGGGGGGGGGGGGGTAGAGGAGCTATATTGACCATTTCCTGAATTTTGAATCAGATGCTTGCACGAAGGCACGCACGCTTATATGCACACGCACATACATAAACATG
>NC_051408.1:16383053-16383563 GCF_015228065.2 Penaeus monodon
GGGTCACATATACCTATACTCCTCTGTGGATACCCACTTACGCTAGCCATATATACATAAAGGGATGGCCTGATGGCCGCCACAGAGTCCTACACAAACAACAGAGGAAGAAACACACAGATCGCCAATACGATCATAGATGAGAGGTAATGTAGTTTTATGGTAACTCAAACACCACCGAGACAGCGTATGTTCATCTTAAAGACGAGGACAAGGCAGAGAAAATCTCGCCTTTATTGCCACATCTCTTGAAGGGTTATATTCCCTTGCTCGAGCCACAAACAAATGCGCGCTCAGATCCCGCCCGGTGAACCTACATTCCATAGAGGAAATGATGCAAATAAAGATCGGAGCGACGCGGCTCTATGAGGGGTTGAGTCCCGCGCTTGCGTCATCTGATACCTCTAATGGGGTCGCTGATCCTATTCCGTAGCTGATGTAGACGCTCGGATATCTTTTGTGGAGTTTATTGCGGCGCTGATCTGGGAGTGGTGGAGGCGCCTCCCGAAG
>NC_051408.1:16383607-16383845 GCF_015228065.2 Penaeus monodon
GGATGAAAGCCTCGACTAATTTTTTACAGCGAAATATTCTAAGAATAGACAGATGGCGCTCGACGTGTGATTCGAATTATTATTAAGCCATTCGCGTTCGGCCAGCGTCAAGTAGGAGAGAGCCTCGATAGATGATATTAAGTTGATTGTGTGCAATTCATTCCAGTTTTACGATCATTTTTCACGAGATCATAGAGAAAAATTGCTGCTAAAATTTTATATCAAAAGTGAAACCACT
>NC_051408.1:16383893-16384067 GCF_015228065.2 Penaeus monodon
CCGAATGGATTTTATTATCTTATTTTCCTAGGCTTGGTAACCTGATTGTTTTACCCAATAAATCCTTTATTAGCTTTCCTCATTTTCAAGCTGTTATTTTCCTAATATTTCTCCCTTTCGTCCCACGTTCCTTTATTTTCGATATTGGTGTTATTGCAGGGTTGATGCTCTTGC
>NC_051408.1:16390044-16390384 GCF_015228065.2 Penaeus monodon
GCAGAGTCTTCACTGTGTAAGTCGGGTGCGTGCATGTTCAGCGTAATCTGTGTTGTCAATATTTACTCTAAGAATATGCGCGTCGGCCAGATGCGAGATCGTAACTATAGGTCACTTACACGCTGGTTGTTTTGGCATGGGGTGTTAGTATGTGAGGGGGGGAGTAGTTAGGGAGTGTCAGTGATGATCGCTGTGGGAAGAAGAGGTGAGTGGCGAGGTGGTGTGAGGGAGTGCGGGAGGAGAGGGATGGGTTTTCTGGTCAGCTGTGAGACCAGAAGTAATGTGCGCTGTGCAGACTCAGATTACAAAATATCCCTATTTGTTCTTAAATATGCTAATT
>NC_051408.1:16391898-16392054 GCF_015228065.2 Penaeus monodon
GGACTCTTGCATTGAGAAGGATCAGATTACTTGCGAAATGCCTGCTGTGCCAGGTTTCCCTTTCAAGTAAAAAAAAAGTTTTATGGCTGTTTGCGAAGCCATAAAGTCGGCTGAAGTATGACGGCCACTAACCCAACCCCAAGCGAACCAGCGAAC
>NC_051408.1:16392092-16392454 GCF_015228065.2 Penaeus monodon
TAAACTGTAAGAAAAGGTCAGAGAAACAGCTCCAATGTTTTTTTTTCGAAGACTGCGTCTCCTTGGTCTGCAGTTCTCGGAACCCCAGCCCTTCCCTCTCCGTGAGATCGGAATTTGTAATTCCTCGGGGCTTCTGACGCTTCTCAATGGCCTGCAGTTCCCAGGGCGCCGATTACTCTCTCTTGCTTTCAACGAGATCAGAATTTGTAATTCATATAATCTTAGACACTCTGACATTGGGTGCATTTCCCCGGGCGTCGATCATTCCCTCTTACCGGTGGCGGAGGGAGCTCTCAGAATGTTGTGTTGGGCGGTTGCTGCTGCTGTTAATTATGTTATATTGCCCTTGCTCGTTCCCTTGC
>NC_051408.1:16393278-16393379 GCF_015228065.2 Penaeus monodon
ACCAATCAACCAGCCTTCCAATCGACCTGCCTATCTATCAGTCTAGCCATCCCTTCGTCCATTCATTCCCTCTATCCCGTTGTACTTTCTGCCCATTCACT
>NC_051408.1:16393407-16393604 GCF_015228065.2 Penaeus monodon
GTACCAGCATATTTATTATGGCGTCTGCTTTCTTTCCCTCGGAACGTTTACTTGTTCCCTCTGAACAAACATCATCTCCGAGTTGGCATAAAATCTGGAACTTTCCACGAAAATCATGCATGCAGCAGATTTTTGGACTAAAATACTAATTGGAAACCGCTTCCCTCCCTCATCTTCCCCTCATTCAATTCAGTTAC
>NC_051408.1:16394230-16394459 GCF_015228065.2 Penaeus monodon
GTCCAGCCTCACATCACTCTGTTCCGACAAACTGACAAAAGCAATAATTAGTAATATCGAACTCTTAATAGACCAATCAGACTTTATTGAAAAAATAGAAAAGATGGAATGATTGGCCGTCGAGAGGGGGGCGGGGGGAGCCACGGATGGAAGGAGGGGGGGGGGTGCGTGAGTGGGTATAATTATGGCATTTTCGATGTCTAGCGGGTGTTTTAGCGCCAGTAATCAC
>NC_051408.1:16395065-16395299 GCF_015228065.2 Penaeus monodon
TGCTCTCTTAGTCTTCCTTCACGGCTCTTCAATCTATCCATCGACTTTCTTCGTATGTATATCTTTCCCTCAGTCTCCCCGTCTCTCTCTCGTCGCCTCCCTCGCATTGCGCACACCTTGGCGTTGCTGTTTCTCCTTTAGTGGTAATGGCAGTGAGGAGTCTTGCCTTAATGACAGCTGCTAACACCACCAAGGCAACGTTGCAAGAGCGGAAGGGGGAGGTGATGGGGGAGA
>NC_051408.1:16395352-16395426 GCF_015228065.2 Penaeus monodon
GTTGGGGAAGAAGGAGGATTGGGAGAGGTGGTTGAGGGATAGATATTGGGTGAGAGGAGAGAGGATGGGAACGG
>NC_051408.1:16395518-16396615 GCF_015228065.2 Penaeus monodon
AGAATAGCCAGAGGAAAGGAAATTGGGGCATGGAGAGAAAGAGAAAGGGAGGAGAGGAATGATGGAGAGAGGAGATGGTGGAAGAAAGTTAGGTGGGAGGAGGAAAAATTGGGAGGGGATGACATAGAAGGGGATTGGTGGGGGAGAGAACAGAGAAGGAGAGAGGATGGAGGGAGAAGGAGCAAATAGCAGGATGGATGAGCAAAGGGGGAGAAGGAAGAGAAGTAGAAGTAGGAGGAGGCGGAAGAGGAGGGAGAAGAGGAGGAGGAGGAGGACGGAGATACATTAAGAGATTAAACAGCACCATCAGATGCCCCGCCTCAACCATTTTGCGGGCGCGCGAGCGGGTGAATGGGTGGCTTGGGAGTCGGGTATGAAGGGTATTAGCAACTGCTACTGAGTGCGGAGACATTGTTAAACGGAGCAGCAATTGTTGCGATAGTCCGGAGTAAAGGGGATGCGAGAGGCCGAATCAACGCCCATGGAAGGAGACGGGAAGAAGCTGCAACGTGTAAACATCTTCGAGAGCGCATGGCTCCTCGTGCTTTCTTATGGGCTGTCTGAGGGGACATGCGCACTGGCGGCTGAATATTTATCGTCTGACCGCGTACAAAAGGTGACCGAAAGGTTAGGAAGGAAACAAAGCACAAAATAGACTGTTATTGATTCATCTGACTATATATATGTCATCATCAGCAGAAGAAGGGGTCGCAATGAACTACCGTGGCTCTCCATTAAAAAGAAGTTACAGTGTGTGTTGGAACAGAGAGCTCCCCAAGGGTATTTTTTGCAAGTGAGAGACATTTTCTAGGAATTTTAGAGTAAACTATAGTATTTTAATGCCGATTAATGTTGTAAACTTAACATTAGTAGTAAATATGATATCCTGGCTCTCAGTGTTTCAGTGAGGGAAAAAGTACATTTATGTTTATACAGGAAAAATACAAGAAATTAGATGTATACATAATTTCAGTCAACAATACATTACCACCACTAGCAAAACATTTGCATTGTGGCTTGAATCATTCACATATTCCTGTACACAGTTATTCTGTTAAGGTGAAACAATTTGTCACACTAAGGGGATGGGCAAGATC
>NC_051408.1:16398667-16398737 GCF_015228065.2 Penaeus monodon
GAAATTGAGCCATTTGCATAAATTCAGTCTGTCCACTGAAGCTGTAACAAATTAACCAAGTCAAGAACAT
>NC_051408.1:16398822-16399034 GCF_015228065.2 Penaeus monodon
CATTCAACCGAATCAAGAACAGAGCCGCGCAGACCTCGCTTCCTGCGCCGGACCGGGACGCGAGGCAAGGAGGGGACCGGAGCGAGGGGAGCGAATCAGCCGCCGCCCGATGGCCTCGCCGCCTCTCGCCGTCAGAGCCTGTTTGCTTTGGGGTTTTTTTTTCGAGAAGATTCCGAGACACACGTGTTGATGACATGGGGGGGGGGGTGAAG
>NC_051408.1:16399273-16399525 GCF_015228065.2 Penaeus monodon
AATGATGTGTGGAACGGAAAGAGAGAAAGGTATTCGAAGGAGAGCAGGAAGGATGAGGGAAATGAAGAGGTAAAATAAGTGTAAAAGGAAGAAAAGAAGGGAGAAAAGAAATAAAAAGAATGGAGAGGAGGAGAAAAAAGATCTGACAGGAAGAGAAAAATCAAAGAGAGAGAACGAAAAGAATTGAAAATGAGGGGAAACGGAAGGGGAAAGAGACGGAAGAAGACGGTCAGTGAGGAGGGAGAAGAAAAA
>NC_051408.1:16399580-16400084 GCF_015228065.2 Penaeus monodon
GGTAAATAATGTCCGGAGTAAACAGAAAAATGTTCCGAGTGTGAATCTGAGCCGCGCACTCGGCGGAGGCTGTAGCGGTGGAGGTGACAGCTTAGATACGCTCTCTGTTCTTCTTTCGTCTCCTCTTGTTTGTCTTATTTCGCCTTATTTCGTGCTCGCTCTCGCCCTCTCTCTCGTGCTCGCTCTCGCCCTCTCTCGTGCTCGCTCTCGCCCTCCCTCTCGTGCTCGCTCTCGCCCTCTCTCTCGTGCTCGCTCTCGCCCTCTCTCTCGTGCTCGCTCTCGCCCTCCCTCTCGTGCTCGCTCTCGCCCTCCCTCTCGTGCTCGCTCTCGCCCTCCTCTCGTGCTCGCTCGCTCCCCTCGTGCTCGCTCTCGCCTCCCTCGTGCTCGCTCTTCCCTCCTCTTGCTCGCTCCAGCCTCCTCTCTTCTTCGCTCTTTGCCCACCCCACGCCGCTCCCCTCCCTGTCGCTCTCACCTCTCTTTCCCCCACCCCCCTCACCTCCAGCC
>NC_051408.1:16400632-16400741 GCF_015228065.2 Penaeus monodon
TCCTGCTTTGTCGTTCCTGGTTTTAGTCTTCCATTTTTAATCCCTTGATCTGACTTTACTTTTTAGTTTTTTTATTCTGCTCCACTTCTTATTTTACTTATTTTCATCC
>NC_051408.1:16400977-16401483 GCF_015228065.2 Penaeus monodon
ATGCGTTTGTGATATTAAAACGACGGCAAAACGGTTTCACTGATGGCAGCCTATGACGTCACGCTGAGCATTGTAGGAACTCAGTGTAGCAATGTCGGGCAGTCAGTGTATGACGTCACAGCTGGCGGCACTCCAATATATTTTCACCTCGTCCGAAAGCAATGATGAATGACCTCGGCTATCCGACCAGCGGCCGATGAATATTCAAACGGACACAACAGACTTGATGAAGCTGGAGATGAAAGCAATATAACTCTTTGTGGTGCAACGGAGCGTCACCTGCACCCGACCTGCCAGCCGGAACGCAATCCGTTACGGCGCGTTACTCGGGACACGGCTTGTTAGCGTGACGTCATTAGATTGTTTGAAACGACACGTCAAGAGCGTCACTAGGAGACCCCCCCCCCTAGTCAGTACCGGCATGTCACTAAAGACTAGGATTGCTGTGTCGGCATCTGTCAGAACTAAAAAAGGCTCCTTTTACATCGACGCATGTCGTGATATGG
>NC_051408.1:16401531-16402321 GCF_015228065.2 Penaeus monodon
GAATTGTTACCAAAGTCTAAACCAGGTCACGTTCTGTCACTCGAGCTGCGTTCATCAAACTGCGGAAATTCGATAATAAAAGATTCTTTTTTCGACACATAATTCGTCATAATGAAGTGTGACGACATATAATAAACATGATCATTCCGCAGGTTTCCACCAGAATATTGGTGGGATAATACAATTTCACTCGCTTGATACCCTCTCTTTTTGTAATTTTTTTTTTCACTCAATTTTTAGTTTGGACGAGGCTGACTGAAGCCCAAAATGCTGCCTTTGCTGAATTAATTCCGGGTCGGATTCGCAATGTTGTTTTTCGAGGGTTTTCGCGAGGAAATTTGCCCTCGGAATAATTTTGTAGCGGCCACGCAGGGTCTGCCAGCCTGGGTGTCGACAGCTCTGCGTAATCGAATCATTTTTGCTATATTGAGATTACGGAACCGCTATGAAGCGGCCCGAATCAAAATAAACCCTCGACCCCGCCGGAGAGTTTAATGTCTCCCCGGGGATTTGGGCCGCGTTCCGCTGCTGCCCTTTATGATGTTGACGTGATCAGCAACTGGTTAATTCAACGCTTCCTGATTAGGCCGCACCTGAGGGATGTTTGTGTGACGGAGCAGGTTTGTAGACACTCGCTCGTGCAGGTCGTGCCTTCGCGTGTGCAGACGTGCTGAACAGATGTGCTTACAGATTCATTTATAATAATAAGGACAATATACAAGTGTGCATATGTACAAACACACTATACACGCGCGCGTGCGCGCATACACTCTCCCAAAGAAGAAAAGGA
>NC_051408.1:16403152-16403298 GCF_015228065.2 Penaeus monodon
ACAGCCTCCCACGGTCACATTCCCTCCCTGTTATGTCCCTCTTGGCCTCGTAACCCAGGGAGTCCGTTGCGTCTGTGCTGTTGTGCTATATTTCTCTCTCCCTCATTTTTTTTCGTGTTTTTCGTGGTTTTTGCACGTGTGGTGTA
>NC_051408.1:16404530-16404760 GCF_015228065.2 Penaeus monodon
CAATATCAGGCCTCAGCTTCGTTTCACCCAGGAAGCCACATGAATATATTATTATTCATTCACATTCCTGAGTATCCTCGTCTTTTTCATTATTTGGCTGATTTTCCGCGGGTCTGAAGCATGCCGGGATATATCTATTTTTCTTTCCATGTTTGTGTGCTACTAGATGTTATTGAGGTCTCGGAATGCTGTGGGCTCAGGCTCAGGCCGCGCTGGTTGCGCAGGGCGGA
>NC_051408.1:16406230-16406317 GCF_015228065.2 Penaeus monodon
CATATGTTTCCTCTCCCTTTTAATCTCCCTCCCAATCACCAAACTCCGAGACTCGAGCTTCTTTGTTGTGGAAAAACAAATGTGAAA
>NC_051408.1:16406506-16407147 GCF_015228065.2 Penaeus monodon
GGGGGGGGTGAATGTGGGGGGAGGTGATTGGGTGTGTGAGTGTGAACATGCACACCGTGTACATACATGAATGTTTTCTAATACACCATGCACGATTGCCTTTCTCACCGCATTTTTTTCCTCCTTCCCCCTTCCGTACCCCCTCGAGTCCCACCCCCTCCCCTCTTCCCCTCTTCCTCCTCCCCTCACCACATCGCCTCTTCCCCTCTTCCCTTTTCCCCCTTCTATCTTCAGTTTCCCTTTCTCCCATCCCTTCTCCCCCTCTCTCCTCCCACGCATACCCTTCCCCTTCCCTCCCCCACCACCCCCTCCCCCTTTCCATCCAATCGCCTCCATAATAATCTTCTTTATAGTAAATCTAGCTTGGAGGACGTCTTACGCCTCTCCACTTCGGCTTTCTCCCTTCTCTCTCTCCCTTCTCTCTCTCCCTTCTCTCTCTCCCTTCTCTCTCTCCCTTCTCTCTCTTCCTTCTCTCTCTCCCTTCTCTCTCTCCCTTCTCTCTCTCCCTTCTCTCTCTTCCTTCTTCTTCCTTCTTCCTTCTGCTATGCTTTCGCTTCTTCTTTGGTTATACATTTGCTTCTATATATTATCTCGTTGACATCTGCTTTTATCATCTGTTCGTTTCCATTTTCCTGTTCCTC
>NC_051408.1:16409023-16409276 GCF_015228065.2 Penaeus monodon
TCCTCCTTCCACCACCCCCACCCCTTCCCACCTCATAATTGGACCGCAAGAGGTTGCCATTGCATTATTGCCAATTGCCTCTCTGATCGCCACTTCCATTCTTACTATCATCTGTGTTTGTCTCTTATCATTTCCGCCTGCTACTTCCCATGCCTTTTATCGCCGTCTCTTGGTATTTCTGCCTTCGTTATTGCTGTGTTTTTGTGCCGCGTGTGTCGAGACGCTCTTTGTTGGACGTGATAAAGGCGTCTGC
>NC_051408.1:16409806-16409941 GCF_015228065.2 Penaeus monodon
GCAAAAGGAATATAAATCCGCTAATAATCATCCACTTCAGCGACACCGAAATGACAATCCGACACGAAAACCAAGATGTCGTCAGAGAAGAAAAAGACGAACTAATTACGAAAATAACATCCCTTCTCTGCTGTG
>NC_051408.1:16410076-16410300 GCF_015228065.2 Penaeus monodon
AAAAGCAAAAAACAAAGGCAAGACTTTAATAAGAGAAGAGAACGAGAAGGAACATCAAAGGTGCGAGCCATTGAGCGGTCGGGACAAAATGCCACGCGGTAAAGTTGCGGCAAAACAATCGGGGGAAAAAAAGTCAACAAAGGTGCGCATCCCGCGTGTCTTTTGTTTTCGTTCGGAATTACCAACCGTTGCCGGGCTGTTTTGTTTCACGCTCCTGTTCGTTT
>NC_051408.1:16410325-16410418 GCF_015228065.2 Penaeus monodon
GCGTTCTTTTTTGTTCTTTTTCTTTTCTTTCGTTCTACTTTCTACTGCCCACCTCCTCCTACCATTTCCATCCGTCAACTATGCATTCGCATT
>NC_051408.1:16410842-16411141 GCF_015228065.2 Penaeus monodon
CCTTTTCTTCTCCATCTTCATTCCTACCTTTTTGCTTCTACCCTCCTCTTCCTCCCCATATTTTTTTCTCCTCTCCTTCCTTTCCTCTCTCTCCCTCTCCTTCCCTAATCTGTCTTGCTCCCTCTCTTCCCCTCTTTCTTCTTAAACCTCTTTCCCATTTCCCCCTTCCATCCTTCCCAATCCTATCGCTCTTTTCTTATCTCCTCTAAGACTGAATCCACACCCCAGCCCCCCCTCCCCCTCCCCCCTTTCCCACGAAAACATCCCGCCACTAACGAGAAAAATAGAAGGGAAATCTC
>NC_051408.1:16411440-16411566 GCF_015228065.2 Penaeus monodon
GTGTCCCTGGGGGAAGCACCTCATAATCGTGATGGACCTCCCCCCCCCCCGCCTTTCTCCGCCACAAACAACAGTGACAACAACTAATCTTATGAACAACTTTTCATTTCAATTACTGTGTATGTG
>NC_051408.1:16412878-16413222 GCF_015228065.2 Penaeus monodon
TCCATCTGCCAAGCCCCGGGGGATTAATCGGCCGACACGCGGATCCTTCCCCGCCTTCACTCGGGCAGCGCGGTACGGCACTGGAGCCGCGGGATGGTACGGGCGAGACGACCGGAGGAAGAATGCGTAGCGAGAACAATGATGTTTATAGAGAATAAGAATAAGAGTTTGCAGAGAGAATTGTGACTGTGTGAGTGCGTAGTCAGAAGAGCAAGCCGTGTCATCAAACATTCATTATAACGCGTTCGTATACAGCGATATTTATTAGAACATCAGCTTCACGGTTGACGGGCCACATCTCAATCAGTGTTAACAAGATCATGAAAACACACATGCATGCAGAT
>NC_051408.1:16413406-16413711 GCF_015228065.2 Penaeus monodon
GCACGCACTGGACTCAGGTGATCGCTTCTGAAACTTTACACGGCCGTTGGCACCGTGTTAACGAGACCATTATCGTTGTTTATCAACAAACAACGTAATTGCAGTGACTGGCACAGCGAAAAATATTCCGTAATTAGCAAAAGCTTTGGAGTGAGAGCAGATGGAAAGACTGAGCTGAATAATGGCCGGAAAAGGGCGATGGTTGGAGGAATGCACGAGGGAAGGTCACAGACGCGCTAATTCAAAGACTGAGACACGAGCTTATGCAAGGATCAAGGATGCCTTCCTCTTTGACTGTCTGGCTG
>NC_051408.1:16414305-16414369 GCF_015228065.2 Penaeus monodon
CTTCACTCAAACCCGCGCTTTTTTTTTACTCCTCGAAACCTTTGCCCTGTCATCCTCACTCCCA
>NC_051408.1:16414675-16414834 GCF_015228065.2 Penaeus monodon
GGAAAATCGGCTGTGTTAACTACGCCTCGCAAAAAAGACAAAAAAAAATCCAGCGGCCTTTTTCCCGGGCGAACGCAGGCAGCTCATCGTTTATTCGCTCCCTTTTATTTTCTATTCGTTTTTTTTTTAAGACGCGTTTTTGTAATGTGTTTTTTAGCC
>NC_051408.1:16414859-16414998 GCF_015228065.2 Penaeus monodon
CGCTCTTTTTTGTATTCTTATTCTTTTGTTTCGCTCGCTTGCAGTTTTGAATCAGTTTCTTTTTTCTGTTCTCTTCTGCCGACGCTCAGAGCTCGCGCCGATTTTGCAGATTTGTTTGCTATTTTTGTGCCTGCGTGAT
>NC_051408.1:16416721-16417226 GCF_015228065.2 Penaeus monodon
GCTCGGCGGCGGAGTCATCAATAACTTGGGATATGCACACAATACCGTCCCCTTATTGCCACCACATAAAGACCACACTGTAAAATCGTCGACGAAAAAGTGAAAAACTGGGTTGAAGAAAGGGAGGAAAGCCCATCCTGTGAACATCACTGTAAACAACTCCCAATTAGCTCAAGTTAGCTCAAGTTTCGGACCAATGGTCAGTAATGATGGAAGAACAACTTAGGAAATTGATACTAGTATTGGACAAGCAGAGAAAGCTTTCACAGATCTTAAGAGTAGAGTTACCAGCCAGCGACTATCCATGGGGGTCAGAGGCCGTGTCCTGCATTGCTACACTGACCCTATCTTAACGTACGGATGCGAAGCTGAAAATAGAATCAGTGTAGCAGAGGCGTAGTTTCTGCTACACTTTCAGTAGAATCTTATACTCAGTAGAATCTTATACAGAGGAGATGGCAAAAGGAAAAATACTGATGAAAGTTGAGTTCGCACGCTACTTCTT
>NC_051408.1:16418484-16418683 GCF_015228065.2 Penaeus monodon
CGTATTCCCTCCTATCCCCTCTTTTTTATTTCTCACTTATTCACTCACTTTTATCTACCTTCCACCGCGGCAGTATTGACCTGTCCTCCATTTTTATTTATCCTCGGTTAAAATAGTAAGACACAGCGCACCTCCGCCCGGGGCCGCGGCCTCGGGATGCATATCGGTGGGAAATGAATGGAAATGTCGCTCGAATCTT
>NC_051408.1:16419001-16419506 GCF_015228065.2 Penaeus monodon
TTTTTTATTTTAATTGAATCCACATTCTGATGGCATTTCAATCTATCTAAAGACTAACAGTGACGTTTAGCAATTATTTCGCACCGATTCTATACCGGTAGTTGATAGTTTGAAAAACTAGGTATGATAGATATGGTTGCTATGGTAGTCAACCCTATTAGCTAATGCACTATTAACGCTTGTATTAACTGTTGACATTTTTGTAGTCGTATTACATCAATAACAAATTAAGTGAAATAACTGCAATGGTAACATCCTTAATGTTATCACGTTAATGATAATCACCATACTGTCAAAAAATACATCTGTAATTTTTAAGTATCAACAGTTGAAGTGTCATGACCACATAATCATCTATCAAAAACAGAACTTGAAATAGAGTAATACAAACGCCCTTATGCCCTCTTTGCCCGCAAGAGCCGCCTGCTCGTGCCACGCTCTGCAATAGAATTTCTAGAAGTCCTGTCAGGTACTCGGGCTTTGTGGACGGCTCATAGAGCATCGG
>NC_051408.1:16419995-16420191 GCF_015228065.2 Penaeus monodon
GCCGCCGCATTTTTGGCCCCGCGCGGCCGCCGGAGCCTCATCCGCCGGAGTGCTGATCCACTGAGAGACGCTTTGTACCAAGAGCTTTGATGCGCCGCTCATTGCAGAAGCAACTGAAGGAGATATTGCACAGGACGCTTAAAGATTGATGGCGAAGGGGAGAAAATCGGGGGGACATTTTTAGCATGAGGGCTGC
>NC_051408.1:16421279-16421779 GCF_015228065.2 Penaeus monodon
CGGAAAAGAAAATTATTCATATTCCCAGTTAATCCTTCTTTCCTAGAAAAAAAATATCCATAATCACTAAAGAAAATGATGATAAACGAATTCTGAGAGGAAAGGAAAAGCGCTCTAATGGCACCTAAATATAGAGAAGAACGGTCCGGCTTCCCTCGGCGGCCCGCGCGGGAGGCAGGCGCCGTGACTTGCAAATCAGAACATCCGGGACTTACTCAGGTCTTCACGGTGTTTCGGAATCTCGTTTCTTTTTTTTTCTCTCTATTTTCGTTTCTTTTCTTTCTGTTTTTCGTTCTTGCTTTGCAATGATAGATGTCGTTTCTTGATTTTAGTTATGGATTTGTCGGCGTGTTGTTTTATTATTATCACTATTTATAACCTTCTCCTGCTGTTCCGTTTTCTCTATAACAGGAAACTTTGACATACAACATCCGCTATTCATCCTAAATGGGGTTACTGTAAACTCAATTAGGATCCCAAAAGAAAAAAAAAAGTCTGGA
>NC_051408.1:16422213-16422278 GCF_015228065.2 Penaeus monodon
TGTCAAAGCTTCTGGCAAGTTTCAGCGCCAAAGCAAAACGCCTTATTCATCCTACCCGTCTGTGC
>NC_051408.1:16422477-16422794 GCF_015228065.2 Penaeus monodon
ATCTAGCCCCGGGGCTGTTCCCAGTCGTCCCACAAGGGAACAGCCTCCCCTTCTTCTTCAGCTTTTAACTTCCATTTTTTTCTCTTCTTCTATTTTTTTTGCGGAAGGGGGGGGGGGAGACAGAAGGAGTCGAGCCCGGACATCGCTCCTCCTTTCGTCTCTTCTCGCCGCCGGAAAAAAGCGCCGAACACTTCTTCCAGCTTCATTAAAGTCAAAAAACACTGATTCGAGACAAACTCGGGATTTCTTGGGGACGCCAGCGGGGCTCCACAAGGCTGGGTAATTACTTCTTTATCAATTTGACCAGCTACTGTAGG
>NC_051408.1:16423624-16424450 GCF_015228065.2 Penaeus monodon
ATATACCTGAAAAAAAAAACTCGCAATGATCCTCCTAGTATTCATTAAATAATTTTCCTATTTCGGTATCCTTTCCTCCTCGTTCCCTCCCGTCTCATGGAAGCGAATTTTCCCTGGGCCTGAATACGATCCCGATATTTTTCCCGTAATGATGTTATGGAAGGAAAACCAGCCAGGAATTCAGGAAGTCGCTGCATCCTCGCCGTTAGTCGGTCGGTTGGCGAGAGAGATGCGGGAGATAGACGGCCATTTTGTCTGATGTTACGACTCGTCCTCTCGTGTTATTAGTTGTATATCACTCATATTTCTTATCATTTCGCTTTATCACCCACTTTCCCTATCCCTCGTGTCTGTCGTTCCCTTTAATGTTTTCTGAATCATCCATCGGTGCTTCCCCCTTTTCGGTATTTTATGAATATTTATCTCTCTTTCTCTTTCTCTTCCTCTCATTCGCCGGTCTAATCTACTCAATTTTCCTTCATTGTTACGACTTGTAATTGCATTATCTCTCCCCCCACACTTTGTTATCGCCTGCTTTCTCTCTTCCACGTATTATTGCCTCTACCTCTCTATCCCTTCACATCCTGACAGCGCCGCCAAAGTTGAGGCAAGATCACCTCATCAGCGTTGCCAATACCCCGTTATTGCCACCTGGGATCTTCTCGTGCGCAAGCGATATTGCCATAGCGAACACGATGATAGCCAAGAGAATGGTTAACAAACAGCGAACAGAACAATAAACACCGTATCCATGGCAACAGCGTCTGTCGCCACAACAGCCATGGCTACACTTGCTAGTGATCATGACCGTGTGCCAATACAACAC
>NC_051408.1:16424808-16425123 GCF_015228065.2 Penaeus monodon
GAAAGAGTGGGAAGATAAGAAAAAGAAATAAGATGAGAAGGTAAGTAGATTTTTTTAAAAGGCAGGTCGTGGGGAGAACAATTACAAGAGAAAATGTAAGAAGGTGGAGAAGAAAAATGCACAATAAGCTCAAAAGAATGGCACGATAACGAGAGGGAAAGGGCTTGCATAGAAAAGGCAAAGGGGGAAATAGAAAGAATGAGAGATAAGGAGATTTATTCAAGACGAAATAAAACGAAACAGAGAGATAAAAATATTAGTGAAAGATGAAAGGGATGATAAGAGAGAGAATTCTCCGAAAGCAAGACCAATTTA
>NC_051408.1:16425406-16425478 GCF_015228065.2 Penaeus monodon
CACTGGGACCAAGCTATTGTTTCTTCTCTATTATTTCATCTCAGAACCTGCTGGGGTAATTTTGCCGTATGG
>NC_051408.1:16426384-16426526 GCF_015228065.2 Penaeus monodon
TTTTAAATTCTCAGGAACCAAATAAAATATTCAGAAAAAGGTAAAAAAGAAAACATTCGAAAGAGGCAAATTCATATCCTAATCTTTTTGCTGAAACGCAATCCACTACAACGAGAAGCTTCTGTGAGGTTACATAAAATCC
>NC_051408.1:16426941-16427312 GCF_015228065.2 Penaeus monodon
GCAATTAAAAGTGATATAATTAGATGGTTGGTTGGTTTGTGGTACATCGTGACAGGTTGAAGACTGTGGTAGACAGCGATGTATTGTGTTGAGAAACGATAGAGTGCTTTAATTGACGGCACAGACTTAAAATTGATAGACGACGGTAGATCCTGATAGACAGTTGAACGCGATTAAATGTTTATTCCCGACTTTCCACGGCAACGAGAGAAGGACAAGTTTCGAACTGAACAACAAACTTTTCGGTTGTTTTTTGTTGTTCGGTGAAAAAGTTTGAATGGGTCGTCGCTCCCAACGTGATCATCGTCGTTTACACCGACGGTCGTGATCTCCTGTTTGCCGCTGTCGGTCGTCGCCGCTGCCGCCCTCGC
>NC_051408.1:16427708-16427838 GCF_015228065.2 Penaeus monodon
CCCCACTATTTGCTGATATAATCTAAGTTATCACTATCAGCATACCGCCTGTATTGTGATTAATATAGGCAAAAAGCATACCACAATAATTCAGTAAAAAGGAAATAACTACAGTAAACACTGCATACAA
>NC_051408.1:16427961-16428145 GCF_015228065.2 Penaeus monodon
AAAGTTGAGACCCGAGCGCTCGACATGCCCTCGGGTCACCTGGGAGACCGTGGGGGTCGTGCCGGGTCATGTTAGGTCATGTGTTATTTTCGAGTACAGAGAATTAAGCCGAGTTGTGTAGTACAGGCCGGGTCGCAGGAGTGGATGTGCTCGTATAAAAATGTATTGGAGAAGAACGAGAAAA
>NC_051408.1:16428271-16428516 GCF_015228065.2 Penaeus monodon
GCATAAGGTAGAGTATGTGATTTTATACATTGCATTGGAAGAAAAAAAAAAAAAAACATTCCTTATGATAAACTAACCGTTTCTAAGTCACAGTTATCATTAACATCATCTTTTTTTATAGTTTTTTTTTACCGTTGTCGCTCTTATCGTGATTTTTTTTTCAGTTTCTATGGAGAAAATAAGTCTCGACACATTCATATCCGTGTCATTCCATTTCCACGGGAATTGGGTTATATTTGTCATGA
>NC_051408.1:16429147-16429490 GCF_015228065.2 Penaeus monodon
ATTTCCTGTATATTAAGACAGGTCGTGTCGACACTTAGTTAAGAAGTTATAAAAGTTATAAAACTTGACGTTACTCTGCGTTATATTTTTTATATCTCGAAAACTCTTAATTAAACAAGTTGCTCTCCATCTCTTCCTCTTTATCTTTCTCCCTTTCTCCCTGCTTCACTTCCCTCCTTCTTCTTCCCTGCCTTGCGTTTGCCTCATTATAGGTTGTTTTGTCTCTGCTGTTCCCTCTTTCATTTCTGCCTCTTTTTATTTTTCTCTGCGTCCTTCCCTTTCTCTTCCTTTCTCCTCCTTTCTCTCTCTCTCTTCTCCATTCTCCTTCTTATTCTTCATTTCG
>NC_051408.1:16429721-16429989 GCF_015228065.2 Penaeus monodon
TTCAATCTATTTCCCCTATCGCTTCCCCCTCTCCCTTTTAACTCGAACTGTCATATGAACATTTCCTCATATGACAAATTTCTCTAACTTTTCCTATAAACCATTAGTCTGCTCAACCACAGCGACCTTTCCTTATAAATTGTTATCTCGCACTCTTCCTCCGCATTTCCCTGCATCGTTCCGTGTCTCCTTACACTTGTGCGTTACGTTTTTCTGGTTTTCTCTTGATCTTTTTCTCTCTTGTTCGTTTTTCTACTGATTTCCCGTC
>NC_051408.1:16430887-16430951 GCF_015228065.2 Penaeus monodon
TGTATTGCAAATCTGAAAATAATTGACTTGTTACTTTAATGACGCATTTTGTTTTCAATCGCTA
>NC_051408.1:16432479-16432638 GCF_015228065.2 Penaeus monodon
ACCACCACCATAAATACTGTTCAATTAGAAACTGTGTAGAGACCAAACAAAGTCTCGGGAGATATTAAGTCCTGATGAAGATACCCCACACCTCCTCCCCTATGCCCCCCCCTAGACCATTCCTTCCACCCTCCTACACAACCTGCAGTCTCCCAATCT
>NC_051408.1:16432706-16432911 GCF_015228065.2 Penaeus monodon
CCCCACCCCCATCCCTGTTCCCTTTGTTTGATCTGGGCCTCGATCGCCCTCTGTTCTCCCCTTTTTTGTCTTTCTCTCTTGCTTGTTTGCTCTTTTTTATGTCGTTATTACTATAGATCGTATAATTTTCTTTTTCTTCCATTCTTGTTCTTCCTTTCCTTCAACACCAATTAACTTCTTTTCTTTTTTTTAAGTGATATTCATC
>NC_051408.1:16433132-16433253 GCF_015228065.2 Penaeus monodon
CCGTACTCTCCATACACCTCCTCTCCCCCCCCCCCCGCCCCCTACACACACGCACACCCATTCCAGGTAGACAGGTAAGTTAATGATAATACTTGTATCGTCAAATTTATGGATGGTGCGT
>NC_051408.1:16433926-16434516 GCF_015228065.2 Penaeus monodon
ATGAAGAACAGGGGAGAAAATGTAAAGGAGGGTGGAATGGAGACAAAGATAGAAGGAAAAAAAAACAGCAAAGGGAGCTGGAGAAGGAAGAGAGGAAGAAGAAGGTACAAGAAGAAGAGAACCAGAGGAAAAAGCAGAACGAAAAGGAAGGAAGCAATAAGTCGAAGGAGAAGGTAGACGGAGGAATAAAGAGAAAAAGAGAACAAGAAGAAAGGAACAAAGTCGACGAACAAAGGAGGAAGAAGAAGAAGAAGAAAAGAAGGGGAATTAATAACGAGAAAATAAGAAATACGAAATAAAAAGTAACATAAGAAATATCAAGAATAAGGAAGAAAAGGAGAATACGAAGGAAGGGAAAAGGAAGACCCAAAAACGAAAGTAACAAGCAGAATTTTAGGAATAAGAAGAGGAGAGAAGAAGAATAGAGAGAGAACAAGGAAGCAAGGAAAGTAGATGAGGTTTTCAGATTCACGTAAGAAAGAGAAAAGGGAAAAAGTGGATAATGGATGAACTGGGATGGAAAAAGGAAGTGGTAGAAAGATGGAAGAAAAAGGAGAAAATGGTCAATACCAAGAGAAAAGGGTGGAAAT
>NC_051408.1:16435272-16435372 GCF_015228065.2 Penaeus monodon
GCACAAAGGATGAGAAAATGATGATAAGCGATGACAGGAAGATGACCCTTGATAGAGACATTGTATAGATTATTTCTGAGATGAAGGCCTAATTTTACAA
>NC_051408.1:16435487-16435886 GCF_015228065.2 Penaeus monodon
CTACATCCCACGTACCTTCAGGACAGAAAGCAGAAGAGAGTTAATTAGTTGGCAGGTAAATAGGAGGTCAAATTAGCAGGTTAATGATGGGAGGATGATCACTTAGCAGCAGAGTCGGCAGGTGAAAGGAAAGGTAAATTAAGCAGATAGGCAGCGAGTTCTTTCACCCAGCAGGGAGACGAGCAGATGTGATAAAGACGGGAAGTGGGATAAAGTGCATAAACAGGGGAGATGGAATATGAAATTTTAGTCTTTGACGATCCAGCAATTCGAAATGAGAGAGAGGGAAAAAGTTTTGCTATCAAAACAAATTGTGAAAATAGTGATAAGATTTTTTTCAGTTTTTAAATCCCTTTTTGAGTTTTTCGTTTTTTGGGTGGACTGTCGACTGCCATGGCC
>NC_051408.1:16435911-16436075 GCF_015228065.2 Penaeus monodon
TCGGTGATGAATGATCGATCGCGTTCGTGGCTTGGGTTCTGTTTGTATATCTGTCTTTGTCACTCTCCCTTCTGTTTCTCTCTGATTCTCTTCTTTGTTCTCTCTATCTCACTTTCTGTGGGTCTTATATATCTCGCTCTCTCTCGCTACCTCTCTGTTATTGA
>NC_051408.1:16436306-16436630 GCF_015228065.2 Penaeus monodon
CTCATCTCCACCGTCTCCTCTTCATCCTCCTCTCTCCCTCCTCTCCTACTCTTCCCACCCCCCTCTCCTCTTCTCACCCCCCTCCCCCACCTCCCTCACCTCGTACCTCCGTCATAAAACGGCTCTTCATACAGCCTCATTAATAACATCACCACTTAGGGCTTTATCGCGTTATCAGCTGATGAGAAGAGTGAAGGGAGCTGGGAGGGGGGGAGGGTGCTAAGATAAGGAGTTGGGATGGGGCTTAGGTGGGGGGAGGGCAGGGGAGAGGGATGGGATGGATTTTAAAAGCCGGGTGTTGCTTGTATGCGTTAAAAGCTTTCA
>NC_051408.1:16436984-16437360 GCF_015228065.2 Penaeus monodon
GTTGCGTTAGAGGAAAACTTTGTGTTGTTAGAGGTAAATATTGTGTTGTGTAGGAAATGTTTCTTTTCTTCTGCGGGAGTTAGTACTCGATGTCCATGCATGATTTCTTCCTATGGTTCCTATGGTGAAGGCGAACAATTTGACAAAGTGCATACAGTAGGTAGCACTGCAATACTCTATGGTATAAAACTGCAAACTCGGTAAGTAGTGAAGATTTTTTTTCTATGGCTTATCATGGTATTCTCTCCGACATCTTATGGTGCAATATGGTGATACGGTAGTTCCATGTAGAGTGCGAAGGAGACAGCATCCCTTTTTACGAGAAATATGAATAAGTATGTTCCTTTGAGATGAATGTATGAAGGGTGACTGAGTA
>NC_051408.1:16437455-16437553 GCF_015228065.2 Penaeus monodon
TTAGAGGGTGTATTCAGAAAAAAAACACTTGATGGCAGAAACAAAGAGGAGGGGATGGCGTTATTATGTTATTCTCAAACTGTATATGGTGCTGATGA
>NC_051408.1:16438291-16438419 GCF_015228065.2 Penaeus monodon
CACCTGCCACTATTCGTTTCTCTATATCGCAACCCCCTATCCCCCAACCGCTCTCTCTCTACTTCTCTTTCCTCGTAAACTACATGAAAGTATCATAATAACGGATAATTAAGAATAACGAGGAATGA
>NC_051408.1:16438456-16439383 GCF_015228065.2 Penaeus monodon
TTGAGCGGCTCCCAAAGCAGAGTGTGTGGAGAGCCCTTAAGTACCGTTTATGAATGCGCTTCCGGTAGTGGCCTGGGGAGGCACGGGCTGTGATGACGGAGACTTAAGTATTGTTTCTGAATACCACTTCGCCGTTCACTTAGAGGGCAGCAGAGGGAGAGAGAAGGTAAAGAGAGATGGAGAAGAAAGAAGGGAGGGATAAGAGAAAGGGGGTGAAGGAAGGGGAAAAGTGAGAGTGAGGCCAAGAAGGGAGAGAAATGGGAAAGGGAAGAGACTGAAGGAGAGGGATTAGTTAGGTGGAGGAAGAGATTGGATAGGAATAGCAGTGGATGAAAGATAAGGAGAACAAGAGATAAACAGAGAAAAAAGAGAGAAAAAAGGGATTAAACGAGAGAGAAAGAACGGTTGCGAAAGACAGAAAGAGCAAGTGTTGGGGAAGGGAGAGTGAGAGAGAGGGGGGGAGGGAGTTGAAGAGAGAGAAGAAAAAAAAATACAGACAGAAAAATTAAGAACTAAAATAGATAAAATAACTGGAAACCACGAACAAGAATAAAAGAAACAAAGCCCAGCAAATCGAAGAAGACAAAACCACGGGGATGAGGAACGAAGCAAGCTGAGACAAACAAAGAGAGAGATAAACAGAGAGATGATTGATACGGCAACCCTTCGCATGTTTACTTTCCTCCGAGGACAAATAGCGGTAATGAGCAGCAAAATGATTCTGGAGGATGATAGAGAATTTTCATTACAATCTCGGCAGTGTACCCGGAGCACGGCGCTCTTAGGCGTACATCATAAGCACACAGGTTTGAGGGAGGAGCCGACACACTCACACGCATATGTACACACATGTGCGGCTCCTACGCCCAGCTACGCGCGTTTGATTGTACAAGGAGGGGAAAGGAGATGGGAGATGATTGCAGTGGG
>NC_051408.1:16439491-16439611 GCF_015228065.2 Penaeus monodon
AAAAAAAATGTGGGAGAAAAAGAAAACTTTCAAAAATAATAATCAAGGGAATAGACTAATCTCATACAACAGAGCATATAAAAACTCAGAATTTGAATTAATGCTGAGTGACGTGCCTAA
>NC_051408.1:16439656-16439863 GCF_015228065.2 Penaeus monodon
ACATCCTCATACTACACTCAGACCTACAAGCTCGGAATGAACTAAAAAGAAAAAAATGTACATTACGCTGTGTACTCGACACTTGACACAAGTCCGAAAATGTGTGAGTCAAAATTTTCTTTTTATCAACCTGTTTTTCACTTTTCCTTTTTTTTTTACTGGTGGGAGAAGGGGGCGGCGGGGGTATGTGTAGTGCGTGTCAGTCAC
>NC_051408.1:16439887-16440230 GCF_015228065.2 Penaeus monodon
ATCTCCGACTGCGAAAATTCGTGAGTTGTAAAGTGACTGTAAAGATAGTAACGATGGATGGTTATACATACAGTGTATTATGTATGATAAGTTGTAATAACTGAATCACAGTGTATGAAAAAAAAACGTGTATACTTTTTGTCACATAAGGAATAATAATGCAAAGCGAAAAATACAGGGAATATCAAACCAAAATCTTACCAACAGATGCATATACTATCCACAATCATGATTATCAATATGGATTTAATTATAACGCTCCATCTTTCGACTATATCTTGGTTAGAGCTACCATAGTCATTATCTGCAAGATGAAAGGACAACTACAAAGACAGCGGCAACT
>NC_051408.1:16440474-16440718 GCF_015228065.2 Penaeus monodon
TAATAACAAAACAAACTTAAGTTGAACAGAAAAGAAATATCGTAAATATAATAAATATTCAATCATAATTTTCCTCGCACAAACGACTTTCTCCGGCGGTAATTAATCCCATGTTTAATTAGTCACGCCGATAATTACGTAATTTAATATGATACTTGATGACGCTCCGAGGTTAATCACGGACAAAGCCTAAATGATTAATTAAATTTTAATTGTTTGATTCGATCCTCCCCTTCCAAGACTT
>NC_051408.1:16440803-16440874 GCF_015228065.2 Penaeus monodon
CAACTTGAGAAAAACAGATATCGTCAAAATAATTTTCTTTTTCTTACCTTTCTCCTTTTTATTTATTTCCT
>NC_051408.1:16443723-16444283 GCF_015228065.2 Penaeus monodon
GATTATCAAAACAAATGGTAAAGAGTGAGTTTGAGTAAATGAATTTAGGGTAGCCCCCGTAGAGTTTAAGCGCGGTTGAAACTAGGTGAATATCTGCCGCGCCCTAATAGGTTGACTCGGGAACTGCAAATTGGATAGTTAGGATTTTGACTTTATAAAATCACTAAATCCATCTGGTAAGAAAATGAGGTAGGATATCGTGTTCTGATTTGTTATTT
Organism: Penaeus monodon; assembly: GCF_015228065.2. Taxonomy (NCBI): domain Eukaryota; kingdom Metazoa; phylum Arthropoda; class Malacostraca; order Decapoda; family Penaeidae; genus Penaeus; species Penaeus monodon. The sequence goes on from NC_051408.1 coordinate 16,443,942, forward strand.
TTGTTGTTAATGATGATGATATTTTGTTTAATTTTCTGTTGGGCATCATTATCTATTTTGTTTCTTTTTTATCGAGTCTAACTAAAGTTTTGTAAATTGTCTCACATAAGAATGAGATAGAAAAGTGACAAAGATAAAACAAGATGAAAAGTGCAAAAAAGAGGAGAGAAGAAAAGAAAGAAATAACATCGCAGGAGATCATGATAATGAAAATGATCTCGAGAGTCGTTGCCATCCTTTGCCTCCCGCCATCACCTCCTCCACCGCCGTCACCATCGCCAAACCACCGCCTCTTGCAACGCGTGTGTGCAATAGCGAAAGAGCAATTTCTCCCTCGCCAAT
>NC_051408.1:16444403-16444610 GCF_015228065.2 Penaeus monodon
GGGCGTTGTGTCGGGATCGTAGTTCGGGTTAATGGTAGTCTGGTAGTCCGTCTGGTTGATTGGGAAGGTAGTCAACTCGAAGGAAGGAGGAGGGGGAGGAGGGGAAGGGAAAAGGGGGGGAGTTGATTGCCTGGCCTCGTGTGATGCTCTGATTGGATGGATGGCGGGTATTTTGTGCTCGGGGAGTTCGGCGATTGGCTGCGGCGT
>NC_051408.1:16445138-16445235 GCF_015228065.2 Penaeus monodon
AAAAAAATTATTTTTTGGGTATGTTTGGGTAAAATTTTTTTGGGGATTTTTCCTTTATAAATGGTTGTGTTAATTTTAATTTTTTTTTTTAATTTTT
>NC_051408.1:16445293-16445382 GCF_015228065.2 Penaeus monodon
TATATAATATTTTAATAAAAATAATAATAAATAAAATATAATTAAAATTAATAATATAAAATTTTAAATATAAAAATTTATATATTATA
>NC_051408.1:16445469-16445550 GCF_015228065.2 Penaeus monodon
ATTAAATTTTTTTAAATTTTAAAAAACCCCTTTTTTTTTTAAATTTTTTTTTAAAAAAAATTTTTCCCTTTTTTTTTTTTT
>NC_051408.1:16445574-16445837 GCF_015228065.2 Penaeus monodon
TTTTAAAATATAAATTATAAATATTTTATTTTAATATTTTATAATAAATAATATAATATATAATAATAAAAATAATATAATATTTTAAAATTAAAAAATTATATATTTTATATAATATAAAATTTTTTTAATATTTAAAAATAATATATAATAATATTTATAAAATATATTTTAATAAAAAAATTTAAAATTATATATTTATTAAATAATATATATAGAAAATTTTTTTTTTTTAGGTAGTTATGTTGGGCCGTGGTAAAGCG
>NC_051408.1:16446067-16446437 GCF_015228065.2 Penaeus monodon
TTTTTTTTTAAAAAAACCCAACGCCCCCTTTCCTCCCTCCCTCCCCCCCCCCCCCCCCCCCCCCCTTTTATTCCCCTTTTCCCTCCTCCTCCCCCCCCCTTTCTTCCCCCCCCCACTTTTCTCCCCCCCCCCCTCTCTCCCCCTCCCCCCCCTTTCCATCCCCCCTTTTTTCGGGGGGGTCTTCCTTTTTCCCCCCCCCGGGGGGGGGGGTTTTTTCCCCTCTTTCTTTTTCCCCCTTTTTCCCCCCCCCTTTTCCTAATCACCCCCCCCGCGGGGCCCGTTTTTAATTAAAAAATAAAAATTTTTTAATTTTTTTAATTTTAAACAAATTTATACTTTTTAAAAAATTTATTTTTATTTTTTTCCCCCC
>NC_051408.1:16446586-16446663 GCF_015228065.2 Penaeus monodon
GGGTTTAAAAATTCCCTTTTATTGCTTTTAAAAGTTCCTTGGAAAATTTTTGTTTCGGGAAAATTTTTTTAATTTAA
>NC_051408.1:16446711-16446829 GCF_015228065.2 Penaeus monodon
AAAAAAATTTTTTAAAAATTTTTTTGTTCCCCTTAAACGTAAATAGAAATTTTTTTTTTAAAAAATTTTTTCCCCCATCTTTTTAAAATTTATTTTTAAAATAATAAAATTTATAATA
>NC_051408.1:16447736-16448540 GCF_015228065.2 Penaeus monodon
CACTTCCCCCCCCCTTTCCTTCCCCCCTCCCCTTCTCCCTCCTCTTTCCCCCCCCCCTCCCCCCCTTCCCCCCCTTTTTTTTCCCCCCCCCCTCCCTCTCCCTTCCCTTCCCCCCCCTCCCTTCTCCTTCCCCTCTCTCCTTCTCTCTCCCCTTCCCCTCCCCTTCCCCCTTCCTTCCCCCTCCCTTTCCCCCCCTTCCCCTTTTCCCTTCTTTTCCCTCCTCCTTTTCCCCCCTTCCCTTTTCCCCCTTTTTCTCTCCCTCCCTCCCCCTTCCTTCCCCCCTCTCCCTCCTCTCCCTCCCCTCTCCCCTTTCCCCCCCCCTTTCCCCTTCCTCCCAACCTCCCTCTTTCTTTTCTCCTCCCCCTCCCTTCCCCCCTTCACCTCCCCCTCTTTCCCCCCCCCTTCCCCCCTTTCTCCTTCTCCCCCCTCCTTTTCCCCTCCCCTTTTCCCCCCCCTTCTCCCTCCCCTCCCTCCCTTCTCCCCCCCCTTTCTCCTCCCCCCCCCCTCCCCCTCCTTCTCTCCCCCTTCTCCTCCCCTCCTTCTCCCTCCCCCTCCCCTCCTCCCTCCCTTCTCCCCTTTTCCCCCCCCCCCTCCTTCTCTCCTTCCCCCTCTCCTTCCCCTCCCCCTCCCCCCTCTCCTTCTCCTCTCTCCTTCTCCCCCCCCCCTCCCCTCTCCTTTCCCCCCCCTTTTCCCCCCTCTACCTCCCTTCCTTCCCTCTTCTCCCTTGGGAATCACCCTCCTTCCGGTTTTAAACCTTTTTCCTCCCTTTTTTTTCCCCCCTTCCTTTTCCCCTTTTTTCCCCCC
>NC_051408.1:16448559-16448713 GCF_015228065.2 Penaeus monodon
CCCTTTTCCCCCCCCATTTTTTCCCCTTTTTTTCCCCCCCTTTTTTTCCCCCCCCCTTTTTCCTCCCCCCCCCCTTTTCTTCCCCCCTTCCCCCCAGGGGGCCCCCCCTTTAAAATTTTAAAAAAGTTTTTTATTAAAAATTAACTTTTTCCCC
>NC_051408.1:16448849-16449282 GCF_015228065.2 Penaeus monodon
GGGGGAATAAAAAAAATTTTATAAAAATTTTTTTAAAAAAAAAGGGATATTAAAAATAAAAAAAATTATAAATATAAAAAAGGGGGGGAATATGGGGAATGGGGGGGAGGAAGGGAAGAGAAAGGGGGGAAAAAGGGGGGGGGAAAAAAGTGAGGGAATAAAGGGGAAGAGAAGTTGAAAAAGGAAAAAAAAGGGAAAAAAGGGGAAAAAAAAATAAAAAAAAAAATTAAGGGGAAAACGAAAAAGAAAGAAAAAAAAATTAAAAAAAAAAAAGCTAAGAAAAAAAAGCAAAAGAAAAATACAAAAAACAAAAAAAAAAAACAACGAAAAAAAGAAAAAAAAAAGGGGAAAAAGGGACAGAAAGTTTAAAAAACCTTTTTACAAAAGCCACCCCCATTCCCGAAAAAACCCCCCCCGAAAGGTGGAAGGAAAA
>NC_051408.1:16449333-16449466 GCF_015228065.2 Penaeus monodon
GGGGGCAGAGCCCCGGGAAAAATGCCCCCCTTTTTTTGAGGTTTTAGAAAGGGGAGGAGGTGAAAGGGGGGAAAGGGGGGCCCCGCCGTTTTGGGGGGGGCCCCCCTTTTTTCCCCCTTTTTTCCCCCGGGGG
>NC_051408.1:16450034-16450501 GCF_015228065.2 Penaeus monodon
ACTAAATCTAAACTTAGACAGCTTTGAAGTTAGTTAATTAAGTGACTTTGGCAAGCTGGAGATTCATGATTACTGGCGAAAATTACATTCAGATTCCGCGCACTCACAGGGCAGAATTTATATATCGGCGACCGAAGTGCTAACACGAGTTCACAAATGCCCGAGGCGATGATCACCGAAGTGTTGGTAGCGCCAGGTGTTAGCGGCTAAGTTCATCCCATGTTATGTCGTCGTGAGCTGTTCGGAAGCTTTAGGGCATTGCGCCTCAGTTGCAATGTGCACGAGCATGTGTTGCAGCGGGACTAAGGAACCTTTCCTTCGCTATGATTATATGGCTTTTGCTTCTATGCGGATGGGCGTCGGGGTGACCTGAACCGCGCCAGGGGTTTGCGTTATACAATGGAAGAGCATGTCTCTGTATGGCATTTCAGGGGGATTAGTCACCCCAGGCGCCCCTTTTCGCTGGT
>NC_051408.1:16450523-16451877 GCF_015228065.2 Penaeus monodon
TACTGCCACTTTATGGAATACATCGCTCGGATTATTTTAGGAACGATGTTGCAAAATGAAGTCGAATATTCTAGCAAGAGCGTTAATTTCTTATTTTCATCTATTATTGTCATTAACATTTCATCCAAGATTTGCCTGAAACAAATTCTGACGCGCAGGCCTTCCGCACCTTCGCCAGCACACGAATCCGCCTTGTCTTGGGCCTTTTGAGCCGCGAATTTCATGTGCCATCGCCACCCCCCCCCCCCCAGGCCAACCCGAACTTCGGCCGAGTCCTGACTTGAGTTTATCGCGTCCGCCAGTTAATTCCCAAAAGGAAGATCTGGTGAAATTAGAGCATCAGTAAAACCAGAAATATTTAGTTGTTGATATTTTACGTCAGGTAAAACTCTAAAAAAAATTGAGACTCTTTACTAATTCGACATTTAAACCCGCAATCAATTTCCTTTAGTAGTCGGTCTGAGGGATAGATAACAGCTGCGTTGAAGCTCCCGCTCCCCGCGCGTGACCGGAGCTCCAACAGCAGGCTTCTCTGGCACACGCAGATGGCCCACCTCAAGGGAAGTCATCATTTCACCTTCCTTTCGCCTATCCAGGGATTTGTTTTTAATCAACTATTTCGTTTACCACTGAATATACATTCAACTGTTTTAATCAACAAACACGTTTTGCAACCACGTTTCCAAGGTAGAAAAACGAGTATCACTTTAATGGGTTTCAAGGTATTTTCAGTTGCTCTGTAATACTGATTTCGTCCAGCCTTCCACTGCGGAAAATTGGAAGAGTAGTTTTTCAAAAGCCTTGTTTTAAATAACATATCACCAAACCTTTCCAGCCGCTGGTTTCCTCTGTTTTTTCAGTCACTGGTATTCTTTGGCCGCCACAATGCCATTTGCTTTTCAGATGAGTGAGTGGCTTTTCTGCTGCACAGTAGTTGCACGATCTTGCAAGCGAGACTATGGGAACCATGGATGGTCGTCAGAGCTTCGATGTTATTGTTGCGTTTGGTCGTCCATGGCTCCCCCAATTTATCTCAATACTTTTCCGTTGTCGGGGACTTAGACCATGCAATGTTGCAATCCGCTCCTCCGGTCGCGGATTCATTGGGGAGGATGATAGCAGATTCCGCGCCCGTTTGTTTCGCCCTTATCGCCGGGGTCTTTGCAGCAGTTTGCATTGCGGGAATCATTATCCTCCGCGGCCTGCATGAAGTGGAATGCGCCGCTGAAGACCGTCGGCTTTCGGGGGGGGGGGGGGAAGTTGGCTTGGCTCTCGAATAAAATCTATTATTTCTTTTCTTTTATTAAGCCATCCTTAGTTTCGTCTCTCATTTTCTCTGTCAGCCTTTCTGTAC
>NC_051408.1:16452280-16452551 GCF_015228065.2 Penaeus monodon
ATTTGTCTTGCATATTTCTATTAGCATTCGCTCCTCGCCCTAATACCTTCTCTGTAAATCCACGTGATATTATTTACATTTTTTCTCTTCTGGTTATTTTTGTCTCGTTTGTTGATTTTTTCTTATGGTTTGTTAGTTCGACGCCGTTTTGTTGATCGATGTAATATTCATACTTTGCGGTTTGCCGTCTTCAAGTATTTCTGAGTCACTTCCACAGCCCGAATGAGGGAGTTCATGTTGATATTAAAAGAGAGAGAGAAAAAAGTGTGTG
>NC_051408.1:16452640-16452708 GCF_015228065.2 Penaeus monodon
GATTATTTGCGTCATTCTTGGCATGCTCGGTGAGAAACACTCTCTCCGTATCACATGTCTTGGGATAG
>NC_051408.1:16452949-16453104 GCF_015228065.2 Penaeus monodon
AATAGGATGGCGGGTGGCAGACGAATATAGAGAAAGAAGCAAGAACAACCATCGAAAAGTGAAACTGAAGCAAGGATGTAGAAAGAGAAAGGAGCAGTAACTGAGCAGAAACAGGGAAGGGAGAGAGAGAGAAGTCGGGAAACAAAGAGACATTG
>NC_051408.1:16453273-16453395 GCF_015228065.2 Penaeus monodon
ATAAATGGATTGAGGGATGGGCCAAGAGATGAAAGCCAAAAGATAACATGACATGGCGACAGGTAAACACATGGAAGCCTTTCTTCATTCCTATCACACCTCCCGGCCCGCGGGGGTGAGAG
>NC_051408.1:16454227-16454291 GCF_015228065.2 Penaeus monodon
CAGCTATCTCTACTCCGCCTGTTCCTTCCTGGCCCGACTTACCCAAAACTTCATTCTCAAGACA
>NC_051408.1:16454318-16454412 GCF_015228065.2 Penaeus monodon
TTTGCATCCGTCACAGCCAACCTCATCACAGCCACGAAGCACGGTCAGCCACTCATCACAATCAGACCTCTTCCCTCGCCCGGCCTTACCCATT
>NC_051408.1:16454442-16454601 GCF_015228065.2 Penaeus monodon
GTCAGCATCCTCCCTCTCCCTTCTCGCATCTTTCATGGCGAGAGTGATATAAATGTGTCGGGAAAGTTTGCTCAGAGCGTGTTGTATGCCCGACGTATTCTGGAGGAGCCGAGGTGTAGCATTGTGACTCTCGCTCTTTGTGCCTCTTAGTCTACAGCA
>NC_051408.1:16455196-16455270 GCF_015228065.2 Penaeus monodon
ACGTGCGAGTTACTGCCTCATTTCACTTTCCTGTATTCTCTATTTACTTGACTCTGTTTTTCTCTCTTTTTTCT
>NC_051408.1:16455450-16455698 GCF_015228065.2 Penaeus monodon
GGCTATAGTTTTTCTCTTTACCTTTGAGTTTTCTGGTGTCACGTACCCTCGAATACGCACAAACATACAAACGCGCTCGCGCGCACGCGTGCTAATATTGCTCCCCTCCCCGTGTTTGCATATGACATTTTTTTCCGGAATTCTCCCATACACTCTCTACACTTCCCCACGTTCTATCACGCACTCCCCACTTTTATCACTCCTTCCCTCTCTCCCCTCCTGCTGCTGTCCTCGTTTCTGCTTTGGTG
>NC_051408.1:16455745-16455834 GCF_015228065.2 Penaeus monodon
GCTACATCAGTAATTACATTTTCAAGAGGAGAGGTGGAGTGAATTTCAAGTATGATGGTTAGATTTCATTATCCTTTTTCCTCTGTGCA
>NC_051408.1:16455890-16456470 GCF_015228065.2 Penaeus monodon
ATATTATAATAGATAGTGGCTCGCTCTGACGGCCCCTCGGGCTAGGCCGGGCGGATAATCTACAAAAATTCCGCTCGGGGATTCAGTTGTGCTTTCATTATAAATTTTATTCATGTACTCATCGCCCCCGTGTGTCCGCTGCGCATTGCTTTTATTTGCTCTGCCTTTGTTTTAGAGTTTTAAATCATTTCTGCGCGGGTTTTTTGTTTATATGCATGCTCTCGTGTTATAATGGTATTGTGAAATTCGATGTTTTCCTTTTTCAGTCGGTACTGATGTAATATCTAGTTATTTTACTCATTCATGTTTGAATGCATTTTTTATCCCGTGAGCATATTGCATTGTTTGTGCGGCAGAATGCTAGAAAGAGTCTTGCATTAAACAAGTCAGTGCAATGCCAGCAGAGATAGCAGCAAGGCGCAACAAGTGTGCAAGAAGCAGGTAAGACCCGAGGGCAGGCCGGTCAGCAGGAGTAAGACAAACAGAAACTCAAACAAGCAGGAAAATTAAGTTGGACCGACGGAAAACAAGCACGCAAACAGAAAGAATAACAACTACAGGTAAACGAAATACAAAAAAA
>NC_051408.1:16456932-16457118 GCF_015228065.2 Penaeus monodon
AGGAAAGCATTTAACTGGCAGAAGGAAACAGCAAAAGGACAAAGCAGACATCTCAAAGCAAGCAGAAGCAGAGGGATGCCACAGCCCGCCCTTTCGCCGTCCTCACCCTCCCTCCGCCCACGTGAAAAGACCAGCCCTCGGAGGGAACACGACATAAACGAGAATGAATGACAAGAAAATTGATTA
>NC_051408.1:16459512-16459591 GCF_015228065.2 Penaeus monodon
AAATTTTTTAATATCCATAAACCATATTACACACACTCCTCTCTTTCACACACACACACCTGCCCGAGCGCAATTAAAA
>NC_051408.1:16459759-16459828 GCF_015228065.2 Penaeus monodon
GTGGGGGTTTTTGTGTGTGTATAATATCATATGACAGATAGAAGATAGTAGAAGGTAAAGATAGATAAA
>NC_051408.1:16460006-16460193 GCF_015228065.2 Penaeus monodon
ATGTATATGCACATGGAAAAAAGAACGTACACGGTATAAAGGAAAGGGGAGATAGGAGAGACATGAAATATGACGAGTCGAGCAAACCAGTGAATAGCCATCAGCCCTGATAGAACGACCTTGGAGCGGGTCGTCGCGGTGGTCGTGCTCGTGCTGGTCGTGTTGGCAAAACGTTCTCACCCGCGAA
>NC_051408.1:16460257-16460759 GCF_015228065.2 Penaeus monodon
CAGAGGAAGGATGTGACGTCATCCACTTACGGAAACGGGGGGGAAAAACAAGGGTTCGAAAAAAAAAAAATGAATTGCCAAAGTTTATGAAAAAGTCTGAGGGATTGGCAAAGGTTGAGCAAGAGCCAGTAATGGTCACGAGAACGGGCAAATGCAAGAGAAGTTAGCGCAGATAAGGGAAGACAAGCACCGTCAGGAGAGTTAACAAGGTCCGTTAGGTCAGGGATGGCGGCGCGGAGTTCGTGAAAGTCAGCAGCGGCCACGAAAGTCACCGAGTTTAAGGAAGAAAATCGACTTGAGAAAAGGTCATCCTCTCCCAGAAGGACAGAGAGTGAGAGAGAATGGCATGGATGCAGAATCGCCTGACCTTCCTTTGTCTTAGATTAGCATGACTTTAACATTGTGATGAATGCATATCTTCTCCTGATTTCGTGTGCGTATTAACACTATGTCATTTTAACCTGATCGTTCGCTTTTATGCTATTCATTTAACCTGCTTACA
>NC_051408.1:16460811-16461977 GCF_015228065.2 Penaeus monodon
GACCTTAACTGCGTTTGTTCATTATAAACTGATAACGAACTGGAGATAAGATAAGTATCAACAATTAGTTGAATAAAAGATAAGACTACACTTATGGTGGGATGGCAAATGAATAATAGAGGTAATATTAGCTTCATAAATGGATACAAAAAATCATAAATAAACCTCAAAAAATGTTCACAAAGATATGAGATTCGTGTGGATAGGAGTCCAGACGTCCCTACACTAACGATATCAAGATACAGTAAATACGATTCATGATGAGAGGACTTGAGAGATAACCATCAGATAAGGAGGAATAACCATAATACTAAAATGGCGGTTGTAGGAGATGAGAAGCGAGAAGATGACAGCTAACGTCGTTGCAAAGCGCATATAAGCTCTTGCGAATTCCGGGAATTGCAAAGCTCATAATCTCAACCCTCCTGAACTTACATCGGGTTGGATATATTGATCTTGAGGGAACATCGGAATACTTTAAATAGTTCCCCCTCGCTTGAGTGGGAAGAGAAAAGAATAAGTGAAAAAATGGAGGAAAAATGGAGGGAGCAACAGGTGAATGTGTTTAGCCTCTTTGATGACGAACAGACTAACCTGACTCTCTCCCCATCACCGGAAGAGCAGCGTTGCAAAATAAAGGAAAATCACTATGATAAATCTCAGGATCCATACCTATATCCCGTTTGCATAAGTTCCATAAATATTCTAAATTTTGCGAAGACTTTATATTCAGAAGCGTCTTGTGTGTTCGGGTTCAGGTCCCGAAACAAACAACGTGTGCCGAGAGGGAAAACATCCCAAAAGTTTAGGCATGTAAACATCTTTCAGTGTTCAGTAAATCTTCAGCTAAGAAGCGTAGAACCAAGAAAGACAGAAGAAACTCACGACTGACTGGAACCTCCTTCGACGGGTCAAGAAAGGTCATAGAAGAATGCGAAATATATGATGTCAATGTAGAGAGAGAAGAAAGGTCGTTGAAAAACTGTGCTGAGTTACACGAGGCTAAAGAACACTCTCCTCATAAACTAAACTCACAGATAAACAGAGACTACTCGCAAAACACATTTCCTCCAATGCAGCATGTCTGTAAAACGTAATTTTCCTTTTATGTTTCCACTTTCACCACATTTTTTTTTGGGGGGAGGGGGTGTCTCTCCCTATTCTTC
>NC_051408.1:16462488-16462629 GCF_015228065.2 Penaeus monodon
AACCCTGTAATCCACACGTACAGCGAAAACTTTTATTGTTGCATAATCAATGATATGCAATGAAAAACCCTTAACTAGCATTTTAGAATGCACGGATACGCAATACTGTGCGGTGAAAATAAATATTCACGTGTTTTTTGT
>NC_051408.1:16462792-16462897 GCF_015228065.2 Penaeus monodon
CGATCAATGGAGAGTTTTCAGACGAAATAGCAAAGGATGACATCTAGGCCTTGTGAATTATTGAAATAAATGTCACCTTTTTATTGAAGGGTGTTGATAGGCAGC
>NC_051408.1:16463278-16463354 GCF_015228065.2 Penaeus monodon
TCATCGGAAGGATAAAAAAAATGAATAAAATCTCCTCTTCCCTTTAAAATTAATCATGATAATGATAATAACAACC
>NC_051408.1:16463406-16463603 GCF_015228065.2 Penaeus monodon
CCCGGGATCGACTCGGCGGCGATACAAGCGAGGACAAAGCCTCTGCAGGATCCCCGACCGCCAGCATGAAGATTGCGATCATTAGCTATTTAAATCCTCGAGAAACTCCGTGATAAAACCAAGAGATTATATCAGACAATATTTGCTTAATTAAGGCTAAGGCGTGGCCGATTACTCGTGGATGTGAGCTTCACTCT
>NC_051408.1:16463641-16464441 GCF_015228065.2 Penaeus monodon
ATACACGCGCGTATATACATGTTTTGCCTTACAATGGGTCTAATCAAGGCACTAGATGAAAAAATGACTGTAGTCGACATTATTTTTTAATGATGATAATTAATTCGAAACTGTCTAGGATTTTCACCGAGCTCGGAAAGGCTTAAAGATTCAAGAAATAGAATTGTAAAATATTTTTTTAAAATGTGGAAAAAAAATCTAGTGTCCTAGCTTCCGTGAAAATCTCTTTTTGAGTTTTAATCAAGTTTGGACGTAAATGCTGTTTGCCCAATTAGGGAAAGCGAGGCAATATCTAATTACCGAGGAATTACTAGATATGAAAATTAGCTCTGAGGACGTGAGAGGAAGCGGAGGGGAGTGATAAATGTAGGAAATAAGAAAAACGGAGGAGGGTTCGAAGAGACGAAAAGGGGGGTTCGACAAGAGACAGAGGGACGGCAGCTGCAAGGGAACCAAGATGCGAGGGTATCATCACACGTTACGCCTTTTTTCTTCTTTTTTTTCTTTCTACCTTTCTTTTTTTCTTTTCTTTTTCTCTCTCTTTTCACATGAATATTATTTTGCTAATGGCGCAGCTGTATGAGATCTTTTCCTTTCCTTCTTCTCCTTCATTTCTGCGGCAGATGGTGTTGCGATTAAAAGATCGACAATATTAAGAAAAAGAAATACTTATTTGAGGATGCGAGATGCTGCCTTCCTGCCCCTCCCCAGGTGTCCATTAAACTCAAAAATGGTTCATTACAAATTCCGGGCGTTTCTTTTAATCAGATCAGCTTATCACCGTCAAATTTCAGAGGTTG
>NC_051408.1:16465020-16465763 GCF_015228065.2 Penaeus monodon
TCCCGCCCAGCGCCCCGGATTTAATTCCCTCGCCAGCGCCAGCCCGGGGAGGCACGCGGGCATAATGACGGCAGCACGTGACGCGGGCGGAGCAGCCGACCGCAGAGAGGAGCCCAGACACCAAAGGGAAACAGCGGCAGCGCCAAACACCGCCTTAGGGCTTTTCCGTTGAATTGGACCGGGATATTAATACCTGAGATGGAAGCGGCGTTTCGCTTAGGGTAGGATCGTCTGTGATAATGTAGGCTTAAGGTGCCTCCCCTTCTCTCCTTCTCTCTCTGCCTCTCTCCTTTGCTCTCCCTCTCCCCTCTTTTCTCCTTCTCCCCCCTTCTTCCTTCCCTCCTTTCCTTCACTTCTCTCTTTTTTTCCCTTCTTCACTCTTCCCATTCCCCATTTCTTTCTCATATCTTCCTTTTCTCTACAATTCTCTCTCTCCTTCTCCATCCCTCTTTCCTCTCCCCTTTCCTCCTCTCCTTCTCTTTCCCCTTCCCTCCTACTCTCTCCTGCCCCTTTTTCTCTCCCTTCTCCTTCCTACTTTTCCTCTCCCCTTCCATCATTTTTTCCTTCCCTTTCTCCTTCTCCCCTTCCTTCTATTCCTCTTCCTCTCCTTTCTTGCCTACTTACCTTCCTAACAAGTCCCAGTCCACAGCCTCTCTTTCCCTTCATCTGCTAAATGTGTTACTGACAGTTGAATGGCTATGATAATGTCATGTATCGCTCACTATTGAAAGATAAAAGCCTCA
>NC_051408.1:16465809-16466036 GCF_015228065.2 Penaeus monodon
GAGACAAATTCCCTCTATTCATTTTTCGATCTCAACTCATCCCGGAGCTTTCTCAATCCCTTCATCTACTTCAGGGCTACATTTCCCCCATTTCCAAAGACACTTAAGGTATGGATTTTTCCCTCCTTTTCCCTCGACACAGAATCGACTCAACGAGGCTAAATCTTGAACTTCACGTATGTCGTCCGTCTTTTGCAAGTTATTTGAAATTTTGAAGCACTTACGGT
>NC_051408.1:16466241-16466316 GCF_015228065.2 Penaeus monodon
AAGAAGATTGAAATATAAGGAAAAAACAACGACATGGATAGTTAACAAAGTCAAATACAAATGTAATTTACGAAC
>NC_051408.1:16466373-16466717 GCF_015228065.2 Penaeus monodon
AAAAAAACAATGAAATATTGATTAATGAAATACCTAAGAGGCGAGTAGCAATGAACCACACACACATATCCACATAATTACAGCCACCCATAACATCTGCAAACGTACCCACACATAATAGGAGGCAGAGGGAGACAAAACCAAAAAAATATACAGTACAATTGATAAAATGCAGAGACCAACAAATGAAAGCCAACACAAACAAACAAAGAGAGAGATAGAAAGACTAGAGAAAGGGAGAAAAGAAGAATTAGGAATAGGTAATAAAATTGGTAAGAGGCGATTACCAAGGAGACACACACCCACAAACAAATCGATATATGATATCCACATATCTCATATAC
>NC_051408.1:16466775-16467227 GCF_015228065.2 Penaeus monodon
AGTATGAATAAATGATGAAATGAACAAGCGAGTACCACACGCATAGACACACAACATCCACAAATACAAACGCATCTACCCATGCCAAAAAAAAGAGAGAGGTTAGAGAGAAACACAATATAGAAAGAGAAAAGGAAGGAGAAAAAAACAGAAGTATGAATAAATGACGAAATGAATAAGAGGCGAGTACCGGGGGAAAAGAGCCTCCATAACGTCCCTCGGCAGATTGAGAACAAGCCAGGCCGAGCATCATAAGGAACAAAGACTTTTTCTCGTGTGTCGTTCCAGCTGACTCACTGAAGATAAAGTAAGCCCGGACGTTTTAGTTGATTAATTGGACTTTATGTATATATCACATCTTGCGGCCGGGTTGGAATCGTGAGGAAATTGAAAAGGATTTTTTCTCTCTTTTTTTTCTCTCTCTGCTTGCTCTGCTGAATAAAACGTTTGTT
>NC_051408.1:16467251-16467370 GCF_015228065.2 Penaeus monodon
GTTTTTTCACTGATTATGGTTCGGAGTGGAGCTCTTTTTCGCGTGTTTCCTTGTCTCTCCTTCGTCGCTGTCTGGTTTTGTCTTCGTCTTCTTTATTTTTTTCTTATTATGTTTCTCAT
>NC_051408.1:16468169-16468373 GCF_015228065.2 Penaeus monodon
TTATATGTCACAGTTCTTCCTTCTTTATCCCTCCTCCCTCCTTCGCATTCCCATCGCCATCAACCTCATCACTACAACGAGTTTTCATCACCCTTGTTAAGTCACGTGATCACTGTGCATCCTATATCGACATTCAACATCTAATGGGCGTTCAATATCACGTGATCAGACCGAGTCAGCGGAGTCACGACACCTTGTTTAGCT
>NC_051408.1:16468446-16468579 GCF_015228065.2 Penaeus monodon
CTTAATTATAGAAGGTGATCCCAGGTCGCTAAGATTCTGTTATATGCTGCAGCGGAGGTCAGGTCACTCGGCCAGTGCAATGTGGCCCCGACAAGCCGATAAGAGATAATTATTTACCCTAGCTCTGCTAGGG
>NC_051408.1:16468615-16469352 GCF_015228065.2 Penaeus monodon
ATCTCTTTTCCTCATTTTTACTGTTAAGATTGTACTTTCCTTTGATTCTTCAGAGCCATAAAAAATTGTCAAGAGTAGACATTCAAGCTCAAGGTCATCGATGACTATTCTTTGTAAATATTTTCCAAAAAGTAGATTTTCCCTTTTGAATGGTTGGATTGAGGGTCAGCAGTACCAACACAACAAATCAGCTTAGTAGCAAGGGCTGCCAACTGCATCTGAGTAAACGTACATGCAGGGTTGCTGGATGTACACGCGGGAACATCAGGGAAATGGATAAAAATCGGATAAAAGTGGGATGAAAGGAAGGAAATAAAATGGAGGAGGAAGAGTTGCATAAAAGGGGAAGAGGAGGGGGGATGACGCGATAAAAAGGGGAAGAACAGATTAAATAAAAGGGAGACGGAGAGAAGGGATACTCGGGACGAAATTATAGCCGATAAAGGGGAAGAGGGGGAAGTCAGGAGAGGGGATATGGCAGAATAATTAATGAAAAAGGGAGAGACAGAAAATTGCGAGTTTGTCAGAGGAGAAAATTGGTGAACAAGCAGGAATATGCAATAGCAGTCTCTTGCACACTGTGTCTATCACACACTGTCTAACAGCGAGTAATCTGTGTCTGGAGGCCTGGAATACTGTCTATCAAACTGCCTACCTGAGTTTGTGTTTACTCTAATATCTATCTAATATCTGACTACAGCTCGCTCTGTCTAGCATGTGGAATATCATATTGCTAC
>NC_051408.1:16469392-16470522 GCF_015228065.2 Penaeus monodon
ATCACTCAAATGTCTTTCGTGTCCGTTGTTTTACATTGTCCTTCGAAATCTACTATGTTAAACACGCTCTTTTATATTATATTCATTCACTGAGCTATTTTCTCTCTCTTACAGTTTGTCTGTAAAGATCCGTCGCCACAACGATCGTTATCAGTCTGTCCTGCATCTTTAACATATTCTTTAAGCAGTCTCCCAGAACATATGCTTACTCAGGAGTCTTGGCTTCTTATCATTCGGGGAGAATATGCTTACACCAGGGCCCCGCCCCTTCCATGCACAAGGGAATATGTGCACACTTAAGGGCCGCCCCCATCCATACATTATCGCCAAGCAAGCAATGTCCTCTCCGGGGAATCTTATTTCACGGCGCCCATATAGGAATTAAGCCCAATGGTTACTTTGTCTCCAAGGACACCGTGTCCTCCTAAGTTCTCCCTCGCGCCGCCCTCAGGAGTTATGGTCGCCCCCGGAACAGCGTTTAAGCATGGACCCCTCGCGCTTTCGTCTGTATCATCGTCTGTTTCTTGGGCGATGCTCATCATGAAGTCTCTCTTGCTTCAAGGATGGTAGGCTAGACTCTCAGCCATATGCTCACGTCTTGCAGGAATTACTTAAATTTCGTCATTTCCTCTTTAGTATCAGCTGCTTCTTAGTACATTATGTGGTATGGTTAGGCTATTAGACATGCTCATAATACGAGTACTAATCACAGTTTAATTGTGTAAAGCGGATTTCGTTTAATCACACTGACTCTTGGTTAGATTAGTTGGATAAGTTATCCTTCATTAATATAATTGGCAGAAAACATGGTCATACGGAATTTCGGTCGCACAGACAATAATTAGTACGGCAATGACCACATCCACGTCAAAGTTTATTCCAAACTTTGAATGAAAAGAGATCTGTTAAAGGTATCGGTACTGTGGTGTTTCGAAGCTTCAGTCGCAAAGAGGCCTTTTACTTTTCAATATACTTTTATTCGTCAAACTACGTTCATAGAAACTCGAAATATGCTTTGAGGTTTCAGTCGTGGGACGAAACATTTAGGAAAGGCTGGACAATGAGTGACCACAAAAACGGCGGTGATCGGCCAGTTGTGCACAGGAACTGACAGGATTTCATATGCTAGA
>NC_051408.1:16471429-16471837 GCF_015228065.2 Penaeus monodon
TGTACTTTGTTTTTGTATGAATGTAAGTATACGTGTCTGTACACATTTGTGCATACGTCCAGCAATTATGCACAGTGAGTGCCCCAACTCTCGCCAGCCGCAGGAGAGCAACGCTCGCTCCCTGGCCCCTCCCTCACACCAGCTCTGATGAATATTCCCTCTTTCCCCTTCCTGCCAAAGGCGGAGTTATATATGTGTTGATTTTTATTCTTTTCTCTGGGCTTTCATTTGATTTCGACATTAAGCTCTTTGCTTCTCTATGACTGGAAAGAAAGATGCATACTGCAATAAATGTGATCGAAATGGATTTCTCGTATTTGCTGATTTTCCGTCTCACCATTTTTTTTCCTCTATTCCATTCTACGTACGATTCCCCCCACATTTTTCGCCTTCATGTCTAATTCTGGC
>NC_051408.1:16471884-16472809 GCF_015228065.2 Penaeus monodon
CCGCCATTCTTCTTCCCTTTTTCTCTGCGGGCTTATCCGAACGCAATAGATTTGACTGAAAACAACTTACTCCAAACTGACTGTAAATGACAGACTGACGGTGACTGATGGCCCTAGGGTGACTGACAGTACCTGATGATGCGTTGTAAATAATGGACGAAAATACGAAATATAACATTAGAGACATGAACCTGACTGCAATCAAACTGAAGACTACCAGTAACTACCAAAAGACTGGTAGTAACAGGCAGCCGAACTCTATCTTCGAACGAAAGAGTGACTTACAACAGAGGCTGTGCGCATAAAGACTGTTAATTAACTCTGGAGCTAATACATGGTTCGCTTTGCCACAGTATAAACTGACTCGCTGCCCAATCGACTGGTTGGGCATTGAGCGAGCACCGTGATTGGTCTCCTGAGATTACTGAACTGAGATTGGGTGATGAGGAATATGAATAAAATCACTCGAAAAGGATTAATATTATTTCAGATTTTGGCAAGTAGGACCATTTTTTTTTCTCTCGTTTGCTGTTTATTCCAACTTTAATACAAAACAATTTCAAAATGGGCACTCTATCTGAATAGAAATGAGAGATGGAAGCATTTCAAATTTTGGAAACAAGATAAAGTACACTCAGTACAGATGATAATGAAATGAGTGAATCACAAGGAAATGCACATTTACCTGGCCAAGTTATGAGCACCCAGGAGGCGACGACGGCATACAATGTCATCGTTAACATGTCTTCTTAATGTGCCCCTTCACATTTATCACTATCTTGTCCTGTGCGTTTCTTATTTACTTTTTTATCTGTTTTATTGTTATTCAGGTTTATATGTTAACACGGCGGCTAACAGGGCCGGCATTGCCTGAAAGTTTCGAGGCAATGTTTAAAAAAAAATGTTTGCCAATTTTTTTGAAGAG